>NC_090725.1:104962102-104974602 GCF_036898095.1 Palaemon carinicauda | reverse complement strand
TAATCATAAGGCAAATATACAGTACATATGCATATATATATATATGTATATACTATATATATACATATATATATATATATATATATATTGTACATACTATGCATATATAATCTTATAGGCAAATATACAGTACGTATTCATATGCATATATATATATATATATATACAGTATATGTGTATATATATATATATATATATATACATATATAATGTTGCAAAGTGTGTGTGATTTTCACTTATAAATACTTCACGGATATCTCACGAAATCACAAGAGTAAAATATGAAATTCAAATGATTCCTATATCTCCACATTCTTCTCTTTTCAAACTCTCTATGCATTATTGTGTCTTCATATTTTTCGACGAAAAGGATAAAATATTCTGTAATAATTTTGTCGTATAGTTAAGCGATGCGAGTTATCATAGATTTCTTGTTGATATGTTGTTTGTCCTTATTTATGTTAAATTGGTTGGTTAATGTTATATTTTTTTTTAGTTTTGATTGAAAGTAATATATATTTGGTTTTGCATTTTGTTTTCGTCTTTATTTCATTTTTTTCATCGAATTAATGTTAGATTTTTTTTATCAATAATAAAGAAAAAGACACACAAAAGACATGACTAATATTTGTAATCAATCGTTCCAAAAATTTTCAAGTAAATAAATTAAGAAAATACAGTCGAAATACAGTCGAAAGATATATTTGCAAAGAGTAATTATAACATTGCATTTTTATAACAGTTATGCTATTTTTTTCCAATCTATTTTTTTTCCATTATCTTTAATATATTCTTCACTGTAGGAATTTCTGTTCTAATCTCGTATGTAGAACTTCATGGTTGGAGGAGTTGAACAGCTTAAATATAGAAGATTAAACAGCTGCATATAACTGCCATCACCAGGAGGCAAACTGCAAGCAGTAACCTCCCTCACCCCTCCTCTATATATGAAATCAATCTTAAACTTGAAGCTAAAGTAGATCACATTGCCTGAGAGAGAGAGAGAGAGAGAGAGAGAGAGAGAGAGAGAGAGAGAGAGAGAGAGAGAGAGAGAGTAAACAAAGTGTGGACTGTTTGAAAAGGTATTTTGAAATCAACCTTGGAGTCTGATAATGGCTTTTGACTAAGGAGAGTAAAAAACGAGGCTTATAAACAGGGCTGTGAAATCATTTGGAAATGGGGTGGACTGAAGTTGACCCTGGAGTCCTGCTTGCTTGCTTGCTTGTGCAATTTTTTTTTATTAATTTTTTTTATTAATTTTTTTTTATTTAATATTTTTTTTTTTGGTCGAGGCCAAGATTATATTCAGTCTTGGAATGAAATATGCATATATTTAATTTTTCATAGATTTTGGATTATTTTATATACGTATATGTATATATTTTATATATATACGTATATATATATATAAATATATATATATATATATATATATATATATATAATATATATATATGTGTGTGTGTTTGTAGAAAAGATAATGCAGGTTAGAATACATTAATAAATATCCTTCCACATTTGTGTTATAAGATTAAGACATGTTTTAATACATTTTCGCGGAATAACAACAAGAACAACAACAACAACACTTGTTACGGGTTGGTCAGTGAATCCGTTTTGTTCCTCTCTCTCTCTCTCTCTCCTCTCTCTCTCTCTCTCTCTGCCTGATAATCTACTGAACTGGGGTTCGAGAATTGCTCAAACTCTATAGTTTCTCGTAATCTCTGCAACCTCACCATCCTTGTGAGCTAAGGTGGAGCCTATAGTTCTACTTACCGAGTTATCAGCAGCCATTGCCTGGCCCTCCCTGGTCCTAGCTTGGATGAATAAGCGGCTCAGTTTAAAGGGTATTGTTACTTTATTTTTTAACACATTTTTTTTTCATTCTAATTTATGTAAATCTTAATTTCCTATACTAAGCGAATTATTATACCAAGCCAAAAAGTTTTTATCCCTTATAAACATTCTCTAACTAGAGAGGGGCCTCAGTAGAGCGCAGACCTCCGCCGCTGCAGTTTATTTCTCAACCTTTTGCTTGACCTTGACCTTTGACCTTCAGTATTAATTGGCGTGGATTTTCATACACTCAAATATGAACCAAGTTTGAAGTCCGTGTGAAAACGATGTCCAAACTTATGGCTGATTACGTGAATTGGACATTTTGCTTGACCTTTGACCTTAATGTTCCACAAATAACCATTTCCAGCTTTTTACTTAATAGTTAATCCCTGCAGGTTTCATTACGATTGAAATCGTGGCCAGGGAGCTGTTAAAAAACAAACAGACACACAAACAAACACAAGCAGGGGCGAAAACATAAAACTATTTCTTCCATCGAATTATGAACCTCATTGGAACAGACAGAGTGATACTCAGCCGCATTCATTACATCCTTTTAACTCTGAACCCGATCTCAATTAATTAAATCGTAATAAGTTAAAAACATTCAAATTCCCATCTCCTCCCAGCCTGACGATGGGGGCGGAGGGGGAGGGGGGGGAGGGGGGGGGGGTGGGCTAGCTGCTCCATCATAAAGTTACCGGCGCGTGAAGAATCCCTACTTTTCCTTGTGGGTCTTGATTTTAATCAACGGATTACCAACTTTAAGGAACGCGAGATATCAACTCATTTTTTGTTGTTTTGTATGCAAAGTGTACTTGGTGAATTCGAATGCTCTGGTAGACTTTTATATTTTGTTTTAATGTTTTAATTATTTAATTTGATTGAGTTTCTGCTTACGTATTAAGAGAAGAATTAGATGGTCAGCTGTGTTGTATGCGCTCATGTAGTGGATGAAGGTAGTCTGGATTATTTGTTTTATCTTTGCTTTTTTTCTGTATTTACCTATTTGTATATAAGTTTGTGCGTGTAAACATATGTTTTTATATATACAGTACATATCTACACATACTGTATATACTGTATACATACACGTAAGTTCATGGGAGGAATTACAAAATTTCATAGAAGTTTTGAACAAAGCAGAAATGTAGGGCTGAAAATGAATAGGAGTAACACGAAAATAATGTTCAATGAAAAGGCAGAAACACACCAAATAAAAGTTATGGAGATTGTTAATTAATATACGTACTTAGGACAGACAGTAAGGGTTTCCCCAGGACACGAGACCGTAAACAAAATGAGGTTATGAAAAGTAAAATGCCACTTTCTCGAAAAAGAAAGATATTTTATGAGATGGCCGTATGCATCAGAAACTTTGAGCCTTACTAAAGCCTTAGAACATAAGACAGTTACAACTCAAAGAGTTGTGGAAAGAATAATGATAGGAATAACATTAATAAGAGACAGAAAAGGAGCAGCATGGATACGAAAGCAAGCTAAGGTAGAGGGTATTCTAACATGTAAGGAAAAGAAATGGACATGGGTAGGACATATAATGAGAATGACAGACAATAGATGGACAATAAGAATAACAGAATGGGTCCTTAGAGATTGCAAACGAAGCAGGGGAAGGAAGAGAAGACGATGGATCGACGAACTATATATATATATATATATATATATATATATATATATATATAGAGAGAGAGAGAGAGAGAGAGCTATATATATATATATATATATATACATATATATATATTTTTTTGGGCTCAAGCCATGTCGTCCTGATGGAAGTTCCTATAGGGTAGCTTCCTAGGGTATATTACAACTACGGCGATATTCCCAGAGAATTTACCTTAAGGTACCAGAATTCTAACTCCTGGAGCGAGTATCCCTCGTGAAAGGGATATCGCGACATATCAGAGGACGTATTCTAGACACGTCACATGGCAATCTACATCCTGGACAGAGATTTCGTCTCGTAGGAGGTGATTGACGAGATACGAATTCGGGAAAGAAAAAGGGGGAGCCGCTCCCAAGGCTTCCCTATCCCCCGATTCGTATGCGTGCCTGGCGCCAATCCTGGCGCCATCTGTATTCCTTTTTGCGTAGCTTAACAACTCGGTGTTTTTTCCTGTTTTTCTCGCAAATCTTGGATTTATTCGACTTTTCATGGCTTCTTCGTCTTCGTCGGCCTCTGATAAGTTGAGTATAGTGTCTGTTATGTATAAATGTAGGCTCTTGGTAAAATTTTGAGTGATTAATAGGATTAATCTTTGATACAAGAGCCGTAGCCTACCAGAGGTGTCCTGGACACTGTCGCTCGCTAGGTATAAATTAGTTAGTCAGAGCGACATTCCTGGTTGTTTTGCTTTAATAAATTTTAGCTATTTAGCATTACATAGGATTTCCTTTCGTGCTTAGTATTATTTGGCGAAGTATTCGCCATTCTGGCCTACGCTAGGCCATGTAGCCTAGTCGTTTGGTCCTAGTACTTCATGCATGATTTTGGTTTTTCCGAGTGTAATTAAAATTTTATTGAAGCTTTAGGCTATATTTTATACATTTTAGACTGTGTGGAATATTTCCAAGATTGTATACGTGTGAGTTTCGGTGAATTAGGTAATCGATTCTCTTGGTGCCTAGGCTAATTGCTTATGGAGCCTTAGTATACTTTATCATACTCCCCGGTTGCTTTCTTTTCTTCGGAGAAGGTATGCAATCCCTTTCCCTCTGTTTAAGCCTTGGGCTTATCCCTAAGTGGTTTTTTCCGAATTTATTTTCGATAAAACTATACTAGGGTGTTACTGTACCTTCCTGTTCCTGTAGTTATGGTTCAAGAGGGACAGAACAACAGAGTTTTTAGTCTGAGTCTGTGTTGTCTGGCTTGGGGCAGAGTCCCCCTCGCTGACATAACACATACAAAGCGAGCTTAGCTCCCTTAGGTCACTACCGAAGGTTTCTGTAGTTATGATTCCTTCTTTTGTGATCTACCAGACTAGTCCTGTTGCTGTTCTCGGGGGAGGATAAGTTCTTCCCTTGGGAGTAGCAACGCCTTCCTTGCTTTGGTGCTCTGGAAGCTGGCAAGTATTGCTGGCCTTTCCCCTTAGATCTCCCTTAGGCTAAGATAAGTTTCTTGGCTGCGGGTGATCTGTCACTAAAGCAAGGTTGGCAGGACCCTCTTGTCCCTTCCCCCTCTATCTCCGTAATGGCCTAGCCATTACTGTACTGTACCTTGCCGGCCGGCAGAGCTGGCCGGCAGGGGTCTTACTGTACTGTACGTCGTTCTACTTCTGGACCTAGTATAGGTTGGGATGTGGAATTGACTCAGCCCATTGCCGGCCGGCAGAGCTGCTGGCCGGCAAGGGTCTTATGTTTTCGAGTGCTGCCCGGACCTCTCTTGGTCCCTCATCCATGCCTGCCGGCAGAGCCGGACGGCATTGGTCAAGGAAGCCTGAATTAGTTTCTCCCCTTCCTTATATGCACTCTTTCGGTTGCCGGGCTTGGAGGTTGTGTACACTCTTATCCCGGCATCCATTCTATTTTTCTTCTAGTGCTGTACCTGTCCCGGCTGCCGGCCTATGAGGCCGGCAGCCGGGCAGGTGTAGTCCTCTGGTTCTTTTGCTGCCGGCTGGCATCGGTCTTGTACCTTTGCCGGCCGGCTTATGTCAGTCCTTGTCTGCCGGTCACCAAGAGTGTGGCCGGCAGCTGGGTACTACCTTGTGTAGTTGCTGGCCGGCAGCCATTGCCGGACAACACTGGCTGTTACCGGCCGGCAGTTGCTGCCGACCGGCACAGGCATTTGAACCAGAGTGCTGCCGCCCTATAGCTGTTAAGTAGTATACTTTAAAGCTAGTTGTGGTGTGTGCCGGCCGGCAAAGGCAGGCCGGCACACATCCCCCTATACTGTACTAGTATTCTTCTGTATAGCATATACAGTGAGAAGAAAACTATAGTAAAGGTTTTGGTACAGCACTGTATCTTCTAACACTATTGTGTTTTCTTGCACATCCCTTTGCTGTTGCCCTCAGATAGGAAGCTGAGTTCTTCCCTGTCTATTATCCAGGATTTTAAAATCATTGCTTAGGTGTGAGCTCCACCTGTTTCCTCTGGAAACCTAGCATTGGTTACTCTAGAAGAGATAAACCATTTTTGATTTTATTATCTGGAAGGCTGCAACAATGGGTTGTGAGGGAAACACAAGTGTGTGTCTTTCCTTTCTGAATTGTTATGCTATACTATGCATATCCAGTGATACATAGTTCACTTGATACTCATGGAAATTTCTTCTCTTTACAGAAGGACACTCCGAAGTGGGGAAGTGCTTTCTGCAATGTCAGCAGCAAGAACCTCTGCGGACATGAGTTTTGTAGGAGACACGCAGCATACGCTGTCTCCAAGGATGATCTCCGGCATTGGGACCCTCAGGTATGTACTGTGTGCACTAACCTGATTAATGAGACATTTAAGTAGCTAGGAAGAAGCTTCGTACCTGGGTAAGGGGCTTCCAAAAGAACACTTCTGGCCCTTATCTTCCAAGTGAGAAGATGAGGGCGTATCCTTTCCCTAAGGCATCAGCTGATGCAGTGATTCCCCAGCCTCAAGAGGAGATCCCCTAAGTTCAGATCCAGGTGGATGCTGAAGTCGCGGTCGCGATGCAAGACATCCAGCTAAATGACAGGATGTCTGATGTGGACGGGTGTCAGGAGGAAGACCTCCTGGCAGAAGCCCAGGATGAAGTTCAAGCCCCTCTACATCGGCCAGTCTCCCAGCAGAGCTGGGACAGGCCCTCTCTTCTATTGTTGGAATGATCCAACAAATGCAGAAGGAGAATCAGGAGAAGGCGGCTGCAATGGAACTGCAAATGCAGTGCCTTGCAGAATCACATGGGCCCCAGAAAAAGCTCAATGTGAAAGACCTTCCCTTGTGCTCAGATGCTAACCATGCATGGAGGTATGCTGAGCACATGCCGATGACGACTGGAAAGATCGTCATCTCGGATAAGCTGGGCTCAGTTCCCCTGGAGGGTGGAATTCTGGCCCAGCAAGGCATCATATCCGGACTGTTATGTCCGGCTGAGGAAGGAACCAGCTTCAAAGGAGGAGACAGAGCCGAAGGAGGTCATAGTGATGGACCATGCTAAAGCTCAAGCTCTACTTTCATCCTCGATGAAAGAGAGGGGCTTCTCTAACTCAAAGGTAGCTGCATTGAATAGGAAGCTCCCTTCCTTTGTGTCCTCGCCTACTAGAGCCTTCCCCCTTTTACAGAAAGGGTTTCTGGCTGTACTAAAAGCAATCGAGGCCGGCATGTCTTGCCCCTCCCTAGAGGAGTGTAAACCCTTGTCGCTGGCCCTGCCTATGGACCACAAAGACTGGAAGGACGTCCATCTTACGTTCTCAGTGGGGAAGTTGGAGGCTGATATTGCCGGACGTCAGTTCGGCAAGGACCTCCCTAAGCTGTCTGACTTTCTTTTGCGAAGTGAGTTCGATACAAAAGATAGACTGACTGCCTCAATGTCTCTTCAGACTACTCTCGAGACGATGGCAAGTGACCCCAAGGTCCATGAAATGTTCATGGTAGTGGCCAAGCCTCATCTGGCCACAGTGACGAAGGACCTTTATGGCTTCGTCAAGGCAAGGAGAGCTTGTAGGGGGTTCGTGTTTACCTCGGCTACGGTGAGGCACGAGCTAAAGAAACTAATCTCCTCCAACATTTGGGAAAAGACCTTTTTCCCTACCGACTTGGTCAAAGAAGTTGTTGATAAAGCCACCTTGGAGAATAGAACCTTCTCCAGAAGTGGGGCCTGGCTATCAAAAGAAAGTCTTCCCCGGATGAGGGTCCTCAACCAAAGAGGAAGACTATGAGGACTAGGCTACCGTCTCGGCCAGCCAAGCCTCTTAGACAGCAACAGCAACTGCAATTGTCATTGCCCCCAGTGCCCCAGATCGTGGCACAAACCCCGACCACCTTTCAGTGGGTACCCCAGGCCGTGTCGACACAGTCCACGGCATTCACCCCAGCGTTCGAAGGGCAGTCTACTTCCTTTCGAGCAAAGCCTAGAGGAGTAGCCAGAGGCTCGTCTAGACGCCCCTCAAGGGGAAGGGGACTCAGGGGTGGTCGTGGTCAGGAAGGCAAGAACTCAGGACGGCAGTCCAAGTGAGGTGATACCGGTAGGAGGGAGACTTCTGAAATTTCGGGATCGGTGGACCTTCGATCCCTGGGCCCACAGCCTACTCAAGAATGGACTGGGCGGGAGCTGGTACAGCACTCCACCCCCGTACCTTCGGTTTTTCCAACACTCCACCCCCGTTATGGAGGAGTACGTTCAAGAACTGTTGGAAAAAAAGGGTGAAGCCCATCAATTTCTAAGGGAGGCTGTTTTGTGTTCCCAAGAAAGACTCGGAAAAGCTCAGAGTCATTCTGGACTTGTCGCCACTTAACAAGTTCATAGTGAATTGCAAATTCAAAAATGCTAACACTGCAACACATAAGGACCTTACTGCCCAAGAGGGCATATTCCGTCTCTATAGACTTGTCAGACGCCTACTGGCACATTCCAATTAGCCATCGACTCTCCCCCTACCTAGGGTTCAGGCTACAACGAAGACTATACGCCTTCGGAGCCATGCCATTCGGGCTAAACATAGCCCCAAGGATTTTTACGAAGCTTGCGAGCGTAGCTCTCAAACAATTTCGCCTAGAGGGAATTCAGGTAGTAGCCTACCTGGACGACTGGTTGGTGTGGGCAGCATCCGAGACAGAATGCTTGCAAGCTTCCAGTCAAGTGATCCAGTTCCTAGAGTACCTAGGCTTCAAGATCAACAGAAAAAGTCTCGACTTTCTCCATCTCAAAAGTTCCAGTGGCTAAGATCCACTGGGACCTTTTGTCACACCGTTTCTCCACCCCGGCGAAGAAAAGGAAGGAGATAGCGGGTTCTGTCAAGAGACTTCAAGATTCCGAAAGGATATCAAGACACGAGCAGGAGAGAGTACTGCGCTCTCTCCAGTTTGCTTCGGTGACAGACCCAGTGCTAAGAGCACAGCTAAAGGATGCAATCGGAGTTTGGAGAAGTTATGCATCAAACGCGTGAAGAGATCTGAGAAGACCAGCCGCTTCGGCTAAGTACTCTTCTCAGGCCTTGGTCCCAAGCCAGACATCTAAAGAAGTTAGGTTCTTCTTCAGCCACCTCCCCTGTCGGTGACGATTCACTCAGACGCCTCGAAGGAGGGATGGGGAGGTCGCTCTCATCGGAAAAAAGTCCAGGGGACTTGGTCCAGGCTATTCAAGACCTTTCTCATAAAACTTTCTAGAAGCTAGGGCAGTGCTCCTTACCTTAAAGAAAGTCTCCCCGCGTCATTCGTTCCACATAAAGTGGTGATAGACAGCGAGGTAGTTGTGAGATACTTGAATCGACAAGGATCGAGGTCACCACCTCTCAACCAGGTGATGTTGGCCGTCTTCCGATTGGCGGAAAAGAAGAAGTGGTACCTGTCGGCAGTTCACCTTCAAGGAGTCCGCAATGTGACAGCGGACGCTCTATCCAGGTTCACACCGATAGAGTCGGAATGGTCCTTAGACGCAGGATCATTCTCCTTCATTCTGAATCAGTCCCAGAACTGCAGATAGACCTCTTTGCGACGAAAGACAACAAGAAGTTGCCCCTGCACGTGCCCCGTACGAGGACCCCTTAGCGGAAGCAGTGGACGCGATGTCCCTCGACTGGAACAGATGGTCCAAGATTTATCTGTTCCCTCCTCACAACCTTCTGTTGAGGGTCCTCAAGAAACTGAGATCCTTCAAAAGGTAGCGGCAATAGTGGCCCACAAGTGGCCGAACAGCGTGTGGTTCCTCCTGGCATTGGAACTGTAGCTGAAGTTTGTACCACTACCAGATCCAGTTCTGACCCGGCGAGTCCCAGAAGTCAACTGTCTGCGCTTCATTACAGAAAACCCGGACCCTGCAGTTCATGATTTTCTCTCCCTAGCGATGAGAAAGCGTTTCGGGATTTCGAAAGCCAGTATAGACTTCCTTGAGGAATATAAGTGCAAATCTACTAGAAGGCAATATGAGTCATCTTGGAGAAAATGGGTGGCCTTTTGTCAAGGCGAAGATTCCGCAGGAGATCTTGACAGACTTCTGCTTATCTTTTTTCCCCACCTCCATGGTCAAGGGTTGGCAGCGAACACGATTTCAGCATGTAAGTCTGCTTTGACAAGACCCATTCTATATGCCTTCCAGGTCGACCTAGGTAACGAGATCTTTAATAAAGTCCCGAAAGCCTGTGCTAGGCTCAGACCTTCAGCACCTCCAAAGCCCATTTCATGGTCTTTAGACAAGTTCTTCATTTCGCTTCTCTGTTGAGCAATGAAGAGTGTGCGTTAAAGGATTTGACACAAAAAGTTATTTTCCTATTTTGCACTCGCGTCCGGGGCCAGGGTTAGTGAGATTGTAGCCTCTCGAGAGAGGCAGGTCGTGTTCAGTTCCTGGATGGGGAAGAACTGAACCTGTTTCCGGATCCTACGTTTCTCGCCAAGAATGAGTTACCCACCAACAGGTGGGGTCCCTGGAGAATCTGCCCTCTGAAAGAAGATGCATCTCTATGTCCAGTAGAATGCCTAAAGGTCTATCTTCATAGAACTTCAGACTTCAAGGGTGGTCAACTATTCAGGGGAGAAACATCAGGCTCAAATTTATCTCTGAATCAACTCAGAGCGAAAATCACATATTTTATTCGCAGAGCGGATCCTGACAATACACCCGCAGGTCACGATCCGAGGAAAGTTGCCTCATTCTTAAATTTCTTTAATTGTATGGATTTTGAACATCTCCGTTCATACACTGGCTGGAAGTCTTCCAGAGTGTTCTTTCGCCACAATGCGAAGCAAGTAGAGGAACTAAAAGAGATCTGTGGTAGCAGTGGGTCGCGGTGTTAACCCTACTGTTTAACTCTGCGAGGAACAGTGGTCTTAATTGGGACGATTAATTCCAGGGTGAGTGTGTAGTTACATACTGTACTACAAACTAAGTGAGGGCACTGTGTTGCCCATCCAGACTGTTCCATTTCCGAAGGTGAACCTAGCATAAGTGCAGACATGCGTGCCGAGCGTTTCTAACGCTAATGTCATTGATTTGTAATACAGGCTTTTATGACTTTGATACCTCGGTATCTTGAAAGTGGCATCTAATGTTTTTTCTTTCAGACAAACAAGCTCTGTTTACTATCATACTTATGCTTAAAGTTTTAGGTTATCCTCTTCTTATATATATATATATATATATATATATATATATATATATATATATATATATATAATTGTGGTTAACCTGTCTATTTATTGCCTGTCAATAATCTGGTTCTTGAGTACCTTGCGTCTCCTTCACCTGTGTCAATTTATTGGTATAATTGAGCTTTCATTCTATGTACCTTATCTGGGATAATTCTAATAGAATTGTTCCTTTATGCAAGCTATGTTGCATTGGTTTTCCTCCTATGCGGATATAAAACCTTTGTCCAATACAAGTATTGTGCGGAAAACTGGTCGATATTTCATATTGATGCAGTGGTCCTTTACAAACTATGCTTTACTTAATATAGGGCGAGACCACTATATTAGCTTGCCTGGTATTCATACATAGATATATGTACTCTTCGAGACTTTTCCAGAGTCTAGTAGGACTCTTCCCTGTAGGGGGCAGGAAGCTCTAACATAGTTTATAGTTAGTTGAAAAGATGTATAACGGTAACATCTTAGGTCTCTAGGTCTAGTCGACCGGGAAAAAATTACCTCCCGGGAGTACGGCACGTTCTGAGAATCCACAGATACAGTAATGCTCTGGTACACTTCCATCAGGACGACATGGCTTGAGCCCAAAAAACGGATTTTGAGCGAAGCGAAAAATCTATTTTTGGGTGAGATAGCCATGTCGTCCTGATGGACCCGCCCTTGCCTTTCTAAGAAAGGGCTGTAGGACCCCTCCCTACATACAGTATCTGTAGCACCTCGTGTACGCTACAAGGAATACAGATGGCGCCAGGATTGGCGCCAGGCACACATACGAATCGGGGGATAGGGAAGCCTTGGGAGCGGCTCCCCCTTTTTCTTTCCCGAATTCGTATCTCGTCAATCACCTCCTACGAGACGAAATCTCTGTCCAGGATGTAGATTGCCATGTGACGTGTCTAGAATACGTCCTCTGATATGTCGCGATATCCCTTTCACGAGGGATACTCGCTCCAGGAGTTAGAATTCTGGTACCTTAAGGTAAATTCTCTGGGAATATCGCCGTAGTTGTAATATACCCTAGGAAGCTACCCTATAGGAACTTCCATCAGGACGACATGGCCATCTCACCCAAAAATAGATTTTTCGCTTCGCTCAAAATCCGTTTTATATATATATATATATATATATATATATATATATATATATATATATATATATATGATAGATAGATAGATAGAGAGAGAGACTTTTTGGTTAAAGACACAGTTATAGTGTTGAATCTGCTTTCATAATTATATAAACACAGGAATTCCATACATTACGGGTGATATTCATTTCTAAACGCCCGAAATAATATATTATTCTCATTGTATTTTCTATAAGACCTTCATGCATTCTCGAAATTACTATGAGATTACATTAATATAATTATA
>NC_090725.1:104939351-104951851 GCF_036898095.1 Palaemon carinicauda | reverse complement strand
AAAAACAACAATAATAATACTAGATATTATTACAACAACAACAACAACAATAATAATACTAGATATTATTACAACAACAACAACAATCATACTGATAATAATAATAATTATTATTTTATTATTATTATTATTATTATTATTATTATTATTATTATTGTTATCATAATTATTAGTATCATTATTATTATTATTATTTTTACTGTTGTTCAACACTTTTCGTACTTTTCATTGGTATTGTTGTTGTTGTAATTTGTAGCTATTGTTCAAAACACATCTTTGTACATTGCACAATCTATAACTTCCACACAACATCTCCCTGTCATGTTCAGAGAAGTCTTTTTATGGCCGTGAAACCTTTATGTTCCTCTTGAGCCCTTGGTACAATTCCTTTCGTAAGATCTTCACGTTTTTCCTTCCAACGTTCATTTAATATTTCTATCGGCTAATCTTGAAACGATGCGATGATGGGTGCTCTTTGTAAGGCGAATCTCTCTCTCTCTCTCTCTCTCTCTCTCTCTCTCTCTCTCTCTCTCTCTCTCTCTCTCTCAGTAAAAAGTTTGACAAGATCATGGAAAGAATTCGCTCTACTCAGGAGCAAATGGAGTCTCCACTGATGGACTAAAAAGTCTTTGAGACATCTAAAACTCTCTCTCTCTCTCTCTCTCTCTCTCTCTCTCTCTCTCTCTCTCTCTCTCTCTCTCTCTCTCTCTCTCTCTCTCTCTCTCTCTCTCTCTCAGGAAAAAGTTTGACAAGATCTTGATAATTAAACGTTTAAACTTATTTGCTCTGCCCAGGAGTAAATGGAGTCTCCGGGGATGGAGGAAAAAGTCTTTGAGACATCTAAAATCTCTCTCTCTCTCTCTCTCTCTCTCTCTCTCTCTCTCTCTCTCTCTCTCTCTCTCTCTCTCTCTCTCTCGTTTAAAAGCCGACTACTTCTTTTGATTTACATTTACTCAGTCTCTTCATTCCTTGGTCTATTTTTATAACTGATACTGATAATAATATCTAGGTGATGTCAGGCAGGGCAGCCGGTCGGGACTACGGTCCAGCCCAAAAGCCAAAGTTAAGTCCTTCTAAAAGAAGGCAACCGTGTTACCCCATACGAATGGAAAAAAGGCACGCTTATAAAAGAAAATGTTTATTATATCTACACCTCGTTCACTGACAAAGTTACCTTCCTCGCCACATCTTGGTAAACCAAATCTCTTACCTAAAATTACTAAGTCTTCTTCTTCTTCTTCTTCTTCTTCTTCTTCTTCAGCCACCAGCAATTGAGAGTAACATGCTAAATTGTCGACAAGAATCTTTAAGAAACCGGATGACCTTCGATAGAGATCGCTCTGATAAAAAAACACATCTGACTCTTCTATAGATTTCTGAGGGAAGACCATGTCCTCTTCTTCTTCTTCTTCTTCTTCTTCTTCTTCTTCTTCTTCTTCTTCTTCTTCTTCTTCTTCTTCAGAGGGATTATAATGATAGCTTGATTGACGATCTTAAGCCGAAGGCCATTCCATAATCGACGGCAGACTACGAATCAATTTGATATGAGGGGCGAGATCAAAGTGTTAAGATTTTGGGCTGGAGTTTTTGTGTAGGGTTACGTAGTAAACATACGTATGAGGCCCTCGGAAATTCATGAAAGACACATCTAATTTTGTGATGTTTATCAAGGTAGGTTTATCAACTGAATACAATTTAATTAATTCTACCTCACTGTATGTTAGGTACTCGGCTGTGATTATATTAGTTATAATATTTAGCGTTATTTTATAGAATTTTCCTCTTGGTGTAAATTTTGCCTTGTGGCTAGAGGTCCAGTCAGTGCTTGAGTTTATTATTCAAAGCATCGTAAAATATTAAAGCGAGGAAAACATATAAATAAAATCACCTGGTCCTGTTCTACAAGCGTTGTTTATTTAACTCATATTTACATATATTTGCTTTCTGTTTTATGTTAATACTTATTATTTTTTTCAGTTCCTCCTTCAGTTGGCTATAGGTAAATACCAGCAATTAAGATTGAAGGTAAAGAGTTAATGGGAATGATAAAGAGAATTAATCAATGAAAGATAAAAGTGATAAAGGGGGAAAAATATTCGAAGCAAAGAGGTTATTTACTACTCCGGTGCAAGCTATTTTGTTCCTTTTGCTCCAGTGACGTAAAGGTTATATTCCCCATTAAAAAATCATTATTATTTTAAAATTTATTCTTTTCTGTATTATTTTGTTTTTCTCTTAAGATATTGGGCTTAAAAATCTTAAATTCTGCCCTCTATTCACTTGAGCTTCTAGGTTGTTGTGGCCTAATTGGTAACGTACCAGTCTGGTGTTCGCCAGTCGGGGGTTCGAGTCCCGCTCAGTCTCGTGAGTTCCATTAGTGTCTGTAACCTTACCATCCTTGTGAGCTAATGTTTGGAGGGGTTTCGGGGAGCCTATAGGTCTATCTGGTTAGTCATCAGCAGCCATTGCCTGGCCCTCCTTGGTCCTAGCTTGGGGGGAGAGGGGGGCTTGGACGCTGATCATATGATCATATCATCTGATCGCTTACAGCAAACCAACCTAGTATGGGTGGCCCTGACTAGTACAGCTTAGCTGGTTATGGCGATACACAAACCCTTTCAACACGTTAAGATATCCCCACTCAGAGAGGATATATATTATATATATATATATATATATATATATATATATATATATATATATATATATATATATATATATATATATGTTGTATATATAGCCACACACAAACACACACACACAAACAAGAGGTTAATAAGCGAATATTTTGAATAATTTTCTCGTCCACTCAGGCAAACACCAACTCTATCTCCAGTCTCGATCACACACAGACACACACACGATCTAGCAATCTCTCATTTTTTTCTTCTTCTTCTTCCCTCATTCATATTCATGACACTTGCGGATCACAAACTAGCGGGAGCTCTGGTGCAGCTATTGTACTTTTATGGTTGACTACCACTGGTTTACGACGCCTGTAACTATTTATATACAACAAAAAGTTATACTCGAAGCCATCTCATAACTCTGATTTGCGGGTTTTCATTTATTATTATTATTATTATTATTATTATTATTATTATTTTTATTATTATCTAAGCTAGAACCCTAGGATGTTATAAGCCCGAGGGGCCCCAACAGGGAAAATAGCCCAGTGAGGAAAATAAATAAGGAAAAATAAAATATTTTAAGAACAGTAACAGAATAAATTTTTCCTCTATAAACTATGAAAACTTTTACAAAAACAAGAGGAAGAGAAATAAGATAGAATAGTGTGCTCGAGTGTACCCTCAAGCAAGAGAACTCTAACCCAGGCCAGTGGAAAACCATGGTACAGAGGTTAGGACACTACCCAAGACCAGAGAACAATGGTTTGATTTTGGAGTGTCCTCTTTGAATAGCTGCTATCACTATTATTATTATTATTATTATTATTATTATTATTATCATTATTATTATTATTACCATCTAAGCTACAACCCAAGTTGTAGGTAATAGGTTGGCCAAGGCACCAGCCACCGTTAAGATAATACCGCTGTGGAGTCATTGGATCTTTTGACTTGCCAGACAGTACTAATGGGATCCTGCTCTCTGGTTACGGCTTATTTTCCCTTTGCCTATGCATACACCGGATAGTCAGGCCTACTACTACTGTACTATTATTATTATTATTATTATTATTATTGTTATTATTGTATATATATGTGTGTATATATATGTATATATGTATATATATATATATATATATATATATATATATATATATATATATATATATATTGGCAGTATTTTGCACGAACACCAGAAGTTTTTAGGACGCTATATATATATATATATATATATATATATATATATATATATATATATATATATATATAAATATATATATATAGGCTATATATATATGTATATATATACATATATATATATATACATATATATATAGGCTATATATATATGTATATGTATACATATATATACATTATATATATATCTATCTATCTATATCCATATCCATATATATATGTATGTGTGTATGTATATATATATATATATATATATATATATATATATATATATATATATATATAACTGGCATAAGAACTTCTGGTGTTTTTACAAAAGACAGCCACTAAACACCTTCTTAAGGGATAATAACTATTATCTCCTATCTATTATCTCTCACTGGGCCTTTTTTCAGTAGCCAATCAATTCTCTTTTCACCTTCACAGAACCGCCTTTCCTCTCCTCCAGTCGTGCTAAAAAAAAAAAAAAAAAAAAAAAAAAAAGTTGCGAAATCCCAACCCTTCCATTTCTCCCTCATTTGCATATCCTTCGCCGAATTTGGCGCTCTTAATAGGCAGTAATGGCATCCTTCTCTTCTGGGGTCGTTCGGGCGACGTGAACAAATGGATCCGCTACTCTGGCGTCGACTTGGTCATGAGTAGTAGTTACCGATTTGTAGATTGCACCTGACCCTGTAGAGAGTGTTTTGCAAGTTTGGTTGTACTCATAATCTACATACATAATTCTCTCGGGGGGTTAACTACTGTACTGTAATTGTTCAGTGGCTACTTTCCTCTTGAAAAGAGTTTAAGAGTTTCTTGAGCTATGGCAGACAGCTCTAATACACATGTTACCTACTGCACTGTATTGTTCAGTGGCTACTTTCCTCTTGAAAAGAGTTTAAGAGTTTCTTGAGCTATGGCAGACAGCTCTAATACACATGTTACCTACTGCACTGTATTGTTCAGTGGCTACTTTCCTCTTGAAAAGAGTTTAAGAGTTTCTTGAGCTATGGCAGACAGCTCTAATACACATGTTAACTACTGCACTGTATTGTTCAGTGGCTACTTTCCATTCTGTAAGGGTAGAAGAGTTTCTTGAGCTATGGTTGACAGCTCTAATACACATGTTAACTACTGCACTGTATTGTTCAGTGGCTACTTTCCATTCTGTAAGGGTAGAAGAGTTTCTTGAGCTATGGTTGACAGCTCTAATACACATGTTAACTACTGCACTGTATTGTTCAGTGGCTACTCTCCATTCTGTAAGGGTAGAAGAGTTTCTTGAGCTATGGTTGACAGCTCTAATACACATGTTAACTACTGTACTGTATTGTTCAGTGGCTACTCTCCATTCTGTAAGGGTAGAAGAGTTTCTTGAGCTATGGTTGACAGCTCTAATACACATGTTAACTACTGCACTGTATTGTTCAGTGGCTACTTTCCATTCTGTAAGGGTAGAAGAGTTTCTTGAGCTATGGCAGACAGCTCTAATACACATGTTAACTACTGCACTGTATTGTTCAGTGGCTACTTTCCTCTTGAAAAGAGTTTAAGAGTTTCTTGAGCTATGGCAGACAGCTCTAATACACATGTTAACTACTGCACTGTATTGTTCAGTGGCTACTTTCCATTCTGTAAGGGTAGAAGAGTTTCTTGAGCTATGGTTGACAGCTCTAATACACATGTTAACTACTGCACTGTATTGTTCAGTGGCTACTTTCCATTCTGTAAGGGTAGAAGAGTTTCTTGAGCTATGGTTGACAGCTCTAATACACATGTTAACTACTGCACTGTATTGTTCAGTGGCTACTTTCCATTCTGTAAGGGTAGAAGAGTTTCTTGAGCTATGGTTGACAGCTCTAATACACATGTTAACTACTGCACTGTATTGTTCAGTGGCTACTCTCCATTCTGTAAGGGTAGAAGAGTTTCTTGAGCTATGGTTGACAGCTCTAATACACATGTTAACTACTGCACTGTATTGTTCAGTGGCTACTTTCCTCTTGAAAAGAGTTTAAGAGTTTCTTGAGCTATGGCAGACAGCTCTAATACACATGTTAACTACTGCACTGTATTGTTCAGTGGCTACTTTCCATTCTGTAAGGGTAGAAGAGTTTCTTGAGCTATGGTTGACAGCTCTAATACACATGTTAACTACTGCACTGTATTGTTCAGTGGCTACTTTCCATTCTGTAAGGGTAGAAGAGTTTCTTGAGCTATGGTTGACAGCTCTAATACACATGTTACCTACTGCACTGTATTGTTCAGTGGCTACTTTCCTCTTGAAAAGAGTTTGAGTTTCTTGAGCTATGGCAGACAGCTCTAATACACATGTTACCTACTGCACTGTATTGTTCAGTGGCTACTTTCCTCTTGAAAAGAGTTTAAGAGTTTCTTGAGCTATGGCAGACAGCTCTAATACACATGTTAACTACTGCACTGTATTGTTCAGTGGCTACTTTCCATTCTGTAAGGGTAGAAGAGTTTCTTGAGCTATGGTTGACAGCTCTAATACACATGTTAACTACTGCACTGTATTGTTCAGTGGCTACTTTCCATTCTGTAAGGGTAGAAGAGTTTCTTGAGCTATGGTTGACAGCTCTAATACACATGTTAACTACTGCACTTTATTGTTCAGTGGCTACTTTCCATTCTGTAAGGGTAGAAGAGTTTCTTGAGCTATGGTTGACAGCTCTAATACACATGTTAACTACTGCACTGTATTGTTCAGTGGCTACTCTCCATTCTGTAAGGGTAGAAGAGTTTCTTGAGCTATGGTTGACAGCTCTAATACACATGTTAACTACTGCACTGTATTGTTCAGTGGCTACTTTCCTCTTGAAAAGAGTTTAAGAGTTTCTTGAGCTATGGCAGACAGCTCTAATACACATGTTAACTACTGCACTGTATTGTTCAGTGGCTACTTTCCATTCTGTAAGGGTAGAAGAGTTTCTTGAGCTATGGTTGACAGCTCTAATACACATGTTAACTACTGCACTGTATTGTTCAGTGGCTACTTTCCATTCTGTAAGGGTAGAAGAGTTTCTTGAGCTATGGTTGACAGCTCTAATACACATGTTAACTACTGCACTGTATTGTTCAGTGGCTACTTTCCATTCTGTAAGGGTAGAAGAGTTTCTTGAGCTATGGTTGACAGCTCTAATACACATGTTAACTACTGCACTGTATTGTTCAGTGGCTACTCTCCATTCTGTAAGGGTAGAAGAGTTTCTTGAGCTATGGTTGACAGCTCTAATACACATGTTAACTACTGCACTGTATTGTTCAGTGGCTACTTTCCTCTTGGAAAGAGTATAAAAGTTTTTTGAGCTATGGCAGACAGCTCTTCTACATAAGTTAACTACTGGACTGTATTGTTCAGTGGCTACTTTCCATTCTGTAAGGGTAGAAGAGACTCTTTAGCTATGGCAGATAGCTCTTCTACATAAGTTAACTCCACCATTGTAGTTGTTCAGTGGCTACTTTCCACTTGCTAATGGTAGAAGAGACTCTTTCGCTATGGTAATCAGCTCTTCTAGGAGAAGGACGCTCCAAAATCAAACAATTATTCTCTGGTCTTGGGTAGTGCCGTAGCCTTTGTATCATGGTCTTCTACTGTCTTGGATTAGAGTTCTCTTGCTGAAGGGTACACTCGGACACACTATTCAATCCGTTTCCGTATTCCCTTTTCTTACTGGGCTATTTTTCCCTATTGGGGCCCTTGGGCTTATAGCATCCTGCTTTTCCAACTAGGGTTATAGCTTGATCAATAATAATAATAGTAATAATTATCTGCTTTGTGATCTTCTCTTTGCTGGGGTTGTAACCATGATTAATTTGTTTCTTTTTTTGTTCTTTATATTTTGAGTAGTGTATTGTTTCTTACCAAGTGTGAAGTCTGCGTATTTATTATTATTATTATCATTATTATTATTAGTATTATTATATTTTTTATTGTTATAATTATTATTATTATTATTATTTTATTATTATAATTTTATGATGATGATGATGATGACGACGATTATTATTATTATTATTATTATTACTATTATTATATTTTTATTATATTTTTTATTGTTATTATTATTATTGTTGTTGTTGTTGTTTTTGTTGTTGTTGCTGTTGTTGTTGTGATTATTAGTGATGATGTTTTTTATTGTTATTGTTATTGATAGACTACTAGCTAAGCTACAACCCTAATTGGAAAATAGCAGGATGCTATAAACCCAAGGACTCCAACAGGGAAAAATAACCCAGTGAGGAAAGGAAATGATCTTGTCGAACTTATTCTTGACAGAGAGAGAGAGAGAGAGAGACTTGAAATTACTCTGTTTGCGAAAGTGTCTTTCACAAGCGTGCAATTACAGAGGCTGAGCGCTAATTAGGCCTTGCCTTGTAATTAAGCTCGTGAGGGTAATATTTGGGAAAGGAACTTAACAAGTAATTAACAATACATTTTATCCTATTTCATATTTGTAATTTCTTAAAAAATTTCATTACTTCTCCTGTAGTTTATTTATTTCCCTGTTTCCTTTCCTCACTGGGCTATTTTTCGCTATTGGAGCCCATGGGGGTATAACATCCTGAATTTCAAATTAAGGTTGTAGCTTAGCTAGTAGTAGTAGTAGTAGTAGTAGTAGTAGTAGTAGTAGTAGTAGTAGTAACAACAACAACAACAACAACAACAATAACTAACTGATTAATAATAATAATAATAATAATAATAATAATAATAATAATAATATGGTTAACTTTTTCCATGCCAGTAACTTCAATGGGACAGACGTGTTGCTGATAAGCACGGGTGGACACTAAACTCGCAATTGCAAATATGTTATCATGCCCAAGTGCTAATACCGTTGTTGGGTTGAACGTGTTGCTGATACGCACGAGTGGTCGTGACGAATCTGGGACCTGATCTAAACGCGTTTTGGTGCCATTGTGAAGGTTTGGTTGGACGTGCTGCTGATTAGCACAAATGAACGTGACTAACATGTTTAAGACATGAAAGGAATCAGTCATGATTCGTCGCATGAGATATATATTGAATGAAACTTCAAGATGCTTTGAATATTCTATTGACGCAAAGGGCCTCGGTTAGTTTTCAAAACTTGTCTCTGTCTTGAGCTTTTAAATCAATACTTCGTCATTCGTCATCTCCTACTTCAAGCTTCATAATCCTCATCCATGTAGGCCTGGGTCTTCCAACTCTAGTGCCTTGAGGATCCCAGCTGGTGAACTAATCTCTCTTGGGAAGTGGGAAGAGCATGCCCAAACTATCTCCATCTACCCCTCGCCATGATCTCATCCACATATGGCACTCGAGTAATCTCTCTTATAGTTTCATTTCTAATCCTGTCCTATCGTTTAACTTCCAATATTTATCTGAGGGCTTTGTTCTCAAATCTACTAAACCTGTTGGGTATTTCATTGTCATACCAAGACTCATGTCCATACAGTAACACTGATCTCACTAAACTTATATATAGCCTGATTTTTATGTGTAATTTCAGGCGATTTGATTTCCATATTCACTTTACATTAAATCTATGTTGGTTGTTATGTTGTAATTTTATTCATCTACAATGTTAAAAATGTGCGTTGAAAACCGTAAATATCAGGCAACATTTAAACCAGGGTTTTCACCGTTTTAGAAACGATTATATTGACGTAAAGGAGTGATATTACGGTCACCAACCCGTAAAAATAATAACAAATTAGGGTAAAATTACGGTCGCGTGTATATTACTGAAATACGGTTGAGAACAGTATATTTTTTACGGAGAATTTCCGATTAAAATTACGTTTTTTTTTTTCAACTGTATATATAGAGCCCTAGCTATTCTCAGCTGTATTCTTTAAACAAAGAATGTCTAGTTTCTCTTAATCTGGTTTTGTTAAAGTTTTTATAGTTTATATAGGAAATATTTGTTTCAATATTGTTACTGTTTGAATATTTTACTTTTCCTTGTTTCCTTTCCTCACTGGGCTATTTTCCCTGTTGGGGCCCATGGTCATAATAGCATCCTGCTTTTCTAACTAGGGTTGTAGCTTAGCATTTAATAATAATAATAATAATAATAATAATAATAATAATAATAATAATAACTATTTCAATATTGTTACTGTTCTTGAAATATTTTACTTTTCCTTGTTTCCTTTCCTTACTGGGCTATTTTCCCTGTTTGGGCCCCTGGGCTTATAGCATCCTGCTTTTTGAACTAGGGTTGTAGCTTAGCATTTCATAATAATAATAATAATAATAATAATAATAATAATAATAATAATAATAACAAATCTCTTTCAATATTGTTACTGTTCTTGAAATATTTTACTTTTCCTTGTTTCCTTTCCTCACTGGGGTATTTTTCCTGTTGGGGCCCCTGGGCTTATAGCATCCTGCTTTTTGAACTAGGGTTGTAGCTTAGCATTACATAATAATAATAATGATAACAACTCTATTTCAATATTGTTACTGTTCTTGAAATATTTTACTTTTCCTTGTTTCCTTTCCTTACTGGGATATTTTCCCTGTTTGGGCCCCTGGGCTTATAGCATCCTGCTTTTTGTACTAGGGTTGTAGCTTAGCATTTCATAATAATAATAATAATAATAATGATAATAATAATAATAATAATAATAATAACAACTCTCTTTCAATATTGTTACTGTTCTTGAAATATTTTACTTTTCCTTGTTTCCTTTCCTCACTGGGCTATTTTCCCTGTTGGGGCCCGTGGGCTTATAGCATCCTGCTTTTCGAACTAGGGTTGTAGCTTAGTATTTAATAATAATAATAATAATAATAGTAACTCTGCTTCGTACGTATAAAGAAGTAGACGCATCCACATAGCTTTGCATTCATTTGCATTCTCTCTCCGTTCACCTTGAAGATGATACACTGAACAGATACAATTTCAGGCAGATTTTGATTAAGAAGAAGAAGAAGAATGCTAACAAAAAGAGGGCTGGTGGTCTCATGAGCCTTCCTTCCCAACAAGGGCACCAGGATGATCTGAATTCAGGTCCTCAAGGTCGGCCAGGGGCCGCGGGCAAGGACTTCTCCGACGTTCGACTCCTACAGAAAAAAAAGAGGAAGAAGAGGCGAAGATGATCACAGCTTGTAGAATTCCCCGATACAAAAAAGAATGAAGAAGATTATACATAGTTGGGTCTCTTCATCCCACCGACCTGGGATTGATTTTTTTTTTTTTAGGGATATTGTAGAAGAACAGCATTTATTATTATTATTATTATTATTATTATTATTATTATTATTGTTGTTGTTGTTGTTGTTGTTGTTGTTGTTATTAGTATTATCATTAATAATATTTATTATTATTATTATTATTATTATTATTATTATTAATATTTATCATTATTATTAACATTATTATTATTATTAATATTTTTATTATATTATTATTAGTATTATTATTAGTATTATTATTAATATTTAATATTAATATAATTATTATTATTATTATTATTATTATTATTATTATTATTATTATTACTATTACTATTATTATTATTATTATCATTATTAGCTACAACCCTAGTTTGAAAAGCAAGACGCCATAAGCCCAAGGGCTCCAACAGGGAAAAAAAATAGCCCAGTGACAAAAGGAAACAAGGAAATAAACTACAAGAGAAGTAATGAACAATTAAAACGAAACTCTTTAAAAACCGTAACAACATTACAGGTAAAACAAACTTGGAAAAGGATGGAAGGATAACTGGTAGGATAAAAAGGATAGACAGAGAATCCTTGGATATTCCCAGACGTCATAATTCCCTCGGGTACTCTCGCAATCTTGTTTTTAAGGATCAGGAAATGGTGAGTTTAGAAATGAGAGCAAACAGTTTTGCTTTATCGTTGAGAGAGAGAGAGAGAGAGAGAGAGAGAGAGAGAGATTATCACAAAATATATACGTAGAGAGAGAGAGAGAGAGAGAGAGAGAGAGAGAGATTTACAAAACACATACAGAGAGAGATTTACAAAACACATACAGAGAGAGAGAGATTATCACAAAACACATAGAGAGAGAGAGAGAGAGAGAGAGAGAGAGAGAGAGATTTACAAAACACATACAGAGAGAGAGAGAGAGAGAGAGAGAGAGAGATTATCACAAAACACATAACGAGAGAGAGAGAGAGAGAGAGAGAGATTTACAAAACACATACAGAGAGAGAGAGAGAGAGAGAGAGATTATCACAAAACACACACAGAGAGAGAGAGAGAGAGAGAGAGAGAGAGAGAGAGATTATCACAAAACACACACATAGAGAGAGAGAGATTTACAAAACACATACAGAGAGAGAGAGAGAGAGAGAGAGAGAGAGAGAGATTATCACAAAACACATAGAGAGAGAGAGAGAGAGAGAGAGAGAGAGATTTACAAAACACATACAGAGAGAGAGAGAGAGAGAGAGAGAGATTATCACAAAACACACATAGAGAGAGAGAGAGAGAGAGAGAGAGAGAGATTATCACAAAACACACATAGAGAGAGAGAGAGAGAGAGAGAGAGAGAGATTTACAAAACACATACAGAGAGAGAGAGAGGGAGAGAGAGAGAGAGAGAGAGAGAGAGAGATTATCACAAAACACATAGAGAGAGAGAGAGAGAGAGAGAGAGATTTACAAAACACATACAGAGAGAGAGAGAGAGAGAGAGAGAGAGA
>NC_090725.1:104898719-104938851 GCF_036898095.1 Palaemon carinicauda | reverse complement strand
TGATGAAGATATACTGAAAAGATGTCCAGCTACCGTTCTTAAAGCTAAAAAACTAAAAGGGAATAATAATGCAATTTGTTTAATCTTTTCATCACATTACCAACCAGATTACATCAAGATCAGACACTTAAACATTCCGGTCAAGAAATTCCACCCACGACCAATGCAATGTTATAAGTGTTACGAGTATGGCCACATTAATGTAAAGTGTACTAATAAGAAAAGATGTTATATTTGTTCCGAATTTCATGATCCCAACGAATTCCATGATACCTCCGCCGATTTTACTCATGAAAAGTTTTGTTTCCATTGTGAGGGAGCTCACTCTCCCAATTCTAAACTGTGTCCTCAGTACAAACTGGAGCAATCAATAATTGAGACTGCCAATAATGAGCATATAACTTTTGGCGCAGCAAGGAAAAAACTTAATGGTTCTAATCCAACATATGCCAGAGTTTTGTCCCATCCCGTAAAGTTAAATAATAACTCAAGGAATACTTACCCCACAGTTACTGCTGGATCTAAACATCCTGAGATCTCACCTTCTTCTACAACAAATCCCTCAAGGCCCGACAAGATTTCCAATAATTCCAGCAAGCCACAGAACTCTCATCCAGTTCCAGCTATTCTGGAAAACAATAATAGCAGTAGAATAAACAAAAAACCAAATAACAAAGTAGGCCAAAATGGTCCCTTAAAGCAAGAAGACCGTATTCCACTGCAAAACCGTTTCAACACACTTGCCACAGACAGTGCCAGCAAGGCTATAGAAAACATAGGAGAAATAGAGATGGTTGATATCGAGCCCCATAAATCAAAATGCGTAAGCAAGAAAAGAGTAATTGAAGATACAACACCACCCAAACCCAAAAAAACAAATAATATAGAATTTATACCAGATGCAATTGAAATGGATATCGAAAAATTACTAGAACTCCCAACCTCTGGACCCGAACCTAACACAGTCAATAACCACATCACTAAACAAGTGATAAACGTTGAAGTCCATAGGAATCCCAATGACCCTCAAGGAAGTGAAAGCAAGTCGAATAATAATGCACCCATTAAAGAAATAAGCCCTTCTCCAGTTCTAGGTATGACTGGAAAACTAATGCTTTCACGTAAAACAATGGCAGAAAATACAACACACAAAGTTTCATGTGGTTGTAATGATTGCTTCATGGCAGAATTCAATGACCCTAAAAATCTAAATGTACATAAGATGAATAATATAATAGATAATTTTACTAAGAACAAAAACAAAAACCAGTATGGCAAATTAGAAAGCCACAATGCTGGTTGTATGTGTGTTGACCATCTAATAAAGAAACGTGCAACAGGCACCCTCCAACTGGAAAAATTTATAGAGAAACTTAACCTTAATCCAAATGACACTCAGGAAGCTAATACAAACAAGGGTAAAACCCAGGGAGCCATACCCAAGGAACCAAATCTTGATTCAAAAACTACATCTAGCGTAGTCAAGCAGAAACCCGTCTCCAACAGAATAAGCAGAAATAATGCCTTACCCAGTGGAAATTTATCTTCTTTGCCGTAACATTCAACCCTTACATAATTCAGTGGAATATTAATGGTCTTAAAACCCGTTTACATCTAGGGGAAATCCAAAGACTATTGAAAAATTATAACCCTATTGCAATATGCTTACAACATACTAATGATACTATTCCTTCAATAGGAAACTACAATTTAGCATCTCGCTCAATCCCTTCTCCCAATACTTTAGGGACTCCAGTATATGTTCATAATAAAGTAACTTATGATGCTTCAATATTCAACACATCAGAATTTCAATTATCTGGAGTTAGATTACATCTAAATAACAACATCTTTAATATCTATAATATGTACAACCAACCCTCTTTCAACTATGATATACAAAATCTACCTAAAGTACTCCCAAATATGCAAGAGGATATACTATTACTAGGAGACTTCAACTCCCATAACTCCATATGGGACACTAATTGTGTTGATGTTGACATAAATGGTTCAAAGGTTGAACAGATGATGAATGATCATAACCTCTGTATATTAAATGAGGCAGAGAGTAGCACTTACTATTCAAAAGCTCATGGAACCTATTCGTCAATAGATTTAACTCTGTGTTCCAATAATATTGTTGATAGGTTCGAATGGAATGTCTTAGACGACCTGTTTACCAGTGATCATTTTCCTATTTTGATTACCATATTAGGACATACACCAACTTCTTCGATTCAACGATATAATACAGATAAAGCTGACTGGGATAAGTTCAAGTTTTACACTAAGCAAGTGCCTCCCTTTGATTACTCCCAAGATCATGATAAAACAAATGATGACGTTGTGAATTTTATCACACAAGCGGCTGATAAATCGATACCTCTGACTGGCACCCGACAGTTAAAACATTCAGTCCCATGGTGGTCAGAGACATTAACCCAGCTGATAAACGAAAAGCATGCAGTTGGAAGAAAATTAGAAACCCTAAATAAAAGATTCAAACATTTGAGCACTGGTCCCCTAATGTTAGGGAATAAAATAAACAAACTGGTTGACATAGCAATAGAAATTAGTGTGTTGAAACCATATTTTAATAGGGTTTCTGCTAAATTCAGAAAGGAAGTAATTAAAGGCAAGATAATTTCATGGCAAAAATACGTGTCAAGCATATCGAATAATACTTCTGTGCAGAAGGTGTGGCAGAAGTTTAGGAAGATTAATGGCTCTTACAGCAAACCAGCGAGACACGCATTAATGCATAACGGCTCGTTAATACATGATACTCAGACAATCTCTAATATTATCGGCCATAATATTGAAAATATAAGCAGCATTGATAATTTAGATACCCACTTTCGAGCCATTAAAAGAAGAGAAGAAGCAACACCATTGAACTTTGATACTATGGAGGATATCTATTACAATAAAAGATTCACTGAAGAGGAGTTGGAATTTGCCTTATCTAATTGTAGGTCAACAGCCCCGGGTAAAGATAAGATAAATTTCGATATGATTAGAAATCTAGCACCTTTAGCTAAAGCATATCTATTGGATTTTTACAATCATCTTTGGACCAAACACCTATTTCCAAAGGCATGGAAACATGCAATAGTAATACCAATAGTAAAGGCAGGGAAAGATCCAAGTAATCCAAACAATTACAGACCAATTTCATTAACCAGTTGCATATGTAAATTACTGGAAAAAATGGTAAATTATAGACTAAATTGGTGTTTACGTCGCAATAATATTTTATCAACTTCTCAATTTGGCTCACAATCAGAACGATCTTCTTTGGATTCACTTTCACACTTAGAAAATTATATACGTAGAGGCTTTGAACGAAAACAGATCACAATAGCCATATTTTTTGATATTCAAAAGGCATATGATACAACGTGGAGACACTCTATACTAAAATCCTTACATCAGAATGGTTTTCGAGGACACCTTCCTATTTTTATTAGAAATTTTATTGGTGGAAGAACGTTTCAAACTCGTATTGATAACATTTACTCCGAATCTTTTAATCTTGACAGTGGTGTACCGCAAGGCAGTGTTTTAAGCGGGACTCTTTTTGCATTGGCAATTAACGACATTGTTAATCAAATGCCACAAGGAGTGCAAAGTAGTCTATATGTAGATGACTTTGCAATTTACTATTCCTCCAATAGCTTGCGTCATTTACAAAGGATTCTAAATAGTGCCACTAGAAAAATACTAGAGTGGACCGCATCTGTTGGTTTTAGACTTTCGGCAGAAAAAACTCAAGCCATAATGTTTTATAAAAATAGTAGATGGAAGCAGAACCAAGATATCAATCTAACATTGGGCAACGTACAAATCCAATTTCAAGATAAGGTAAAGTTTTTGGGACTAATTTTTGACACCCATTTGAATTGGAAAGCACATGTATCATACATCAAATCCAAATGTAACAGTGCTCTTAATTTAATGAGGAAATTATCTCACACAACCTGGGGTGCAAGGAGATCAACTTTACTAATGATGTATAAAGCATTAGTATTATCAAGAATTGATTATGGTAGCCCAATTTATGGTTCAGGATCAGAAGCAACTTTGAAATCTTTAGATCCAATACACACTCGAGGCCTGAGAATTTGTAGCGGAGCATTTAGATCATCCCCAAATCTCTCAGTTTTATGTGAAATTGGAGAACCCCCATTGTCTTTGCATCGGGATTTTGTAACAATGCGGAGTGCATTGAAAATTTTATCCACTAATTCTCCAACAAAAAAGCTTTTTAATGAAAGGGACATATTTATAAACAACCATGAACCACCATTCCCAATTAGGGCAAACAGACTGTTACAATCAACAAACGTTAAAGTGAATCTTATCCAACCATCTTTATTTCCCCCACCTTGGATTATGACAAGGACAAGAATCTGTTCTCATCTGTTTTATTTATCAAAAAAATTCACTTATACTCCGAGTCACCACAAGCAAATTACCATAGAACATATTCAGAGAAAAGGTCCTCATTATGCAATATATACTGATGGTTCTAAATCCCCAATGGGTACTGGATGTGCTGCTGTATCTTTAGATGGAACACAACAATTATCGTTGCCAAAAGAATCATCAGTATTTACATCAGAGTTATATGCCATTTTACAAGCAATCAATATGATTAAAACCATTGAAGATAGGAAGAATTTTAAATTTGTCATCTATTCAGATTCTCAAAGTGCCATAGTGGCCCTTAAAAACTATACTCATAGGAACCACTTGATCCTAAGAATTAAAGACCTTATAAGTAAATTATCTTCTCAGTGTGTAAGTGTCGAGTTATGCTGGATACCGGCTCATGTTGGAGTTGTTGGTAATGAAAAGGCGGCTGCTGCTGCTAAAGAAGCCATTAAATTACCACAACAAAACATTAACCTCCCAGTTGGAGATTTGATTACATTATTAAGGCATTTCATATTGGAAAAATGGCAGAATATTTGGAATAATGTGCCAGAAAATAATAAATTAAGGCAAATTAAACCGAAGGTTGCTCCTTGGGATTCCTCGACACAAAAGAACAAGAGAACAGAAGTAATTTTAACCAGATTACGAATTGGACACTCGAGATTAACCCATGAATTTTTAATGAGTACACCTCACGGCACGGTTCCAATGTGCAGTGAGTGTGATACTTTTTTATCTATTAAACATATATTTTCGGTTTGTAAAGTTTTTCAGCGAGAGAGAGAGATATGTTTTGGTCAGAAAACTTTTTCTGACATTTTAACTGAATCAAGTATATAATTTTTCTGCTTCTAGAATTTTAACCTTTTTAAGGAATTCACGTATTATTGATAAAATCTAAATTTTTACCTAAGTTTTTTACTAATTCATTTTAAAATACATAGATTTAATATATAGTTAATTATTTTTATCACTCAGATTTCATATATATATATATATCTACTCATCCATCTATTCACCCATATTTAGAATGTTTAAAGATTATAACTATATACTGTATATACATATATATAATTCTTTTTTTTCATTTATTTATTTTTTCCTTATCAATTGAATTTTTGATAATCTTATAATTCTTTATATCCCGATTTTTTTTCGGGCCAGCCCTGTGAGAGTCAAGCTTGACTCATTGGGCTGGTAAAACTCCTTCTTTTAATAATAATAACACTCCTTTTCACAATAGGGGAATATTCAGAACGCCCTTACAAACAATTGCATTCAAATACAGTCACACGATCAATGATGACTACAGAAGCTAATAAAATCAAACCCAATATTTCTCCCTTTAAACTCTGCCAGGAGACATATGCCATTGCTTCTGTCTACTGTATACCCTATGGGTAACGTCCCTTGGGTCTGGCAGTCGACCAAAAAGATTGAACGAGGCGGGTTGCTCTTGCATGGATATTGGATGGGAAATTGGAAAATGAAGCAGACACCACACCCCCGTAGCTAACGAAGGAAATGCTGGAGGAGAGGGAGGGGCATAATGACATTCCGGTCGCTGGTCTTATTGCGAGTTCCTAAAATAGAAGTTGCATTGCTCGGGCATGCTTTCTCGAAGTAGGTGAAGTCGATCAGGTGTAGCTTATATTGCACATACATATGTTAAATGTAATGTGTGTAAAAAAAATCTCAATATATAAGACACAAGATGAATACCAATGAAATTTAAACCCTTTCTAAAACAACAATGGAAAGGTTCCTCTGACCAGGTGTGTGAAGTGGAGGATCTCTGAAAAGGAGACAAATAAATATGACAGCGTGATTCATGTCTGTTTTGAGTCGTGGGAAGAAGCACGTGTTTATGAGGGAAATGATGCGAGTAATCACACTCTGGTCAAGAAAGAAGCAAATGGCGAATTTCCTCAGAGGGAGAAAAAACAAGAATATTGGGAGGGGGAGGGGAGAATGGCAAAAAGGAGAGATTCACAAAAAGGTTTTAGAAGGAGGAATTGCAAAGAATGGAGTGGGTGTGGCGCACCTTTGAACTGAATATGAATACGAGGTTGTTTTCGTTATACTTGAGGAAGAACAATTATGAAGACGATCTTATATCTGTTAATAACACAAAATTCTCTAAGAAAATATAAAATTAGTCGAATATCGGTGATGGTTCAGCAAAGTCTTACAAAGTATAAGTGGGACTTACCATCAATTTCTATATTATTCCTAATATAACATAATTATATATATATATATATATATATATATATATATATATATATATATATACATATATACATATGTATTCTTACGAAGCTGGTCTAGTGTTGAGTTAATATTTTATTTATGTATTTCAGAGGTTTGTAAGCAGCTCGTAAGACGAGTTCCTCTCATGTAGATTTAAGTAGTATGTAAATTACGTAAGACTTGCGTCATTTATTTAATTGTATTTTTCACTCAAGTCAGTATATGTAAATTCACGTTATTTTCAAGAATTCACTGATGCCCCGAAGGCTATTTGCTGAATTAAAAAAAATAAAAAGAAAAATGAAAGGTTATTTTCAAGAATTCACTGATGCCCCGAAGGCTATTTGCTGAATTAAAAAAAATAAAAAGAAAAATGAAAGGTAGAATCTCAGGGGTCTTGTCGTCAATCACACAAATGAAGAGGAAAGGAGCAAAATACATCGATCTTTTATAGCGTGTCTGATATTTTCCCGGTTTTGTTGTCTGAACAAATTTATAAATAAGTTGAACTGACGGAGGATAATTTACCTCTCTCTCTCTCTCTCTCTCTCTCTCTCTCTCCTCTCTCTCTCTCTCTCTCTCTCTCTCTCCCTCTCTCTCTCTCTCTCTCTCTCTCTCTCTCCCTCTCTCTCTCTCTCTCTCTCTCTCTCTCTCTCTCTCTCTCTCTCTCTCTCTCTCTCTCTCTCGTTTCGTCTACTTTAAGTGTATTACAGAATTGATTCCAGTAGATTCAGCAAATTCATTTTCTCTTGTTATTCAAGTAATTAACCTCTTTAACACAATGTTGTAACACAATTCACATCAGCATTATGTAGAAATTACTACGTCAGATTCTCTTCTGTCTTTCGTACTCTCTGTGTCCCAGGTACTGCCTCTCTCCCCCCTAATTATTATTGTGGTGCCTTCCCTCTTATCTTCTACATCCTCCATTATCCCAAATAAGGATTAAACTTCATAGACGTTTTCATTTCCCAAGAGGTTTTCGTTGTAGCCACCAACAAAAGACTTCCAAAAATGGATCAACATAACATTTTCCGATTTCGTTTACAACTGTATAAAATTAACGAATAGCAATGTCCGATGGTTTGAGCAAGAGAGGCAATTCATCATTCAAGTAAATAAAATTTTGCCAAATGAATGTTGCTTTGTTAATTATTGATTTCAGTAATTTCATCATCAAAAGTAAGAAAATTATCCTGAATATTAAAATTAACAACGTCATATTATGACAAAAAAAGTAATAAACACTAAATAATGAAGAATAAAAGGTTAGAAATGGAGTAAAAATAGAAGCAACAAAAGGAAGAGAAATGGGGTAAAATCGGACGAAAGTAAGTATGGATTTCTTCCAGTCTTGGAAAAAAAGAGAGAAACAGAGGATTGGAAAGCCCTTAGACAAATGTGGCGAAGGCAAGTCAAAAGCCAAAAGCCAAAATAGCCCAGGAACGATAGGTCAAAATTGGGGAGTTTTGGGAAATAATTAGATAAAAGCTGAAACTTTGCACAGGTATAGAGAATTGTGACCTGAACAACATATTAAAAGTCCCACTGTCTCCCACGCTTGTATTAGCCGCCATTATGGAAAATGGCCGCCATATTGGATTTCCTTAAAATTCAAATATCTCGAAAAATATAGATTTTATCAAAAAACACCACTCAATAAAAGCTGTTCAAAATTGATTGTTTTATAGTAATCACTAGATTAATTAAAAAAAAGAGAAAATCTATATAAAAAATAAAAAAATATTGAAATTAAAGTAATGAATTTATTTTCAAGGACAATTTCTACAGAACTGGTGTCCTCTATGACAAAATGTTTTTAAACAAAAGTTATAGAGCAAACTTTCTTCTTTTGAAACATATATACAAGTTTATACTCATATTCATAAATAAAAAAGTTATGGAGGAAAATATATAGAAAACTTGAAATGTAAAATTTTTCACGTACAGAATCAAACATTTTTTTTTTTTTAATTAAGAAGTGTTGATTTGCAATCATTCAGATAAATCATTGAACAATGTTTTGATAGGCATCATTATTCATTTCTTAATCGTGAAATTTACAATAGCAGTGAAAGGATCTCGTGCCTTTTTTATTTTTAGAATAGAGAAGGATGCCTGATATATTAATGAGGTTTCAGACAAATACCTTGTGTAGGATTAATAATACATACACTTTGTTTATACTTACATGTGCATTAACAATAAATACGAAAGAAAATATTTCAACTGCGAGATTTTTCATTAATAAAAATGTAAGCTCTCAAACACACAAAAAAATATGACAGCAGGTTTGCATAAAGTAATTGGGGGACAGGTATGTCATATAGGGTTCTCTTTAAAGTAAATATGGATTGAATTATATTTGAATAGAACACACTCAGAGCTCAAACATTCTTTATGTTAAGTTTTCTTCCATCTCATGAGCGTCTTCTTCAACATCCTCCTCAAATGGTAGTGAATTTTCACATCCAACACCACGACACTGTCCACAGATGGATGAGCATGATGTACCAGCCCTACGACATTCACATTGATGGCGGCATCCTTTGCGACAGTTACAGCTGACTAAATGTAACAAGTCATCTGGAGCTGGAGGTTTCATTGAAGGGATGGGTTTCAGCCCATTTTTGGAACTCTCCCATCCCCATTCGACTGGAGAGAGATAGTTACCATGCCAATGCTGTACTTGGTAGAACACCCTAAACGAGTGCAAGCGAGCTGCATCACTTGTTGGTGGCAATGTTGATAACTGAAACTCAGATTTAATTGACATCTTTGCAACTGTTCTCTTATAAGCATGCAAAGGATACCTGTCTAATGTTTGAAATTTCTCCGCTCCGTACATAGAAAGGAAGAAAGCTTCGCCAGCTTTGGCCACTTCATCTTTAGATGCTTCTCGGTTATCAAATACAGACACTGTATTGCATATGTCTTGGCTCTTCTTCAAAATATCAAAGGCCTTTTTCTTTCCTTTCCCATATAAAGCTGATGTTGTGTCACAGCCTGTAACAGCGTGGAGGAACAGAAGATGTTGACAAAGATTTCCCAGGTTAGATATAAGTTTCCTAATATCATAGATCTTGTTGGGGTTGTGTACTTTACCAGGTTTAATAAAATGCATTTTTGTGGATGATTTAGAAAGAGATACTAGAAGTACTAGTAAGTCTGTGTCGTCACCCACCACTGCTACATTATGTCCACTATTTTCTAATGACCAAAAAGTTTGAATAGACATATCTGCATCTTCCTTGGCAACTATAACTGTAATGCCAGCACGATGCATGTGGTCCTTCAGTTTACTGATCAGCAGTGTCTTGTTACGCTTATTACACAGGAAATCTGCTTGCGGTATCGTTGAGTAACATTCCTCATTGACTTCAACTTCTATAGAACAATGCTTGGATGCCCTACGATTTTGCTCTTGAGATTTGGTTGTTGGTGTCACTGGGTAGCCAACAAAAACAATTGTTGCATTTTTGCCATAATGATTGATTACATAACCTGTGTAGGCTTGAAAAATATCCCGATACCTAGCTGGCCTTGGCCACACAACTTTATGAAGATGATGACCACCATCCACAACATACTGGTATTCATCTGAAACTAACCCTTCCCAAGGTCCATATGGTTCCAATTTAGTCACTAAGGCTGCTTTGTGGCCTTTTCTCATTGAGGTGTCGTCAAAGAGTGAAGGAGGTTTAGGGGCCAATTCATAAGTCATATAATTAACAAGTTGGTTATCATTTTTCAAAACACATATTATTCTGCTGAAAAGCTGTTGAGAGTTCACTGCAACAACATCCTCACGAACTTTCAGTCCATTCCTCATGACTGATATTGACCGTACTGCGTTCTTTCTTTTTAAGAGTATAGGCTAGTTGAGAACTTCTTGCCATCCATATCATGCATTTCTTTTAAGCCAATTGATTTTGCTGTGTCACAGTTCATTAAATCATCAGCAATTATTCTTGTTCCTAAGGATACCAACCCACTAAAAGTTTCTTGAAATGGAGAGTGAGATCGTAGCCAGTTCTGCAATATTTGTATGTGCTTCTCATCATTAAACTGTCTTGATTCTCTCAATTCAACATGCTGGTCAGTTGTTGCAGACGAAACACCAGTAAATTTCTCCACAGCATCACAAACTTGTGTACTTGCTGGCATTGCTTTTATCCACTGGGCTAAAGTGCTCTCGGTAATACCCCTGCCATGTGTAAGTCCCACAGAAGATTTAAATCCCTTCATCAGATACTGCTCAATTATCATATCACTCCATGTCCCTGACCAATAACGATTGCTGCGACGCACTGTGAAGAATCCATCAATTGTAAGTTTCTCATATTCCTTCTTTGCCATTGTATTGGAAAGTTCATGCATTTGCTGTAAATAAATCTGTGCAGCTTTGGCATAATGTAGATGCCCGCAGCATGGAAATGTGGAAGCATCTCTCGTACACAATACAGGTGCAAATCCCACTGTCCTGTGCGTTCAGCTCTCAGAAAGAGCTTAATTAGGGATACTTGCTCATGATATTGCAACCAAAGTCTTGCTGTGCGACTCAAGTCCTCCTTTTGATTGATGTGGTTTATCAGCTTAGTATTAATGTCTGTTAAGATTTCATTATTTAGTACGTCTTCAACATCAACTTCATGGGTCAAGAAGGAGTGGAATATCTCCAGGAATACACTACATTCTTCATCATTCATATGGACATCATCTAGAAGAATTCTTGTAAGAGCAGCCTGTGTAAGAAAGTGAGCTCGAAGGGCACGGTAATATGTGTGTCCAGAAAGCATGTGTCTTACAGAAATTTCTGAATATATTGTGACCCACAATTCTTCCAGTCCACTTCCACGCATGATGGTGCCTATTGCTCCCATGAAGGACATGAGAAGATGGAACCCAACCAAACGCACAACTACTTTTGACAATGGGCTTTCTTCGCCAACTGCACCAACTATTTCAACTGCTTTCATATAGAGGGGCTAGTCAAAAGTTACTGCACAGTGAGTTTAATTCTGGGACTTAGTACCCTCAACAGCATGTAAAAGTGCTGTGTATATAGTTGATAGCTTCCCTGGGTTCAAGTTGATGAAGGGGAGTGCAAGTATATGAGTAGTTTCAAAATGACCCTCTCTCATTGCTGCTTGCATGTAGCCATTCCAGCCTGGTATTTTACTTGTACTCAAGTAGCTTCCACATACCCATAAGGTATCTAACTGTCGAGCATGTTTTACAGTTACTGGTTGATATGTATCGCATGAGATAGATGCCTTTGCTATTATATTTTGCATACCTGACATGTTTGTAGGTTTTCTATATGTCTTTATTGGAATTGTTCCCCCAGCATTACTTGAACTACTTACATCCATAATTCTCTGAACTGCAGTACTGGTTAATACTGCACTGGCAGGCGTTACACATTTCACACCACCCACGCTGTGAAACGTTCCCAACCCATCAAAGTGCGGTTAAGGTCTAGCGTTTCTCTTCGTTTATGTCTTGTAATTTCTTTAGTTTTTAAAATAGACATAGACTTGTAGGTACTTTTTAAAAGAAAAATGTTTTTTCTACAACATTTGTTTCGAAGCATTTTGACATGCAGTCACCATTTCCAAGGAAAATGTTGTTGAAAATAAAATTATGAATGAAATTTCAATATTTTTATTTTTCTTGCACATAAATTTACTTATTTTTGTAAAATAACACAATGATTCCTATATAAAAACCAATTCTAAACAACTTTTATTGATTGGTGTTTTTTGATAAAAGTAATATTTTTTGAGATATTTCAATTTTAAGGAAATTCCAATATGGCGGCCATTTTCAATATGGCGGCTAACGCAAGCTCGGGAGACAGTGGGACTTTTCATATGATGTTCAGGTCACAATTGTCTATACTTCTGCAAAGTTTCAGCTTTTATTCAATTATTTCCACTCAAAACCCTAAAATTCCTGGGCTAGTGTGTGAGTCACCACGACCACCTAGCTTTCGTACAAATTCTTTTAAAGTTTTGAAGGCCACTCATGAATGGCAGAGGCAAGGGACAGAGATATTGCCTTAGCAAGCAGGACAATACCCTAGAGAGTGACTCTATATACATGTGATCAGTGCCCAAGCTCTTTTTCCACCCAAGCTAGGGTCAAGGAGGGCCAGACAATGGCTGCTGATGACTCAGCATATAGACATGTAGGCTCCCCCTTAGCTCACAAGGATGGTGAGGTTGTAGCGACCAAAGAAACTAACGAATTTGAGCGGGACTCGAACACCAGTCTGGCGTTCACCAATTAGAGACTTTACCTCATCGGCCACCACAACCCTAGTATTAATAATAGTAAGGCCATAAAAAACGCGTACGCCTACGCATGATTTATTTTGTAATTGTTTCATAGAAAATAGAGATAAACACATAGCTAGAGAAAACAACCTTTTTGAGATTCTAACTGCGCTGCTTGATTGGAAGTTCTGTAAACATGGAACGATATAAGTTCAAAGTTAAACTTTTTGTATTTATTGCTGTAATCACTGAAGGTACTTGGGTTTCAATTTTTTTTTTGTGGGGGGTGGGTTATAAAAACTTAATGAGAAAATGCTCCCTTCCCCTCTCTCTCTCTCTCTCTCTCTCTCTCTCTCTCTCTCTCTCTGACAGGTTGGTCCTTAAAAATTTCCAATTATCGAGCTGGTTTTACAACCACCAAGGGTAGATAAATCTAAAGTGAGATAACAGATTAGGTAAAAGAAACTTTTTTTTTTTTAGAGGAACAAAGGTAAACCTGATATGTAGAGTTCAATGCCACTCATTTTAGAATGTTGAAATCTATTGTAACTTTATATATATATATATATATATGTGTGTGTGTGTGTGTGTGTATATATACTCTATATGTATGTATGTATGTATATATATATATGCACATATATATATAGTTATATATACTATATATATATTTATACATATATATATATGTATATATATATATGTATATATATATGTATATGTATATATATATATAATATATATATATATATATATATATGTATATATATATGCAAATCTGTACTAGTTAAGGCCACACATACTAGGTTTGCTTGTTGTGAGCAATCAGAATAAAGTCTCCCACCAACAAAAATCTGCAGTTGGCCAGCTTAGTGATGAAAACTGGCCAGTCCTCAGACATGAATAAGGACATGTCTAAGGTCCATGTCCTACAGTGGGCAAGAAACGGTTGCATTTGGCCTAGTTTGAGGTAAGGTTATATAGAAACATTCTTTTGAACTGGTCTTGTGTATGTTCAAGTAAACAGTGGAATATGTGCTCAGTAATCAGTGCATGTTTGTGGGTCGTAGCCATGGTCGGACTTTCGAGTCATACGATTCGAACGTGTACTACGACGACGTCACATATCATGATGACGTCATCTATCATGACACCAATCAGATTATTCTTTTATAAACAAATAGCATCTACCTGTCTTGTGACTGCAAGACAGGTAGATCAGTCAGTAATCGGTCAGTTGAATTGATTGAACTTCTTAATTTAAACTTACAGCTAATATTTTTTTTCCTTTTTGTTGAACAGACTTACATGTCCTCTTTTTATAGTTTATATATGACAGTTCTATATTAAGGTTGTTAATGAGCTTAAATATTTTATACTAGTTATTCATTACTTATATATTTTATTTATTTCCTTATTTCCTTTCTTCACTGGCCTATATTTCCGTGTTCGAGCTCTTGGGCTTATAGCATCCTACTTCTCCAACTAGTGTTGTAGCTTAGCTATTAATAATGATAACAATAATAATGATAATAGTAATATTAATAATAGTAATAGTAATATGAATATGAATTATGAATGATGAATAATCAATAATAATAATTGATAATAATAATAATAATAGTAATAATAATAATGATAATAATAATTAATAATAATAATTAAAAATAGTAATTAATTATTAATAATAATAAGAATAATAATAATGATAATAATAATAATTAATAATAATAATAATAATGGTAATTAATAATAATAATTAATAATAGAAATAATACTAATTAATAATGGTAATAATAATAATAATTAAGAATAAAAATAGTAATAAATAATAATTAATAATAATAATAATAATAATAATATGAATTATGAACAATTAATAATGAATAGTTAGTAATTAATAATAATCAATAATGATTAATAATAATAATAATAATAATTACTAATAATAGTTAATTATTAATAATAATAATAACAATAATAATAATAATAATAATATGAATTATAAACAATGAATAATGAATAATGAATAATTAATAATAATTAATAATAATAATAATAATAATAATTAATAATAATAGTTAATCATTATTAATAATAATAATAATAATAATAATAATAATAATAATAATAATAATAATAATACAGTTATTGAGAGATGTATAAGATATAGCTTTAGTCTGATCGCTCACAACAAACCAACTTAGTATAGGTGGCCCTGACTAGTGCAGCTTTACTGATCATGTCAGTACACAAACCTATGTTAAGGTATCCTCACTCAGAAAGATTATATATATATATATATATATGTATATATATATATATATATATGTATGTATATATATATATATATATACAGAGAGAGAGAGAGAGAGAGAGAGAGAGAGAGAGAGAGAGAGAGATTGCTCATCCTTCATCCACTTGCATTTTCTACTTTTATCCTTCACTTACTCAGGGTGAAGTAACTCTCTCTCTCTCTCTCTCTCTCCTCTCTCTCTCTCTCTTTATATATATATATATATATATACCGTATATACATATGAGAGGGAGAGAGATAGAGAGAGAGAGAGTGAGAGAGAGAGAGAGAGAGAGAGAGAGAGAGACGTGACAAAAGATTTGAAGAAATGGAAGCGGATATTCTTATTCTAATAAATCACATGATTTTCCTTCCTATGTACAGAAAACTACACCACGGGACATTACGAATTCTATCATTCGTATCATTAATGAAAGATAATAGCTTTGATAGAGCTCATTTGAATATTCATTCATGAAATTAGAATAGCTTACCTCTACTGAAGCTGATTTCCGGTTGTTATTGTAAAACTTACCTATGGAGATGTATGTTGTAACAGAGATCTAAAAGGAGAAATGCCATTAAAATCTTATAAGGCAATGATTGATTGCCTTGATCGAGATGAATTAGGAATATTGAACAAGTTCCCTGAGCATTCATTAGGACTAGTGTACCCCATCCGTCAAAAATGACGGCTGAATATTTAGATATGCACACACAATTTCAACCCTTCCTACCCCCCCCACCCCCTTTCCTAACTACAACTCGGCAGTTTCGGAAATCTGTGGGAGAATGTGGTTTCCAAGTGTAGGCTACCTCTCAAGGTACCGTCCCTCACTGGGGGATGATCACTCCCTCTCCCCCTACGCTAGGGACGAAGAGAGACGGAATAGTCTTATGTCTGGCTATGTCTCTGAGCGTAACAGGATATATATATGGATGGAGATGATTTGGTCATACTTTTCGCACTCCCCAAGAGAGATTAGTTCACCAAACTTTCAACTGGGCTCTACAAGGCCACAGAAGAGTTCGAAGACTTAGACCTACATGGCTGAGGACTATGAAGCGTGAAGTATGAGAAGACGATTTGAGAAGTATTGGTTTAAAAGCTCAAGATAGAGATGAAATCTAACCGAGGCCCTTTGCGTCAATATGCCTTGAGACATCGCATGTTCCAGCGATTTGTCATTAATATATATATGTATATATATACCATATATATACTATATATATATATATACAGTTGCTCTTTATTATATAGAGGAGATGAGAGAACCGAAATGGGCAAAATGCCTCAGTAACGTTCAAACACAGGAAGGAGGGAAGGAGAATACAGTATAACAATGGAAAAAAAAAAAAAAAAAAAAAACATATTTAGACGCCAAGAAAACACCCAAATCCGGTATTAAGTTTATAGGGGGTCTGGTCTCATTGCTCTGGTTAGTGATGATATTTTTAACTTCTATTTTCTTTATACATAATCTTATAACTGTTTATTTTAGAAGAGGAAAACAGTCGCTTTCTTCAAGTTAGGTGGTAAGAACATGATTCCTTTATTATTATTATCATTATTATTATTATTATTGTTATTAATATTATTATTATTATTATTATTATTATTATTATTGTTGTTGTTGTTGTTGTTGTTATTATTATAATCACCATTATTATTATTATTATTATTATTATTATTATTATTATAATCATTATTGTTATGATTATTATTATTATCATTATTATTATTATTGTTATTATAATCATCATCTTTACTATTATTATTCTTCTTCTTCTTCTTTTCTTCTTCTTCTTATTATTATTATTATTATTATTATTATTATTATTATTAGCTAATTTACAACCCTAGTTGAAAAACCAGGATGACATAAGCCTAAGGACTCCAACAGGGAAAAAAAAGCCTAGTTAGATAAGGAAATAGATATTAATTTACGGTCTACTATATTTCGTATGATTAACAGGCTGACATAAGTCTCTTTTTATAGTTTATGTATGAAAAATCTATTTTAAAGTTATTACTGTTCTTAAAAGATGGTATCCTTTCCTCACTGGGGTATTTTTTTACCTGTTGGAGCCCTTGGCCTTATAGCATCCTGCTTTTTCCAACTTGTGTTGTACCTTGGCTAATAATAATAATAATAATAATAATAATAATAATAATAATAATAATAATAATAATAATAATAATAGGTGCTGGGAAGTTCCACTGGCTTTGTAAGGGGAGTCGAATTGTTTATTAAAAGCCAATGTCATCATAAATGTCTGAGAGCGGTACTCCCAGAAGATAAAATCCTCTTAAGCTCAATTCACATGAGAGGATTTTTTCCACAAGGGAAATTTCGCTCGTTATTAGGCATGTCTTCACACGAGAGGATTTTTCCTGCACTGGAAATTTTCGCTAGTTTTAAGGGTATGTCTTCTCACAAGAGGATTTTTCCCGCACGGGAAATTTTCGCTAGTTTTTAGGCATGTCTTCTCACGAGAGGATTTTTCCTGCGCGGGAAATTTTCGCTCGTTATCAGGTATGTCTTCACGAGAGAATTTTTCCCGCATGGAAATTTTTGCTAGTTTTCAGGCGTGTCTTCTCACTAGAGGATTTTTCTTGCACGGGAAATTTTCGCTCGTTATTAGGCATGTCTTCACACGAGAGGATTTTTCTTGCACGGGAAATTTTCACTCGTTATTAGGCATGTCTTCACACGAGAGGATTTTTCTTGCACGGAAATTTTCACTCGTTATTAGGCATGTCTTCACACGAGAGGATTTTTCTTGCACGGGAAATTTTCACTCGTTATTAGGCATATCTTCACACGAGAGGATTTTTCCCGCACGGGAAAATTTTTCCTAGTTTTAAGGCATGTCTTCTCACAAGAGGATTTTTCCTACGCGGGAAATTTTCGCTTGTTATCAGGCATGTCTTCACGAGAGAATTTTTCCGCACGGGAAATTTTCGCTCGTTATTAGACATGTCTTCACACGAGAGGATTTTTCTTGCACGGAAAATTTTCACTCGTTATTAGGCATGTCTTCACACGAGAGGATTTTCTTGCACGGGAAATTTTCACTCGTTATCAGGCATGTCTTCACACGAGAGGATTTTTCTTGCACGGGAAATTTTAACTCGTTATTAGGCATGTCTTCACACGAGAGGATTTTTCTCGCACGGGAAATTTTTGCTAGTTTTAAGGCATGTCTTCTCACGAGAGGATTTTTCCTGCGTGGGAAATTTTCGCTTGTTATCAGGCATGTCTTCACGAGAGAATTTTTCCCGCATGGGAAATTTTTGCTCGTTTTTAGGCGTGTCTTCTCACTAGAGGATTTTCTTGCACGGGAAATTTTCGCCTCGTTATTAGGCATGTCTTCACACGAGAGGATTTTTCTTGCACGGGAAATTTTCACTCGTTATTAGGCATGTCTTCACACGAGAGGATTTTTCTTGCACGGGAAATTTTCACTCGTTATTAGGCATGTCTTCACACGAGAGGATTTTTCTTGCACGGGAAATTTTCACTCGTTGTTAGGCATGTCTTCATACGAGAGGATTTTTCTTGCACGGGAAATTTTCACTCGTTATTAGGCATGTCTTCACACAAGAGGATTTTTCTTGCACGGGAAATTTTCACTCGTTATTAGGCTTGTCTTCACACGAGAGGATTTTTCTTGCACGGAAAATTTTCGCTCGTTATTAGGCTTGTCTTCACACAAGAGGATTTTTCTTGCACGGGAAATTTTCGCTCGTTATTAGGCATGTCTTCACACGAGAGGATTTTTCTTGCACGGGAAATTTTCACTCGTTATTAGGCTTGTCTTCACACGAGAGGATTTTTCTTGCACGGGAAATTTTCACTCGTTATTAGGCTTGTCTTCACACGAGAGGATTTTTCTTGCACGGGAAATTTTCGCTCGTTATTAGGCATGTCTTCACAGGAGAGGATTTTTCTTGCACGGAAAATTTTCGCTCGTTATTAGGCATGTCTTCACACGAGAGGATTTTTCTTGCACGGGAAATTTTCACTCGTTGTTAGGCATGTCTTCATACGAGAGGATTTTTCTTGCACGGGAAATTTTCACTCGTTATTAGGCATGTCTTCACACGAGAGGATTTTTCTTGCACGGGAAATTTTCACTCGTTATTAGGCTTGTCTTCACACTAGAGGATTTTTCTTGCACGGAAAATTTTCGCTCGTTATTAGGCATGTCTTCACACGAGAGGATTTTTCTTGCACGGGAAATTTTCACTCGTTATTAGGCATGTCTTCACACGAGAGGATTTTTCTTGCACGGGAAATTTTCACTCGTTATTAGGCATGTCTTCACACGAGAGGATTTTTCTTGCACGGGAAATTTTCACTCGTTATTAGGCATGTCTTCACACGAGAGGATTTTTCTTGCACGGGAAATTTTCACTCGTTATTAGGCATGTCTTCACACGAGAGGATTTTTCTTGCACGGGAAATTTTCACTCGTTATTAGGCATGTCTTCACACGAGAGGATTTTTCTTGCACGGGAAATTTTCACTCGTTGTTAGGCATGTCTTCACACGAGAGGATTTTTCTTGCACGGGAAATTTTCACTCGTTGTTAGGCATGTCTTCACACGAGAGGATTTTTCTTGCACGGGAAATTTTCACTCGTTGTTAGGCATGTCTTCATACGAGAGGATTTTTCTTGCACGGGAAATTTTCACTCGTTATTAGGCATGTCTTCACACGAGAGGATTTTTCTTGCACGGGAAATTTTCACTCGTTATTAGGCTTGTCTTCACACGAGAGGATTTTTCTTGCACGGGAAATTTTCGCTCGTTATTAGGCATGTCTTCACACGAGAGGATTTTTCTTGCACGGAAAATTTTCGCTCGTTATTAGGCATGTCTTCACACGAGAGGATTTTTCTTGCACGGGAAATTTTCACTCGTTGTTAGGCATGTCTTCACACGAGAGGATTTTTCTTGCACGGGAAATTTTCACTCGTTGTTAGGCATGTCTTCATACGAGAGGATTTTTCTTGCACGGGAAATTTTCACTCGTTATTAGGCATGTCTTCACACGAGAGGATTTTTCTTGCATGGGAAATTTTCACTCGTTATTAGGCTTGTCTTCACACTAGAGGATTTTTCTTGCACGGAAAATTTTCGCTCGTTATTAGGCATGTCTTCACACGAGAGGATTTTTCTTGCACGGGAAATTTTCACTCGTTATTAGGCATGTCTTCACACGAGAGGATTTTTCTTGCACGGGAAATTTTCACTCGTTATTAGGCATGTCTTCACACGAGAGGATTTTTCTTGCACGGGAAATTTTCACTCGTTATTAGACATGTCTTCATACGAGAGGATTTTTCTTGCACGGGAAATTTTCACTCGTTATTAGGCTTGTCTTCAAACGAGAGGATTTTTCTTGCACGGAAAATTTTCGCTCGTTATTAGGCATGTCTTCACACGAGAGGATTTTTCTTGCACGGGAAATTTTCGCTCGTTATTAGGCATGTCTTCACAGGAGAGGATTTTTCTTGCACGGGAAATTTTCACTCGTTATTAGGCTTGTCTTCACACGAGAGGATTTTTCTTGCACGGGAAATTTTCACTCGTTATTAGGCTTGTCTTCACACGAGAGGATTTTTCTTGCACGGGAAATTTTCGCTCGTTATTAGGCATGTCTTCACACGAGAGGATTTTTCTTGCACGGAAAATTTTCGCTCGTTATTAGGCATGTCTTCACACGAGAGGATTTTTCTTGCACAGGAAATTTTCACTCGTTATTAGGCTTGTCTTCACACGAGAGGATTTTTCTTGCACGGGAAATTTTCGCTCGTTATTAGGCATGTCTTCACACGAGAGGATTTTTCTTGCACGGGAAATTTTCACTCGTTATTAGACATGTCTTCACACGAGAGGATTTTTCTTGCACGGGAAATTTTCACTCGTTATTAGGCATGTCTTCACACGAGAGGATTTTTCTTGCACGGGAAATTTTCACTCGTTATCAGGCATGTCTTCACACGAGAGGATTTTTCTTGCACGGGAAATTTTCACTCGTTATCAGGCATGTCTTCACACGAGAGGATTTTTCTTGCACGGGAAATTTTCACTCGTTATTAGGCATGTCTTCACACGAGAGGATTTTTCTTGCACGGGAAATTTTCACTCGTTATTAGGCATGTCTTCACACGAGAGGATTTTTCCCGCATGGGAAATTTTCGCTCGTTATTAGGCATGTCTTCAAACGAGAGAATTTTTCCCGCACGGGATATTTTCGCTCGTTATCAGGCATGTCTTCACATGAGAGTGTTTTTCCCGCATGGGAAATTTTCGCTCATGAGGATGCATGTCTTCACACGAGAGGATTTTCCCCGAGCCCTTGTAGTCTCTAGAAGCCGCTATACTGGAACTGCTCGGGTTAGCAGTACTGCCACTCGTTGATTTCTAATCTGCGCGGACAAAACTGCTCGTGTGAAGCGAGCCTAAGATGTCGAAATGGAAAGTGGGTTTGTGTCTGTTTTTTACGTTTCAATTACTTTGCAATAGCTTTTAAATTGGGGATCCAATCCAGACTAAAATTACAAATTTTATTCATGCAAATATACTAATATATTATGATGTATACATACTGTAATATTATGAATTTAAGGAATGTAAATGTGTATTTCTCAATATATGATAAAAAGATAATTTTTTTGCTATTACCAATTTTATGTGAATGCTAATTTATGTGCAAAAAGCATTGTTAAAAAATATATTGTGATGTACAGTTTATGCAATATCAATTGTAAGAATTGTAAAAGTATATTTCTTTAAAAAAAATCATTTTAAAGCGATTTTCTATAATATGTGATTGCAACTTTATATGAACTTTTATCTTTAAGCAATAGCAAACCTCGTCTTAAGAGTAGTAGGGTGATGGGTGGTGGTACCTTAGATGATTCAGGAAACGCATTTAGATGCCAGAAAGCTCAACAAACCTTATTGAATGGTATGAAGAACTGGTCTGACCAGCTAACACGAAAATCAACATAATGGAGCCTCATACGATACCTGGCTAATAGTTCTCTAATAGCCATTAGAGTTCTCTTTGAATAGATTAGCTCGAATTCTACAGGGCAGCTACTGAATAACTTGATAATTTATTCCATAAATTAGTGTACGCGACCCTTTGTAAAATGATGGCTACATATGTAGATATGCACACACACGCGCACACACACACATACGCGCGCGCCCACAGATTCAACCCTTCCCAACCCCTCTCCCTTTCCTAACTACAACACGGCAGTTTTGTCAGTTTGTGGGAGATTTTGGTTTTTTAATGTACCTCTCGGGGTACCCTCTCTCAGCAGGGTATGACTGCTCCCTCTCCCCCTACCTGAGGGGCTGGGAGAGACTGAGGTGTCATACGTTTGGTAATGCCACTCAGCGTGACAGGAAAGAAATATGTATATTTGTATATATAGCGTAAAACTTGTTATTTTCTATATAGGGAACATTACGAGAGAGAGAGAGAGAGAGAGAGAGAGAGAGAGAGAATTGCAAGGGTGGCCAGAGTTATATATAGATTATATGTATGTATATATACAGTATATATATGTATATATATGTATATATATATATATATATATATATATATCTATATATATATACTGTATATATATATATATATATATATGTATATATATATATATATATAAGAGAGAGAGAGAGAGAGAGAGATAGAGAGAGAGAGAGAGAGAGAGAGAGAGAGAGAGAGAGAGAGAAGGTGAACTGCAAGGGTGGTAACAGCTGAAAATTACCGGAAAAGGGTTATTGGGACAAAAATTCTACCCCCTTCTATTCAACATCCTATGCGGTTGAAGAGGATCATTTTCAACATCCTTTTAGATTCCTTTCTTTTTTCTTTTGTCCTTTAAAAAAGACACCCTTCCTACACCTACAAAAAAAGGGAGTGTGCTAGGACACCCTTCCTACACATAACAAGAAGGGAGTGTACTTTCGCTAGAGGAAAAACACCCTTATAAAGGTGGCTATCTTTTGTCCCTTATAAACAGGGTTTGAATTGGAACATAAGCCCCTTTACCTTAGATGCTGCTGCTTATTACCTTAGATTACCTTAAAACTTTCTCAATTTCCTTAAATTGGAAGATTGTTACAAAACCGAAATTACCTGAGAATTACCCTTAAAACCATGCGATTTACCCAAACTAAGGTAATTACCTTCAAAGTTTAAACCCTGCTTATAAGAGAGAATGAGAGCATTTACCAATTTCCTTCAATTTGAATCTAGTAAAATATAAATTATCTTAGAATTACCCTAGAAATATCATTACTTTAAAAATTACATTGAAACCCTACGATTTACCTAAACTAAAGTGATTACCTTAGAAATATCATTACTTTAAAAAATACCTTGAAACCATACGATTTACCTAAACTAAAGTGATTACCTTAGAAATATCATTACTTTAAAAATTACCTTGAAAACATGCGATTTACCTAAACTAAAACTAAAGTGATTGTCCTAGAAATATCATTACTCTAACAATTACCTTGAAACCCTGCGATTTACCGAAACTAAAGTAATTACTTAAAAATATCATTACTTTAAAAATTACATTGAAACCATGCGATTTACCTAAACTAAATTACCTTAGAAATATCATTACTTTAAAAATTACCTTATAACCATGCAAATTACCTAAACTAAATTACCTTAGAAATATCATTACTTTAAAAATTACCTTGAAAACATGCCATTTACCTAAACTAAAGTGATTACCTTAGAAATATTATTACTTTTAAAATTACCGTGAAACCATGCGATTTACCTAAACTAAATTACCTTAGAAATATCATTACTTTAAAAATTACCTTAAAACCATTCGATTTCCCTAAACTAAGGTAATTACCTTAAAAGTTTAAACCCTGCTTACAAGAGAAAATGAGAGCAATTGGTATTAAGAAGAATTTTTCAAGATATTAGAGCAATATGTTTTGAGGGACCTGTAAGAAATCCTTTGGATGTTTTCATTAAAAACAATTATTGGCTGAACCGTATAAGGCTACGATTGATTGCCAGACATTCTTTAGGTTGAAGGGACCAAGACTAGCAAATATTTTCTCTTGCGTTTAGCTGAAGGAAGGAAAGATACAGAGAGAGAGAGAGAGAGAGAGAGAGAGAGAGAGAGAGAGAGAGTTAAAATAGGATTAATATTGATCTGCTTGAAATAAATTTAGATATTCTGGAATGCTCTTCGTACTCCACAAAAGAGATTAGTGCACTAAGCTTTTAACTGAGCTCCACAAGGCACTAGAAGAGTTGGAAGACCTAGGCCTACATGGCTGGGGACTATGAAGCGTGAAGGAGATGATGAATGGAGACGTATTGATTTAAAAGCTCAGGGTAGAGACGGCTGGCGAAATCTAACCGAAGCCCTTTGCGCCAATAGGCGTAGGATGAGATGATGATGATAATGGGACGCTAAAAAACGAGAAATGATAACCGAGGTGAAATTATTCCAACTTTAATAAATTATTCCTTAATTCCACAGTAAATGTACAGTTGGATACAGGAATTCTTGTCACACACCCTTACCGAACGGATAATTCCTGTGTATAGCCCCCTCCTACTGCTGATGGAATTACACTATTTGGTTATTCAACATGCAGTAACTGTTTGACTGGGTGTAATTCATCGGCTGATTTCCCTTCACTTGCGATTCACAAAGAATTGTACATTTTTGGTAGAAAAGATGTGGTAATTTAAAAAAAACTTGATGATATTATTTCAGTTTCAATGAATTATTCATGAATTCCACAGTAAATATACAGTTGAGTACATGAATTCCTGTGACACCCTTACTGCATCTCTCCCTACACTATCTATTTGGTTACTCGTTGCGAAGCAAGGGCGTGACAGGGTGTAATTCATCATAGTGTGGTGTCACGAATTCCTTTGTCCTACTGTACACTATGTGTACTTTGAATTACTCTTAAATCTCGAGGATAGACTAATGAATGTGTTTCTGAAATCGAGAGAGAGAGAGAGAGAGAGAGAGAGAGAGAGAGAGAGAGAGAGAGAGAGAGATTTAACCATAAATTATGCGAGGCACCTTTAATTGGATTAATAATACCATCGTAATTTGTTTTTTTCCGGTTAGCCAAAGGCTTTTGATGTGGTTAGAATAGGCCTATGGTACATACCTGTTTAGGGTAATCTAATGCCAGGGTTATCAATCGGGAAAATTATGGATAGAAGTCTTTTGTGGTCGCTATTTAGTATAATTAATGGTATTAGTAGAGCTTGTATTGGAATAATTCAAGGCAGTGGAATCAAATATACATTTGTTCGCCCACTCGTTACTAATATATAATATATATATATATATATATATATATATATACACTTGCTCCTTTTCAAATAAGGGAGATTTCAGCAGCTTATTTTGTTATAAGCAATCAAGTATACTCGTATGTAACAATTTTATTCCTCTTTTCACTTTCGACATTTCACCTGTTTTTCTTATCCATCCTGTGCAAGATAGCTCACTGCCTAGGGTTTCATACGAATGTAAGTTTATAAATAATTACAGTAATCTCCCTGTAATTGACCGTTAATTACTGCAATTGACTCCTTGGTTTATCTCTTGAAATAATCCCATCCTTTCTTTCACTAATGACTTCAGAGATTTTATTGTAGATCGAACCTATTGGTCTACCAGTCCTCTTAGGTCTCCCGATCATATTCAACCGGTTTATTTTTGCGCCTTCCATGACATTTAATGCCTTCCAGGTCTTTTCTTTTATACTTTTTTTTTTAATCTTCCAGGTTAATCTTTCTTTAGAACCTTTATTGGTTTAGCATTCTCTTAGGTCTCCCAATCCTATTTTAGCCTAATTATTCTGGGACTTCCATGACATTTAATGCCTTCCAGGTCTTTTCTTTTATACTTTTTTTTGGTCTTCCAGGTCCATTTATCTTTGGGACCTTTAATGGCCCACGAGGTCCATTATTCTATGGAACTTTTATTCATTTACCAGTCTCTTAGATCTCCCAATCTTACTTAACTCAATTATTGTGGGCCTTCCAACACATTTAATGCCTTCCAATCCTTTTCTTTTATACTTATTTTTTTTGATCTTCCAGGCTTATTTTTCTTTGGAATCTATTGGTCTACGAAGTCCGTTTTTCTTTAGAACCTTTATTGGTCTACCAGTCTTTTAGGTCTCCCAACCTTATCAAACTTAATTATTGTTGGCATTCCATGGCAATGCCTTCCAGGGTTTTTTCTTCTTTATTTTTTTGGTTTTCTAGGTTCATTTTTATTTGGAACCTTTATTGGTCTATCAGGTCCATTTTTTTAGAACATTTATTGGTCTACCAATGTCCTTTTTATATAGAACCTTTATAGGTCTACCAGTGCCATAGGTCTACCAGTGCCATAGGTCTCCCAATGGTATTCAACTTAATCATTCTGGGCCTTCCACCACATTTAATGCCTTCCAGGTCTTTTCTTTTTTACGTTTTTGGTCTTCCAGGTCAATGTCTTTTTTTTTTTTTTAACCTTTGTTGGTCTACCAGGTCCACTTTTTTTGGAAGCTTTATTGGTCTATCATGTCTGTTTTTCTTTGGAACCTTTATTGGTCCACCAATATATAGGCCTAAACAGACTTGTGTGGAAGGCCATGTTTAAGACCCTTTTCCAGCCGTGGACTAGCAACGGCAGATGATGATGGATATTTTTGGATATAATGTCTTTGTATATATGTGAGTATATATTATGTAGATGAAATCATGGTGAGGGGTAGATGGAGATGGTTTGGGCATGATCTTCGCAACCCCCCCCCCTCAGAGATTAGTTCACCAAACATTCATCTGAGCTCCTCAATGCACCAGAAGAGTTGGAAGACCCAGGATTACATGGCTGAGGACTATGAAGCGTGAAGCAGGAGATGATGAATGGAGAGCGGCGAATTCTAACCGAGGCCCTTTGCGTCAATAGGTGTAGGAGGAGGAGATGATGATGTTGTATGTAGTTATTAATGTGTATTTGAATGTACAAAGGAGGAGCAGTTTCCTCTTGGAATTACCTTTACCTCTTCCCAGCCAAGCGGAAGTAGCCATAAATTATCCTAATTTAAGTTCCTCATAGATTTCTGTCGATCATTTCCTTCGAATCAAACTGCATGTTGCTTGTAATCCTTTTCCTTTGCGCCTAGGATACATCCTTTTGTGTGGTTTGTAGACGTACGTGACATTCTCTCTCTCTCTCTCTCTCTCTCTCTCTCTCTCTCTCTCTCTCTCTCTCGAACAACCTCCTCCATGATATCAAATCACTAATTTCTATTAATATGTTTAAAGGCAAAATGAAATATTCGTTATTGCAAATTTATAATCAATAGTCATACATGTCATTGTTACTATTACTATTACCATTTTTTCTACTATTATTATTTATGATACTATATAATTATTGTATATGTATATATATGTGTGTGTATGTTTGCACGAACGTTTATATTTGTATTTCTTTATGTATTTGTTTATGTATGCGAGGCTGTATGTATATAAGTGTATATGTGTACGTATTGTATGTATGTATATTGTTTATGTTTCTACGTATGGAGGTCTGTATGTACATGTATTTATATTTGCGTGTATCTTCAACATGCCCATAACACTTGCATGTCCTTATTTTTTATGCTAGCTAAATCTGGTCCATATAAACTCTCTCTCTCTCTCTCTCCTCCTCTCTCTCTCTCTCTCTCTCTCTCTCTCTCTCTCTCTCTCTCTGTCATACCAGCTGCTAGTTGATATTCTGTTACATTAGCATGACGAAATTCCAGTAATTCTGAGTCTATTGATGCCACTCTAGCATTAGTTCCACAACCATCTTCTTTTCTCTCTTTTTTCCTCTTTCCTTTATTCCAAATTATAATAGCAGCCACCAGTCATCGTCCTGATTATCCTTCCCCACCTTCGTCTCCTCCCTCTAATTCCCCAGTTTCCTCACCCTAACCCCCTAACCCCCGTTTCTTCTAATCGTTGCTTCTCAGGATTTCTCTTCAAGGATGTCTTTGTCCTACGTGGCTGTAGGAGAGCGAGAGAGAATTATGAATACTTGTATTTGCTTGTTGGCTTGTCTTGGCTTTATTCTTAGATCATATAGTGGAGTTTCAAAGATATATGTTAGCGCAGCAAATGTTTTTATGTTGAACAGGCTGACATAAGTCTCTTTTTATTGTTTACTTATGAAAGATTTGTTTTGATATTGTTACTATTCTTAAAATATATTATTTTATTTATTTCCTTATTTCCTTTCCTCTTGGGCTGCTTTTCCCTGTTGGATAACTTGGGCCTAATATCATCCTGTTTTTCCAACTAGGGTTGTAGCTTAGCTTGCAATAATAATAAAAATGATAATGATGAATGTTGTAACTGAGAAATAGGATCCGGAGATAACTCTCTCTCTCTCTCTCTCTCTCTCTCTCTCTCTCTCTCTCTCTCTCTCTCTCTCCCTTTTCTGTGTGCTTATCTGTATATAGTGAAGTGCGATTTATCTTCACGAATTTGTCCTGCGTCTTCAGGCAATGCGCTCCAATTGGAGCTCAGAAGCCTCAGGTGTCTTCCAAAAGCGGTTCAGGCCTTCTCACTATTGGGCCCTCTCCGTAGGTAGCTATCAGTGTTCCTCAGATGGTGTACTGTAGACTTTACGTTCGTAGCTTCGCAGTATCACTACTTATTAGCCTTCTGCTTATCCACCATTCCCTCACGCGTTCTTCAATCCAACTTTATCTTCAATCCAACATTTTCTTCAATCCAACTTTATCTTCAATCTAACTTTTTCTTCAATCCAACTTTATTCTCAATCCAACTTTTTCTTCAGTCCAACTTTATCTTCAATCCAACTTTTTCTTCAATCCAAGTTTATCTTCAACCTGACTTTTGCTTCAAACCAACTTTTTCTTCAATCCAACTTCAGCTTCAGTCCAACTTTATATTCAATCCAACTTTTTCCTTAATCCAACTTTTTCCTTCAATCCAACTCTATCTTCAATCCAACTTTTTCCTTAATCCAACTTTTTTCTTCAATCCAAATTTATCTTCGATCCAACATTTTCTTCAATCCGACTTTATCCTCAAACCAACTTTTTCTTCACATTGCTTTAGCTGGGTCTTCCCATGTTACACCTTGGCTTCGAATGGCCTTCCCATGCCCCAGCGCCAAACCATATAGCCCAAATTCATCAACTTAATTCAAATCACTGGCCTATGTAAGTACTGGCGTACGCGACCCGTCAAAAAGGACTGGTAAATATTTAGATAGATATGCACACCCACAGATTAAACCCTTCCCACCCTCTTCCCCTTTCCTAATTACAACCCCTTTCACCAGTGTATGACTACTCTCTCTCCCCAAGCTGAGGGACGGGGAGAGACCGAGTATTTATACGTGTGGCAATGCTTCTGGGCGTGATTGGAAAGAAATATATATATATATATATATATATATATAGAGAGAGAGAGAGAGAGAGAGAGAGAGAGAGAGAGAGAGAGAGACTTGCTCTTCATTATATAGGGGAGATTGTTTAACTTACTGAATTCGTTTCTGAGTTATGGTAACAATAGCTATTTTTTTTTTAAAAATTAAAACAAAAATCAATGTTTTAAAATCAATCACTGTATTGTTTCATAACAGAAATTTGGAGTCCTTCGGTAACTATGATCGATGTTGGGTAATCTTTTGACGTTTGGTTAATTGTGTTTAAGGGAAATTTTGTTTTAAGAAGATATGTTTTACTGGCCGTGGTGTTTGCTATATAAGATTTAATTCCATTTAAGAGAATTTTGGAAGCCTCGTAGTTCGTTGGGAAAGAGTAGGTGTAAGGTTTCAAAAGTTTGTGACTGAAGAACCATATTTTAAAATGGAAATAAATACTGGAACGCCACCTATCCTGAGGTTCCTCAACTAACCTAACCTAGCCTAACCTATGAGTTATGTCCGTGCCTTAGTTCTTTGGGAAAAACCAGGTGTAAAGTTTCAAAAGTTATGACTGAAACCCCTTATTTTAAAAGGGAAACAAACACAAGAACACTACCTGGCCAACACTAGGCTGAGACGTTAGCAATCAGGACACAACATCCCCAATTGAAGCAAAGAAATACGTTGTGTGTGGTCACGCTTAGTAAACAAAGTCTAGCATTGGCGGGTCAGGGTCGCGTCCCTGAACCACTGGAACATACGAAGAGGAGGAGGGGCTCTTGGGACCATTCTGGAGGGGAGCCCTGGGAGAAAATTACCCTTGCTGTTTAATGTTACGTGATTAGGAAGTACCCAGGTAGGGTGTATGTCATCCCACGCTTGAATCAACAGCAATTACCTGGGGATTCTTTTCTTTGATTGTTGAATTATTTCCGTGATTATTATTATTGTTATTATTGCTATTACAAGCTAAGCTACAACCCTAGTTGGAAAGGCAAGATTCTATAAGCCCAAGGGCTCCAACAGAGAAAAATAGTCCTGTGAGGAAAGGAAATCAGGAAATAGATAAACTACAAGAGAAGTAATGAACAGTTAAAATATTTTAGGAACAGCAACAACATTGAATTAGGTCTTTCATACATAAACTATAAAAGATTCCAATAACAAGAGGAATAGAAATAAGATGGAGCAGCGTGCCCGAGTGTACGCTTAAGCAGGAGAAAGATTTGTAGAGATATTAGTCAGGTTGTTGAAGAGGGAAAAAAATAATGGACTTACTTTTTTCTGAGAAAGTCTTTGATATAATAAATATAGACAAGTCTTAGCAATTACAAACCCCTGCACAATTAGGCTTCCCCAATTAAACACATTTTCACTTTTGTAGAAAGTATAATGGTAACTAAATTATCTTTGAGATTGGCTGCTGACTCTGTCATTCTTTCCTCTACTATTTATTATCTGTGTTCTTCTATTGCTGTTAAAGCTTAAAAAGGACTTTCACCTTTTTATGGAAACGTCCCTGCCTGAAAATCTGCTTGGCGGATTCAAGACCTGCTCAGGCTCGATAGTTTCTTGTAGTGTCTGCAATCTCACAATCCTTGTGAGCTAAATATTGGGGGTTTGGAAGAGCGTGTAGGTCTACCTGCTGACTCATCGGCAACCATGGCGTGGCCCCTCCCTGGTCCTAACTTTATGGAGAGGGCTCTTGGGCGCTTATCATATGTATATATGGCCAATCTCTAGGACATTGTCACTGACCCTTGCACCTGTCATTCATGAACGACCTTTAAACCCAAGATGAAGTTCCTATACATTACCTTCCATTTAAGTCACAATCTCTACAGTTTGAGTCAGACTTTTTATTAATAAAAATATAAAATTCATATTACGTATGGTAAGTGTTTCCCCAAATAACCGTGATGTGTTTGAGAAACGTAATTGTAGATATACAGATCCGGTAAGTTTTGTATCTATGATTTTAGTGTAAGTTACTTGTACTTTGATTTTATGAAATTGTTCTTTTAAATGGAATTGACGTTGTTATATTTATTATTATTATTATTATTACGTCATATATTTTTGCCAGGACATTTTACCAAATAAATATCTTTGTGATTATGCAGGTACACAAAAAAAAGAAAAAAAAGAAAGGTGTCATTTTGAGTTGTTTCGTAAATCTTGATTTTAGCTATCTCGTTCATAAACATTTATTTAATTTAGTATAAGTAGGGGCTAATATAACCTACCTTGTTATTCCTATCATTCATATATATATATATATATATATATATATAAACTGTATAAATATATGTATATCGTATATATTGTACAACAACAAATGCAGCTGTTTCTAGTCCACACCAGGACAAAGTCCTCTGACATGTCTTTATTCATGCCTGGACTTGGCCAGTTTTCATCACCACAGTGGCCACAGCGGATTGGTGATAGTGGGAGACATTAGTCTGATAACTCACAGCAAACCAACCTAGTATGATTTGCCCTGTCAAGTACAGTTTTACTGATCATGGTGATTCACAAACCCTTAAACCCTTTCACCACATTAAGTATCCTCACTCAGATGGATAGCATGTATATATATATATATATATATATATGTATATATATATATATATATATATAGTATATATGTATATATTCATATATATATTATATTATATATATTTATATATATATATATATATATATATATATATATATATATATATATATATATATATATATATACATATATATATATATATATATCTGTATATTGATATATATATATATATATATATATATTATATATATATATATATATATATGTGTGTGTGTACTATACACAGAAGACATATCGAATAAGGAATTTAGAAATTGCTGACTGTCCCGTTAGTACACAACAAACCTCTTACCTAAGAGAGATATTGTCAAAGGAGAAATCAACATGTATAAAAGCAGGCGCCTCGAGACTATTGATATGCAAACCACGAAGCTATTATTGGATACTTGTCTTGAAATATTGGGAACGCAAAACGACAAGACATTAAAAAGGTTGAGACAAGGTATCTAATGATACATAAAGTTAACTAACAACGCCTGAATGAGAATTAATTTAATCAGCAAAATAAAGAAAAAAATTATATGAATACTAATTAACCAAATTAACCTGAAATTAAATATAAAAATCAGACTATACTCGTATATCAGTTTAGTGAGATGGGTGTTACTGTATGGACATGAGTAATGGTATGACAATGTAACAATCCCCTATAGATTTAGTAGATTTGAGAACAAAGACCTCAGAAGGATATTGGGAGCTGAATGGCAGGAGAGTATCAGAAATGAAACTATAAGGGAGATTACTCAAGTGCCATATGTGGATAATATCATGATGAGGGGTAGATGGAGATGGTTTGGGCATGCTCTTCGTACTCCCCAAGTGAGGTTAGTTCACAAAACGTTCATTTGGGCTCCACAGGGCACTAAAAGAGGTGGAAGACCCAGGCCTACATGGCTGAGGTCTATGAAGCGCAAAGTAGATGATGAATGGAGAGGTATTGAATTAAAAGCTCCAGATAGAGACGGCTGGAGAAATCTAAACGAGGCCCTTTGCTTCAATAAGCGTGGGAGGAGATGATGATGATGAGGGGTAGATGGAGATGGTTTTGCCATGCTCTTAGAACTCCCCAAGAGAGATTAATTCACCAAACGTTCAGCTGGACTCCACAAGGCACTTGAAGAGTTGAAAGACCCAGGCCTACATGGCTGAGATCTATGAAGCGCGAAGTGGGAGATGAATGGAGAAGTATTGAATTAAAAGCTCAAGATAGAGATGGTTGGTGAAATCTAACCGAGGCCCTTTTCGTGAATAGGTGTAGGAGAAGATGATGATGATGATGATGATAATGATGATGTCTCAAATCCAAGTAAAAGAAATTCCCATCTCCCAAAATGAAATTAAAGTCGTATATAAATCTATAATTGTGGATCGCATTAAATATCGAATAACATGAAATTGGTCGATTTCCTTAGATTATTTATTTCCTTGTTTCCTCTTCTCACTGGGCTATTTTTCCCTGTTTGAGCCCTTGGGCTTCTAGCATGGTCCTTTTCCAAGTAGGGTTGTAGATTTGCTAAAAATGATTATAATAATAGTGATAATAATAATAATAATAATAATAATAATAATAATAATGATGTAGAAATATCAGTTACTCTTTGGAAGAACTGTTGTTCTCTAGCCTCGGCAGTGGGAGAAGACGTCTCCTTTTTCCCATAGCCCCTCTCCATTAAAATCACAATTAAAGGATGCTGTGGTCGAGATAATAAACAGTTGGGATGTTTGTGCCCTGGGTGTTTGGTTCCTCTCTCTAATTATTCAATTGGCTGTTTAGTCTGGTGCGGGATATAATCTGGCTCTCGGTTATGCCTCCCCAAGAGCAGTTTTAGTTCGTTTAAATTGTTATTGGGACACTTTTAGTTCCGGTTTATATTGTTATTGGAACAGTTTTAGTTCCATTTTGGATTGTTATTGGAACAGTTTCAGTTCCAGTTTAGCTTGTTATTGAAACAGTTTTAGTTCCAGTTTAGGTTGTTATTGGAACAGTTCTAGTTCCAGTTAAGATTGGTATTGGAACAATTTTAGTTATTTATTATTATTATTATTATTATTATTATTATTATTATTCATAATTTCATAATAATTTCAACTATTCTGTTCAATAATTAAAGATAAATTCTGATAAAATAGTAATGTATTTAGGACATTCAACATGTTCCAGTTTAGATTGTTATTGGAGCAGTTTTAGTTCCAGTGAAGATTCTTACTGGAACTGTTTTAGTTCCATTTTAGAATATAGTTGGAACAGTTTTAGTTCCAGTTTAGATTCTCATTGGAAGAGTTTTAGTTCGAGTTTATATTGTTATTGGAACAGTTTTAGTTCCAGTTAAGATTGTTATTGGAACAGTTTTAGTTCGAGTTTTGATTGTTATTGGAACAGTTTTAGATTCAGTTTAGATTGTTATTGAAAGTGTTTTAGTTCGAGTTTAGATTGTTATTGGAACAGTTTTAGTTCGAGTTGAGATTGTTATTGGAACAGTTTTAGTTCCAGTTGAGATTGTTATTGGAACAGTTTTAGATCCAGTTTGGATTGTTATTGGGACAGTTTTAGTTCCAGTTTAGATTGTTCTTGGAACAGTTTTAATTCCAGTTTAGATTGTTATTGGAACAGTTTTAGTTCGAGTTTAGATTGTTATTGGAACAGTTTTAGTTCGAGTTTAGATTGTTATTGGAACAGTTTTAGTTCCAGTTGAGATTGTTATTGGAACAGTTTTAGATCCAGTTTGGATTGTTATTGGGACAGTTTTAGGTCCAGTTTAGATTGTTATTGGAACAGTTTTAGTTCCAGTTTAGATCGTTATTGGAACAGTTTTAGTTCCAGTTTAGATCGTTATTGGAACAGTTTTAAATCCAGTTTGGATTGCTATTGGGACAGTTTTAGTTCCAGTTTAGGTTGTTATTGGAACAGTTTTAGTTCCAGTTGAGATTGTTATTGTCACAGTTTTAGTTCCAGTTGAGAATATTGTTGGAACAGTTTTAGGTCCCGTTTAGAGTCTCATTGGAACAGTTCTAGTTCCAGTTTATATTGTTATTGGAACAGTTTTAGTTTCAGTTAAGATTCTTACTGGAACAGTTTTAGTTGCATTTTATATTGTTGTTGGAACAGTTTAAGGTAGTAGGTTGGCCAGGGCACCAGCCACCCATTGAGATACTACCTCTAGAGAGTTTTGGGGTCTTTTGACTGGCCAGATGGTACTACATTGGATCATTCTCTTTGGTTACGGTTCATTTTCCTTTTGCCTACACACGCACACACTGAATAGTCTGGCCTATTCTTTACTTATTATGACGAGCCGAGAGAAGGTTGTGACTCAAAGGCAGGATGAAAGCAACTGAGTGACTTTATTACAGAACATTCGTTTATATATACATAAACTCCAGGCAAAAAGGGCATAAAAGACATAACAGGCAATTTCCTGTTCAACCGACACCGCACCGGTTAACAGTTAACGGTGAGAAAAACAGACATGTTATTTCAGGTCCTTATCAGTGCGAGGGGAGAGTGAAGATACAAGCATAATATATACACAAAATGAAATGTCGTTACTATGTATGATCGTGTGACACACGGTTGGTACATGGCCCCCCCCCCCTAAAAATGACATACTGTACATGTCAAATAGGGTGCCCTGATCTTGAGAGGCGAACTGTAGGCGGGTCATCTGGCAGGAGATAAGCAGGTTTTAGACGATCAATGGAGACTCAGTCTTCTTTGCCACAAATGTTTAGTAGGAATGCTTTCGGACTGCGTCGGATCATAAGGAAAGGGCCCGTGTAAGGGGGCGTTAGCGGTGTCTTGCTAGTGTCGTTGCGTAGGAAGACGTGCGTTGCAGAGTGCAAGTCTTTTGGTATGTGATGCTTTGCAGGGGGCTTTTAAGTCTGGCGGCATGGAGTAAATTTTCCCACGACGTGACGTATGTGCTGGAGGTCGTCGTCGGAGGTTACAGAAGGAAAAAATTCAGCAGGGACGACCAACGGGTCGCCATACCCACTTCAGCTGCCGAGATGTCGAGGGTGTCTTTAGGAGTGGTCCTTAGTCCCAGGAGGACCCAGGGAAGCTGAGTAAACCAGTTGGAATCCTTGCAGCGGGACATCAAAGCTGCTCTGAGGGTGCGATGAAAACGCGGGTGCAATTAAAACGTTCAACCATTCCATTAGCAGCAGGGTTGAAGGCAGTTGTCTGATGTCGGGTGATGCCCAGGAGATTCGCTAATGATGTCCACAATTGAGAGGTGAAAGTGATACCCCTGAGGGCGAGCGAAGCCCTTTGGTCCCCCAATGGTTGTTGAGAGATCTGAAAAAGCTTTGCTATATGGGCGGCTGGCGACGGCGAGTACTGCTGCAGAAGGTGTTTTGAAGGCGTCATACGCTATTGGGGTGTCTACTTGTTCATAAAGCCAGTCGGATATTTCCGGGAAGGTGTCCTCGGGTATCGCCGCGAGAACATAATCTGCTTTGGTGGTTGAGCGAGTCCCGCCCTTGATGCAGAACCGGACTTCTGCGCGCTGAAACTAAGCAAACACCTCTCCGCTGGCGAACGACGAAAGTTTCAATGGGGTGGCGCTAACTTCCGGGGAGTCCGCCATAGTACCAATGACAGAGGGGCTGGGGGGATGAAAGGCGGGAGGAGCGAGTCGATTTCCGGGGTCACCAATGTGACGAGCTGAGAGAAGGTTGTGACTCAAAGGCAGGATGAAAGCAACTGAGTGACTTTATTACAGAACATTCGTATATATATACATAAACTTCATGCAAAAATAGCATAAAAGACGTAACAGGCAATTTCATATTCAACCGACACCGCACCGGTTAACAGTTAACGGGGAGAAAAACAGACATGTTATTTCAGGTTCTTATCAGTGCGAGGTAAGAGAGCGAAGATACAAGCATAATATATACACAAAATGAAATGTCGTTACTATGTACGATCGTGTGACACGGTTGGTACATTATTCTCCTCTGTCCTCATACACCTGACAACACTGAGAATACCAAACAATTCTTCTTCACTCAAGGTGTTACTGCACTACTAATTGTTCAGTGGCCACTTTCCTCTTGGTAAGGGTAGAAAAGACTCTTTAGCTGTGGTAAGCAACTCCTCTAGGAGAAGGACAATCCTAAATCCAGCCATCGTTCTCTAGTCTTGGGTAGTGCCGTAGCCTCTGTACCATGATCTTCCACTGTCTTGGGTTAGAGTTCTCTTGCTTGCTGGTACACTCTGGCACACTATTTTATCTTATTTTTCTTCCTATTATTTTGTTAAAGTTTTTATAGTTTGTTTAGGAGATATTTATTTTAATGTCGTTACTCTTCTTAAAATATTCTAATTTCCTCTTTTCCTTTCCTCACTGGGCTATTTTCCCTGTTAGAGCCTCTGGGGTTATAGCATCCTGCTTTTCCAACTAGGGTTGTAGCTTACCAAGTAATAATATTAAGATTGTTATTGGAACAGTCTTAGTTCCAGTTAGATTGTTATTGGAACAGTTTTAGTTCCAGTTAAGATTGTTACTGGTGCTCTTCATTGTTTTAGGCACAATCTCTGGCGCGGTCATTCAGTTATTTCTTCATACATAAGATTTTTCAGAAGTCGAACCATCCAATGCATTCCGATCTTGTCAGAATGTACCATCCTGAATATGCAGTTAATTCTAACAGTCCTGCCTTCTCCATAAGGCTCAACACTGCCCAATATTCTAGAAATTTTATTCCAGCTGTTCCCAGATTGTGGAATGATCTAATGAGTGAGTTTAATTGGTGGAATTTCAGAAGTTGCAGCGAATGGTTTCAGGTTGAACAGATTTACAAATGTCTCTTTTCTACCACAAGGAGACAATTTTTATGCTGCACTCTGTAGCTGTGTATGTGCAGCAATACTGTTTTAAATGTTTGTATATTATTCCTTCTATGACCTTAATGCTTCTACAGATGGCATTGATTATATCTTAACGTCCAAATTCCTGCTTTGCCATAAAATAATTTAGAGGTTTCTGTTCACCAAAAACAACAATTTTTAGCCTACCTTCTGAGTTGGTTTCCTGTGGTCTTCCAAATATAAAAACAATAGTTCAATTATTGTTTAAAACACCCAAATTGACAAGGAAAATAGTCATATGGTCTAACTACATTGATTTTAAAGTCAGAAAAAAAATAATTTTTGAGTGTTATTCAGGCCCATCTTAGTGTGTCAAATGGCACGGTAGATTTGAATAGTAATTCCTGTACGAGAAACATGACACGTTTTATACGTGCACTGCCATCTTTGTTATTTTCTCACCTCAGAATTAGCTAATTCTTTAACTCGACTCTGTTATTTTCTTACCTTCAACCGACACACACACACACACACACACACACACACACACACACACACACATATATATATATATATATATATATATATATATATATATATATATATTGATAGATAGATAGAGAGATATAGATATATATTTATATATACACACACGTATGTATCAGTGTTTATATATGTAATTATGTATACAAACTCTCTCTCTCTCTCTCTCTCTCTCTCTCTCTCTCTCTCTCTCTCTCTCTCTCTCTCTCTCTTTATATGTGTACATATATATATATATATATATATTATATATATATATATATATATATATATATATATATATATAACCACACACTTTCACATTTCACATACGGTTATATTATTATACACAGAAAAATATATTTCTGTACAAAAATAGAATACCTGCATTGGTCGTTTAAAAAATATTCAAAACGCAACTACCGTGTATACATTGCTGTGTATATTTGCGAAGAATTGCACACTAGCTGCATTACCATTATCACCACTATCTGATCAATATCAATATCTCTGATGCATTATACTCGTAAAAGTATTAATATATACTCGTATTATTATTTCAGCATCTTATCTTGCATGTTTTTACCATTGTTAAGAGCCTTATCATGTAAGTGCATCACCATACTGTGATTTCATTGGTAGTTAATTGTATTCATAATCTCTGGCTAGGAGAATAACTGGTCGTGTTGGCATATAATATCTGAATACATACATCCATCGCACATGGCAAAGATGTACTGTAGCTATGTGCTTTTAGATTATTGTATTATGTACCTCGAATGTGGCAATCTCTTTGTATTCTATCTGTTTCTTTATTTCCTTTCTCCTCACTGGGCTGTTTTCCCTGTTTGAGCTATGTGTTTTTAGATTAATGTATTATTTACGAGTGTGCCTGTCTCTTTAGTAATCTATTTGTTTCCTTATTTCTTTCCTCACTGGGCTGTTTTTCCCTCTTGGAGACCTTGGACTTATAGCATCCTGATTTTCCAAATAGGCTGTAATTTAGTTAGTAGTAACAATAACAACTAGAGGGGCACTCAGTAGAGCGCAGACCTCCGCCACGGCAGCTTATTTTTCGACCTTTTGCTTGACCATGACCTTTAGCTTTGACCTTGAACTTCCAAAATTTAACAATTTCCAGCTTTTTACATGACAGTTAATCCCTGCAAGTTTCATTACTCTACGATTAAAAGTGTGGCCATGAAGCTGTTCACAAACAAACACACACACACAAACAAGGGGCAAAACATAACCTCCTTCCAACTTCGTTGGCGGAGGTAATGGTAGGAGGAATTAATTTGAAATGTAATTAATATTATTTTGTCTAAAGGGAAGTTTGTCATTATGATTAGCAATAAAAATGCTGATGCCCCTTGGGGGAAAGTTTTTTTTTTTTTTTTTTTTTTTTTTTTTTTTTTTTT
>NC_090725.1:104878719-104881219 GCF_036898095.1 Palaemon carinicauda | reverse complement strand
TTATTATTATTATTATTATTATTATCATTATTATTATTATTGTTATCGTTGTCGTTGTTATTGTTAATATTGTTATTGTTATTATTATCATTATTATTATTATTGTTGTTGTTGTTGTTGTTGTTGTTGTTATTATTAATATTATTATTGTTATTATTATTTATTATTGTTTTTAATATTATTGTTGTTATTGTTATTATTCTGATTATTATTATTATTATATTATTGTGATTATTTAAATTGTGGTTATTATTATTTTTATTATCATTATCATTTTTATTATTATTATTATTATTATTATTATTATTATTATTATTATTATTATTATTGACTAAGCTACAACTCTAGTTTTAAAAGCAGGATGCTGTAATACCAAGGGCTCCAACAGGAAAAATAGCTTAGTGGGGAGAGGAAATAAGGAAATAGAGTGTACCCTCAATCAAGAGAACTCTACCCCAAGATAGTGAAAGATCATGGTACAGAGGCTATGGCAAAACCCAAGACTAGAGAACAATGGATTGCTTTTGGAGTGTCCTTCTCCTAGAAGAGCTACTTGCCATAGGTAAATAGTTTCTTCTACCCTTACCAAGAGGAAAGTAGCTACTGAACAATTAGTGCAGAAGTTAACTCATTGAGTGAAGAATAATATTTTTGTTAATTTGATGTTATATTAGTATATGAGGAAAGAAGATAATGTAGTATTCGATGTATGTGAAGGTAAAGAGAAATGAGCCGTAACAAGAGAGGGATCCAATGTACTATCTGTCCAGACAGTTACTCGATAAATCTCTAGTGGTAGTATTTCAACGGGTGGCTGGTACCTTGACCAACCTATTGGAAACAAAATAAAGTGACTCAACGGAATGTAAGTTAATGAATGCGTTTATGAAGGACATTTTGACTTTGCTTACTGAGTAGAAGTTAGTTTGGCGGTTGACTGTCTTTGTTTGCTCAGTCTTGAGACTCAAGAGGAATGGGCGGGGGGGAGAAAGAGAAGGAGGAATGAGATAAGGTGGGATAAGAACAAGAGGTTGATGAGAAGATTTAAGAGAAGGAGGGATAAGAACTAGAGGGCAATGAGGAGTAATAAGAGAAGGAAGGATAATAACAAGAGGTTGGTGAGAATTAGGAAGAGAAGGATGGATAATAACAAGAGGTTGATGAGAATTAGGAAGAGAAGGAGGGATAAGAACAAGAGGTTAATGAGGAGTAATAAGAGAAGGAAGGATAAGAACAAGAGGTTGATGCGAGTAGGAAGAGAAGGATGGATAAGAACAAGAGATTAATGGGGAGTAGGAAGAGAAGGAGGGATAAGAACAAGAGGTTAATGAGAAGTGGAAAGAGAAGGAGGGATAAGAACAAGAGGTTGATGAGAAGTGGGAAGAGAAGGAAGGATAACAAGAAGAAGTTAATGAGGAGTGGGAAGAGAGGGAGTGATAAGAACAAGAGGTGGAGGTGGAGGTTGATTATTGGCTAAGAACGAGGCGTAAAGAAAGAAAGGGGAAAACAAAGACTATAGAAGGAGAAAGATAAAATGGGAGGTGGAAGAAGATAGAAGGAGGAGGGAAAAGAACAAGAGGTTGATGATGATATGAGAACAAGGAATATATGAAGAATGGGTAAAACAAAGACTATAGAAGAAGGAGAAAGATAGATAGGGTGCGGAAAGAGATGGAAGGATTAGAAGAAGGAAGAGGAGTTAGAGGAAGCAGGATAAAAACAAAAGATGGAGGATGATGATAATCTGAAAAAAATATGATATCGGAAGAAGGTGGAAAATAAAGACTATACAAGCAGGAGATTGATAAAATAGGGTACGGAAGAAGATGGAAGGAGTAGGAGAAGGAAGAGGAATATTGTGAGAAGGGATAAGAAGAAGAGGTTGATGATGATTCAAGAACAAGGATTATTGGAAGAAGGGGAAACAAAGACTATAGAAAGGGAAAAAAAGGATGAGACAGGGTGTGAAAGAAGATGGAAAGAGAGGAAGAATAAATGAGCGGCTTGGCAAACGAGAAAAAAAGAGGGAATAAGATAGGCTGCAGAAGAAGATGAAAGGATCGAAAGAATAGATGAGAGGCTTGGCAAACGAGAAAAAAAAGGAGGCATAAGATAGGCTGCAGAAGAAGATGGAAAGAGAGGATGAATAGATGAGAGCTAAGGAAACGAGAAAAAAAGAGGGAATAAGATAGGCTGCAGAAGAAGATGAAAGGATAGAAAGACTAGATGAGAGGTTTGGCAAACGAGAGAAAAAAAAAGGAGGCATAAGATAGGCTGCAGAAGAAGATGGAAAGAGAGGATGAATAGTTGAGAGGATTGGCAAACGAGAAAAAAGAGGGAATGAGATAGGCTGCAGAAGAAGATGGAAAGAAAGGATGAATAGATGAGAGGATTGGCAAACAAGAAAAAATAGGGAATAAGATAGACTGCAGAAGAAAATGGAAAGAGAGGAAGAATAGATGAGAGGCAAAGCAAACGAGAAAGAAATAAAAGGAAAAGA
>NC_090725.1:104846219-104876219 GCF_036898095.1 Palaemon carinicauda | reverse complement strand
TATTATTATTAGCGAAACTATAACCCTATTTCTCTTCCTTTTTTTTTATAAGTTTTTATTTCTTATATATGAAAAATCTATTTTAATGTTGCTACAATTCTTAAAATATTCATTTTAATTGGTCAGTACTTCTCTTGTAGTTTATTTATTTCCTTATTTCCTTCCCTCACTGGGCTATTTTCCCCTGTTGGAACCCTTGGGCTTATAGCATCTTGCTTTTCCAATTAGGGTTATAGCTTAGATAACAATAATAATAATAATAATAATAATAATGATAATGATAATAATAATAATAATAATAATAATAATAATAATAATAATAATGAGTTCTTTGATCTTTAATTTCTAATACGCGCGGCATCAAAACCACTGTGTGAAGCGAGTCCTACTTGAACCACGTAGTTTCTCCCATTTCCACCTCTGCACTGAATGGGCTACTACTACTACTATTACTACTACTATCACTTTACAACCTTTACGTTACTCACTTTGTCAATTTGACGTCTTCAATGAATTTCCCGTTGTCCCCGTAGAGCCATAATCTAAGATTTCCTTTAACCCATTGTTCAGCGTTGCGTGGATAAGCTGTGTCGACCACTACCTGGTAATGGAAATCTGGAAAGAAGAAACTTAATGGTAATAGCAGTGACACGTTAAGAGTATGGAAATATGTAAAGAAAAGCTTGATAATAATCAGTGACACCTACAAAGTAGCATATCCAACAGTCAATTTTTTAGAAAGCTTATATGTTGATCACGAGATTTTAAATTTTCCAATACTTCTTATATCGTTTATTTAATTCCTTATTTCCTTTCCTCCCTGGGCTATTTTTCCTTGTTGGAGCCCTTGGGCTTATAGCATCTTGCTTTTCCAACTAGAGTTGTAGCTTAGGTAATAATAATAATAATAATAATAATAATAATAATAATAATAATAAGCATCTCATTTATGCGAAGTATACTCCAAAAATAAATCATTGTTCTCTAGTCTTAGGTAGTGCCATGGCCTCTGTGCCATGGTCTTCCACTGTCTTGGGTTAGAGTTCTCATGCTTGAGGGTACGCAAGGGCACACTTTTCCTGTTTCCTTATTTATTTTCCTCACTGAGCTATTTTCCCTGTTGCAGCCCTTGTGCATTATATTCTTACCAGAAATATAAAACGTTTAATAGCAGAATAGATTATTTAAACAACACTTATTACCATAAAAGCAAAACCTTTAATGGCTCAATAGCTTATTTAAACAACACTTGTTACCAGAAAAGTAAAACGTTTAATAGCAGAATAGCTTATTTAAACAAAACTTCTCACTAGAAATGTAAAACGTTTAATAGCAGAGTAGCTTATTTAAACAACACTTGCTACTAGAATTGTAAAACGTTTAATAACTGAATAGCTTATTTAAACAGCACTTTTTACCAGAAAAGCAAAACGTTTAATAGCAGAATAGCCTGTCTAAACAACATTTGTTACCAGAAAAGCAAAGGTTTAATGGCAGAATAGCTTATTTAATCTACACTTGTTACGAGAAAAGCGAAACGTTTAATAGCAGAATAGCTTATTTAAACAATACTTTTTTACCAGAAAAGCATACGTTTAATAGCAGAATAGCTTATTTAAACAACGCTTATTACCAGAAAAGCAAAACGTTTGATAGAAGAATAGCTTATTTAAACAAAACGTGTCACAGAAATGTAAAACGTTTAATAGGAGAATAGCTTATTTAAAGAACACTCACAGCAGTATGGTGGAACACCGTCTGTATCCAAATACATCTTCACGTTGACACGATCCTTGTGTGTGTACTCGTCTGCACGTATACCCATGCGAGCACATTGGGAATTGTCATCGCCACATGTAGCACAGCGACCCTTTAAAGTCATTTAAATAAAAATTCATTTCGCGAAGTTATTTTCCCTGCTGGAACCCTTGGGCTTATAGCATCTGCTTTTCCAACTTGGGTTGTAGATTAGTTAGTGATAATAATAGACAACAATCATATTAATAATCTACCCCCAAGTTTGTACTGATTTCAAAATAACACTGTCATTATAATTATACAAACAAAATCTATTCACTCATATATATATATATATATATATATATATATATATATATATATATATATATATATATATATATATATATATATATATATATATATATATATATATATATATTGTGACGAGCTGTCACATTAAATATTGTAAATAAAAATGAATGATTAAAAATACAGTTTTGTATTTTCTGTAAAAACATTCTTATAAATTGTTCTATTCGTATTTAAGCACTTTTTTGTTCCTGTTTAAATGCTCCCTGGACATTCTCTAGTCCAGTACTTTAAAAAGTTTACATTTGTTCTGAAAAGAATGTAACAGATGAGAGAATCACAGCTGTTCATACAGTCAACATCTGCTCGCTATTTTATAGTGGTGCTTAATTGTGGTGTAAAGTGATTATTATTATATATTAGCGGGTGCATTATAGTTTTTTTTTATTAAAGTTAAATTTTTCGCGAGTGTTTCCTTATTCTTGTGCCTGGATCTTGGTGTTTTGGGTTATTAGATTATTTATCAAGTGGTATATTAATTGCTAAATAAAGTTTAAGTTTAAAGTGAACATAATTCCGTGATAAACTAAAACAGACATATTTTGTATTGGTGGTAATTTTTTTTTATTTTTGCCCGCTGACTTGTATTATAACAAGGCCATTACATCGCTACCATACCACCTGGTAAAGAATATACTCGCAGTGGTGACAATATATATATATATATATATATATATATATATATATGTATATATATATATATATGTATATATATATATTTATATATATACTTTATATATATATACATATATATATGGATATAAATATATCGAAATTGTTGTCCCTCTTGATCACAGAACCAAAAGAATTCATTTCATAATAAAACTTTGGCCAGCCAAGGATTCCAACCTTTGTAGAATTAAAATTGAAATGACAGTCGACTACTAAACCTATTAGGCTATAGAGATAAGATTTGATTCAGACTCTGAAGTCAAATTCAAGTTTCTTTCATAGAATCAAAATCAACCTTTCATTATTCTAGCCTATTGGTGAAATTATAACATTTGGTTGTTTTACGATAATTTTATCACTAACACGTTATTTGCCTTTTTTTCCCTAAATAAAGTCACAATTAATTCCAATTCAAACTGTTTAATATTACAAATAGTGAAGCGATTAATGTTCTTATATTTTTTTTTCAAACTACTGTGTTTCTATCCGTTGTATGTTTACATAATTATATTATCTTAACTTATGAAATATTTTGTGTTCTTATGCTTATATTACTTGGCTGTAATTCAAATTTTTATCTTAGAAAAGCGAATGTGTGAGGTTGATATATTAAAGGTGATCGAAGATCAATAAACAGTGTAAACTTATAAGTGTGAATATGAATGGAAAGCCTAATGCTGAATAAGATAATTTGTAATGTAAGACAGGAATCTGATGAAGTAGAATAGTAACCCTACCATTTCAAAAGAGGCGTAGTCGATGCATTCCCTGGCCAGATAAGGACAAGGTTCCTTGAGAGAGTCTGTGAAGAGGAAGATAGCTCTTTGATGGCTACAAGCCACCAAGTCACGAATACCATCAATGAGATCCGTTATGAGTTCAATAGCAATTGCTATGGGACTGCATCCCGGCTGGTCATGCCCTGAGTTTGGATAGAAGTCGACGTTACCCATCGCTTGCTCTGTGCCATACCCTAGACTGAGGATTGAACTTGCATCGGTATGGATGATGTCAACAAAGATGGCGTCAGTGTTGTCAATGCGGATAAAAGACGGCGCGTTGGTGAAATATGGGCCGGCCGGGTCAAGCCCGGTGATGCGCCCTAGCCCGGTAATCTTCTCCCCAGCATACCCTGATGCGTGGGAGCCCAGCGAGTGCCCAAGGAGGTGGATGTTGGCTGGATCAACGCCATATATATCGATAAAGAAGTTGACTAGATAAGCAACTTCTAGACCTACGACTCGTGAGTTGGCTGCCGCTGAATAGTACATTGGAAGGGAACCACCACCCCAGTCCACTCGGATTACATTGTAGTCCCCATAGTTGAGAAGGCTTCGGGTCATATCCTGTGATAAAAGAATGCTGAATATTAATAATAATAATAATAATATACTTAAGAGACTTGCATATAAATATATATATATATATATATATATATATATATATATATATATATATATATATATATATATACACAGTGGTATCTCGTGATACCATAAAGTGAGAGACTGCAAGTTTTACAAACAGTAGAATGCACGAATTTAAACCAGCCTTGGTATAATTTCTGTGGATGTTCATAGATTTCAGGTGAGGATAATAGCTTAGATAATAAAGGTTTATTGGTGGTGCTTGTGTTAGTAGTAAAAGGGCTTAGTAGCATCTGATTAGTACTGAGGTAACACATTAGCCTAGCATTCACGTGGGAGCAGATTAATCCCAGCCTGGGACTTAAGCTGTTTACTGTTGGCCCTGGAAAGCCCAACAGTCCACTGTGATGCCCAACCACCCCAGTATCCTCTCCAGTAAACAGCTTAAGTTTACGTTCTTAGGCTGGGATTGATCTGCTGCCACTCGAATGCTAGGCTTACGTGTTACCACTTTACTAATCAGAGGATATTCAGCTCTTTTACTACTAACACAAGCACCACCAATATAACCCTTATTATCCTAGCTATTATCCTCACCAGAAATCTATGAACATCAACATAAATTATACCCTGGCTGGTTTAAATTCGTGTATCCTGCTGTCTTTCATTGTATTGTATCACGAGTTACCACTGTATATATATATATATATATATATATATATATATACGTATGTATGCAAGTATATAAAGTATGATAATGGTATTATTATTATTATTATTATTATTATTATTATTATTATTATTATTATTATTATTATTGCTGGTCAAGCTACAACTCTATTTGGAAAAGTAAGATGCTATAAGCCCAAGGGCTCCAGTAGGTAAAAATATCCCTGTGAGGAAAGGAAATAAAGTAACAGATAGAATAGTGTGCCTGAGAGAATTCTAACCCAGGCTAGTGGGAGACTATGATACAGAGGCTATGACATTGCTCAAGACTAAAAAACAATGGAATGATTTTGGACTGCTAGCTAAAGAGTCTCTTCTACCCTTACCAAGTAGAAAGTAACCACTGAAGAAATACAGTGCAGCAGTTAACTCCTTGAGTGAAGAAGAATTTTTCTATTATCTTTGTGGTGTCAGGTGAATGAGGAAAGAGGAGAATGTGTAAAGAATAGGCGACTATTCGGTGTATGTGTAGGCAAAGGAAAAGTTAGCCATAACCAATGATGGGACCTATGTTGTACTGTCTGGCCAGTCAAAGTATCCAATAACCCTCTAACGTAGTATCTCAATGGGTGTCTGGTGCATTGGCCAACCTACTACCCAGTTTTCGTGAAAATGCTGTGAACACTGTCTTGCATATGTGAATCAAAATGTTTATACATATCAGTCATTTAGAAACTTATCAATAGTACGATAGTACCACACTTATGAGACATGGTTTAAGTCTTCATAAATCTTACTCAGAGAATATTGGGAGGATATTCAAATGAAATTTTGTTAGGAAATAAATCCAAATAAGGAAGAATAATCAGCCAGTTGAAAACTTGCAGCGAATGGTTTTATGTTGAACAAGCTAACATAAGTCTCTCTTCATAGTTTATATATTACAGATATCTTTTAACGTTGTTACTGACTTTAGAATATGTTATATAGTTCATTCATTACTTATTCTATAGTTTATTTATTTCCTCATTTCCTTTCCTCACTTGGCTGTTTTCCCTGTTGGACCCATTGGGCTTAAATCAACCTGATCTTCCAACCTGAGCTGTTGCTTGGCTAGTAATAATCTTCCTTATATAATAAAGAGCAAGTATCTGGGTATATATATATATATATATATATATATATATATATATATACATACACACATATATATACACATATATTATATATATACATATATATACACATGTATTACATATATATATATATATATATATATATTTAGGTATATATACTATATATATATATATATATATATATATATATATATATGTATATATACATATATATATATATATATATATATATATATATATATATATATATTTAGGTATATATATACATACACATATATTATATATATATATACATATATATATTAATATACTATATATAAATTTATATATATATATATATATATATATATATATATATTATATATATACAAACACATACATATATATACATATATATATATGTATATATATAAATATATATGTATATAATATATATATATATATATATATATATATATATATATATATATATATATATATATATACCTGTATATGTACGTATTTATACTGTATATATATATATATATATATATATATATATATATATATATATATATATACAGTATATATGTATATATACAAATATATATATATATATATATATATATATATATATATATATATACATACCTTTATTGCTACGCTGATTGGCTTTGCCAAACATATTGCTGCATGATCTTTCCGTCCCCTGTGTAGGGGGAGAGGGAATAGTCATACCCTGGTGAGAAGCAATTACCCTGAGAGGTACACTCAGAAACTCCAATCTCCCACAAATTGCCCAAACTGACATGTTGTATTTAGGAAAGGGAAGGGTGTGGGAAGGGTCGTATGTGTGTGAATCTATCTACTGTTATTTACTGAACATTTAACCGTTATTTTTGACGGGTCGCGTACACTAGTAAAAATAATAGTTACTGCATTCAATAAAGGGAGACACCAGACATCAGTTTACCATCAGCCAGTTGGAGAATCCAGTGTCGATGAATCCGTGGATGATGAATTTGATGGGTTTTGATGGGTCGAATGTAGATGCGTCGATGGTCGCTTGGTCTGCCGTGATGAAAGTGTCCTTTTTTTTTTTTGAGGTGTTGTATGGAAGAAAAGAAAAAATGAAAACATTAGAATTCATATTTATTTCAAATAGTCTTTTTTATGTTTAGTATGGGAGAGAAAGAAAAAAATAATTAAAACAGAATTCCTAAATTTTTCTAATCATCTTTTTTAAATTAAGTATGGGAGAGAAAGAAAAAAATAATTAAAACAGAATTCATAATTATTTTAAATAGTCTTTTTTATGTTTAGTATGGAAGATAAAGAAAAAATAATTGAAAACATTTTAGAATTCATAATTATTTCAAATAATCCTTGTTTAATTAAGTATGGGAGAGAAAGATAAAATAATTAAAAACATTAGAATTCTTAATTATTTCAAATATTTTTTTCTAGGTTTATTAGGGGAGAGAAAGAAAAAAATAATTTTAACAATTATTTGAATTAATCTAAGTGAAATAATCTCTCTCTCTCTCTCTCTCTCTCTCTCTCTCTCTCTCTCTCTCTCTCTCTCTCTCTCTCTCTCTCTCTCTCTCTCTCAAATAGATATTAATCGGAAATGGCTGCGTAAATAATTACATTTTATTTATTTTTCTTAAACTAGCTTTTGTTGACTTAAGATGTTCTTGCATATACCAACACCATTCTTCGTAAATTTCAGACGCTCTCACACACATTGATCAACAAGTAACTGGTTGATATTTACATCCTAATTTCCAGTCTTCACTGGGCTAATTTCCTTGTTGGGGCCCCTGGGCTTATAGCATCCTGCTTTTCCAATTAAGGTGGTAGCTTAGCAAGTAATAATAATAATGATAATGATAATAATAATGATAATAATAATAATGATCATCATCATCATCCTCATAATCATAATAATAATAATAATAATAATAATAATAACAAATCTAGATTTTTTTACGATTTTAAATGTTGTTCTAACCATTCATCATCTCCTTCACGCTTCATAGTCGTCAGCCATGTATGCCTGGGTCTTCCAACTCTTCTGATGCCTTGTTGAACTCGGTTGAAAGTTTGGTGAACTAATCTCTCTTGGGGAGTGCGAAGAGCATGCGCAAACCATTTCCACCTACCCCTCATCGTGATTTCATCCACATATGGCACTTGAGTAATCTCTCTTATAGTTTCATTTATAATCCTGTCCTGCCATTTAACTCCAAGACTATTAGATCTCTTATAAGTTAATTTAGAATGTCTTTAAAGATAGTAAAATAACATCAGACATTTTTAAATCGAATCACCATTTGGTTAATTGTTAATTTTCTTTGTTAATTTTATTGGTTCAACTTTCGATGGCCACTAAGAAGTGAATCCGCAGATGTTAAATCCGTAGATAAGGAAGGCAAACTCTCTCTCTCTCTCTCTCTCTCTCTCTCTCTCTCTCTCTCTTGATATATATATATATATATATACAGTATATATATATATTATATTTTTGGGCTCAAGCCATGTCGTCCTGATGGAAGTTCCTATAGGGTAGCTTCCTAGGGTATATTACAACTACGGCGATATTCCCAGAGAATTTACCTTAAGGTACCAGAATTCTAACTCCTGGAGCGAATATCCCTCGTGAAAGGGATATCGCGACATATCAGGGGACGTATTCTTGACACGCCACATGGCAATCTGCACCCCGAACAGAGATTACGTATCGCAGGGGGCAATTGGCAAGAAACGAATTCGGGAAAGAAAAAGGGGGAGCCGCTCCCAAGGCTCCCTATCTCCCGTTTCGTAAGCGTGCCTGGCGCCAATCCTGGCGCCATCTGTATTCCTTTTTGCGTAGCTTAACAACTCGGTGTTTTTTCCTGTGTTTCTCGCAAATCTTGGATTTATTCTACTTTTCTTGACTTCTCCAACTTTGTCGGCCTCTGATAAGTTGAGTACCATGTCTTTTATGTATAAATGTAGGCTCTTGGTAATTTTTTAGGTGATTAATAAGGTTTAATCTTTGTTACAAGAGCCGTAGCCTACCGGAGGCGTCATGGACGCTGTCGCTCGCTAGGTATAAGTTTAGTTAGTCAGAGCGACATTCCCGGTTGTTTTGCTTTAATAAATTTTAGCTATTTAGCGTTACATAGGATTTCCTTTCGTGCTTTAGTATTATTTTGGCGAAGTATTCGCCAATTCTGGCCTACGCTAGGCCATGTAGCCTAGTCGTTTGGTCCTAGTACTTCATGCATGATTTTGGTTTTTCCGAGTGTATTAAAATTTTATTGAAGCTTTAGGCTATGTTTTATACATTTAAGATTATGTGGAATATTTCCAAGATAGTATACGAGTGAGTTTCGGTGATTTAGGTAATCGATTCTCTTGGTGCCTAGGCTAAGTTGCTTATGGAGCCTTAGTATACTTTCTCATACTCCCCGGTTGCTTTCTTTTCTTCGGAGAAGGTATGCAATCCCTTTCCCTCTGTTTAAGCCTTAGGCTTATCCCTAAGTGGTTTATCTGAATTAATTTTCGATAAAACTATACTGGGGTGTTACTGTACCTTCCTGTTCCAGTAAGTCTGGTTCAAAGAGGGACAGAACAACAGAGTTTTTAGTCTGAAGTCTGTGTTTGTCTGGCTTGGGGTAGAGTCTCCCTCGCTGGCCTGACACAGACATAGGAGGCTTAGCCTCCTTAGGTCACTACCGAAGGTTTCTGTACGAGATGATTCCTTCTTTTGTGATCTACCAGACTAGTCCTTGTTGCTGTTCTCGGGGGAGGATAAGTTTCTTTCCCTGGGAGTAGCAACACCTTCCTTGCTTTGGTGCTCTGGGAGCTGGCAAGTATTGCTGGCCTCCCCCCTTGGATCTCCCTTAGGCTAAGATGAGTTTCTTGGCTGCGGGTGATCCGTCACTAAAGCAAGGTTGGTAGGACCCTCTTTTGTCCCTTCCCCCTCTATCTCCGTAATGGCCTAGCCATTACAGTACTGTACGTCATTCTACATCTGGACCTAGAATAGGTTAGGATGTGGAATTGACTCAGTCCCTTGCCGGCCGCTGCCGGCCGGCAAGGGTCTTCTGTTTTGAGTGCTGCCCGGACCTCCCTTGGTCCCTCATCCATGCCTGCCTGCAGAGTCAGACGGCATTGGTCAGGAAGCCTGAATTAGATTCTCCCCTTCCTTATATGCACTCTTTCGGATTGCCGGGCTTGGAGGTAGTGTACACTCTTATCCCGGCATCCATTCTGTTTTTCTTCTAGTGCTGTATCCGACCCGGCTGCCGGCCTATGAGGACGGCAGCCGGGCGGTTGTAGTCCTCTGGTTCTTTTGCAGCCGGCTGGCATCGGTCCTGTACCTTTGCCGGCCGGCTAATGTCAGCCCTTGTCTGCCGGTCGCCAAGAGTGTGGCCGGCAGCCGGGTACTACCTTGTGTAGTTGCCGGCCGGCAGTCATTGCCGGCCGACATTGGCTGTTGCCGGCCGGCAGTTACTGCCGGCCGGCACATGCATTTGAACCAGCGTTCTGCCGCCTTATAGCTGTTAAGTAGTATACTTTAAAGCTAGTTATGGTGTGTGCCGGCCGACAAGTGCCGGCCGGCATGTATCCTCCTATACTGTACTAGTATTCTTCAGTATAACATATACAGTAAGAAGAAAACTATAGTATGGGTTTTGGTACAGCACTGTGTGTTCTAACACTTTTGTGTTTTCTTGCACAGCCCTCTGCTGTTGCCCTACAGATAGGAAAGTGAGTTCTTTCCTGTCTATTATCCAGGATTTTAAAATCATTGCTTAGGTGTGAGCTCCACCTGTTTCCTCTGGAAACTTTGCATTGGTTACTCTAGAAGAGATTAACCATTCGATTTTATTATCTGGAAGGCTGCAGCAATGGGTTGTGAGGGAAACACAAGTGTGTGTCTTTCCTTTCTGAATTGTTATGCTATACTATGCATATCCAGTGATACATAGTTCACTTGATACTCATGGAAATTTCTTCTCTTTACAGAAGGACCCTCCGAAGTGCGGAAGTGTTTTCTGCAACGTCCTCAGCAAGAACCTCTGCGGACATGAGTTTTGTAGGAGACACGCAGCATGCGCTGTCTCCAAGGATGATCTCCGGTATTGGGACCCTCAGGTATGTACTGTGTGCACTAACCTGATTACTGAGGCCTTTGATTCCCCTAGGACGGCGGAATCAAGGGATATAGCAAGGGAGAAGCTTCGTACCTGGGTAAGGGGCTTTCAAAAGAACACCTCTGGCCCTTATCTTCCAAGTGAGAAGATGAGGGCGTATCTTTTCCCTAAGGCATCAGCTGATGCAGTGATTCCCCAGCCTCAAGAGGAGATCCCCCAAGTTCAGATCCAGGTGGATGCTGAAGTCGTGGTCGTGATGCAAGACATCCAGTTAGATGACAGGATGTCTGACGTGGACGAGCGTCTGGAGGAAGACCTCCTGGCAGAAGCCCAGGATGAAGTTCAAGCCCCAGACGTTGTAGAGGAAGAGGTCGACGAGGTGTCGGCTACTCCGGTTCAGATTCCGGAGCCTATTCCCTCAACATCGGCCGGTCTCCCAGTAGAGCTGGGACAGGCCCTCTCTTCTATTGTTGGAATGATCCAACAAATGCAGAAGGAGAATCAGGAGAAGGCGGCTGCGATGGAACTGCGGATGCAGTGCCTTGCAGAATCACATGGGCCCCAGAAAAAGCTCAATGTGAAAGACCTTCCCTTGTGCTCAGATGCTAACCCATGGAGGTATGCTGAGCACATGCCGATGACGACTGGAAAGATCGTCATCTCGGATAAGCTGGGCTCAGTTCCCCTGGAGGAGGTGGAATTCTGGCCCAGCAAGGCATCATATCCGGACTGTTATGTCCGGCTGAGGAAGGAACCAGCTTCAAAGGAGGAGACAGAGCCGAAGGAGGTCATAGTGATGGACCATGCTAAGGCTCAAGCTCTACTTTCATCCTCGATGAAAGAGAGGGGCTTCTCTAACTCAAAGGTAGCTGCATTGAGCAAGAAGCTCCCTTCCTTTGTGTCCTCGCCTGCTAGAGCCTTCCCCTTTTTACAGAAAGGGTTTGCGGCTGTACTAAAAGCAGTCGAGGCCGGCAAGCCTTGCCCCTCCCTGGAGGAGTGTAAACCCTTGTCGCTGGCCCTGCCTACGGACCACAAAGACTGGAAGGACGTCCATCTTACGTTCTCAGTTGGAAAGTTGGAGGCTGATATTGCCGGACGTCAGTTCGGCGAGGACCTCCCTAAGCTGTCTGACTTTCTTTTGCGAAGAGAGTTCGAGACAAAAGAAAGACTGGCTGCCTCAATATCTCTTCAGACTACTCTTGAGACGATGGCAAGTGACCCTAAGGTCCATGAAATGTTCATGGTGGTGGCCAAGACTCATCTGGCCACAGTGACGAAGGACCTTTATGGCTTCGTCAAGGCAAGGAGAGTTTGTAGGGAGTTCGTGTTCACCTCGGCTACGGTGAGGCACGAGCCAAGGAAACTAATCTCCTCCAACATTTGGGGAAAAGACCTTTTCCCTACCGACTTGGTCAAAGAAGTTGTTGATAAGGCCGCCTTGGAGAATAGAAACCTTCTCCAGAAGTGGGGCCTGGCTATCAAAAGAAAGTCTTCCCCGGATGAGGGTCCTCAACCAAAGAGGAAGACTATGAGGACTAGGCTACCGTCTCGGCCAGCCAAGCCTTTTAGACAGCAACAGCAACTGCAATTGCCATTGCCTCCAGTGCCCCAGATCGTGGCACAAACCCCGACCACTTTTCAGTGGGTACCCCAGGCCGTGTCGACACAGTCCACGGCATTCACCCCAGCGTTCGAAGGGCAGTCTACTTCCTTTCGAGCAAAGCCTAGAGGAGCAGCCAGAGGCTCGTCTAGGCGCCCCTCAAGGGGAAGGGGATTCAGGGGTGGTCGTGGTCAGGGAGGCAAGACCTCAGGACGGCAGTCCAAGTGAGATGATACCGGTAGAAGGGAGACTTCTGAAATTTCGGGATCGGTGGACCTTCGATCCCTGGGCCCACAGCCTACTCAAGAATGGACTGGGCTGGAGCTGGTACAGCACTCCACCCCCGTGCCTTCGGTTTTTCCAACACTCCACCCCCGTTCTGGAGGAGTACGTTCAAGAACTGTTGGAGAAAAATGTGATCCGAAAGGTGAAGTCCATCAAATTCCAAGGGAGGCTGTTTTGTGTTCCCAAGAAAGACTCGGAAAAGCTCAGAGTCATTCTGGACTTGTCGCCACTCAACAAGTTCATAGTGAATTGCAAATTCAAAATGCTAACACTGCAACACATAAGGACCTTACTGCCCAAGAGGGCATATTCCATCTCTATAGACTTGTCAGACGCCTATTGGCACATTCCAATCAGCCGTCGACTCTCCCCCTACCTAGGGTTCAGGCTACAACGAAGACTATACGCCTTCAGAGCCATGTCATTCGGGCTAAACATAGCCCCAAGGATTTTTACGAAGCTTGCGAGCGTAGCTCTCAAACAATTACGCCTAAAGGGAATTCAGGTAGTAGCCTACCTGGACGACTGGTTGGTGTGGGCAGCATCCGAGACAGAATGTTTGCAAGCTTCCAGTCAAGTGATCCAGTTCCTAGAGTACCTAGGCTTCAAGATCAACAGAAAAAAGTCTCGACTTTCTCCATCTCAAAAGTTCCAATGGCTGGGAATCCACTGGGACCTTTTGTCACACCGTTTCTCCATCCCGGCGAAGAAAAGGAAGGAGATAGCGGGTTCTGTCAAGAGACTTCTAGATTCCGAAAGGATATCAAGACGCGTACAGGAGAGGGTACTGGGCTCTCTCCAGTTCGCTTCGGTGACAGACCCAGTGCTAAGAGCACAGCTAAAGGATGCAACCGGAGTTTGGAGAAGTTATGCATCAAACGCGCGAAGAGATCTGAGAAGACCAGTTCCGCTTCGGCTAAGTACTCTTCTCAGGCCTTGGTCCCAAGCCAGACATCTAAAGAAGTCGGTTCTTCTTCAGCCACCTCCCCCGTCGGTGACAATTCACTCAGACGCCTCGAAGGAGGGATGGGGAGGTCACTCTCATTGGAAAAAAGTCCAGGGGACTTGGTCCAAGCTATTCAAGACCTTTCACATAAACTTTCTAGAAGCTATGGCAGTGCTCCTTACCTTAAAGAAAGTCTCCCCGCGTCACTCGATCCACATAAGATTGGTGATGGACAGCGAGGTAGTTGTGAGATGCTTGAATCGACAAGGATCGAGGTCACCACCTCTCAACCAGGTGATGTTGGTCATCTTCCGATTGGCGGAAAAGAAGAAGTGGTACCTGTCGGCAGTTCACCTTCAAGGAGTCCGCAATGTGACAGCGGACGCTCTATCCAGGTTCACACCGATAGAGTCGGAATGGTCCATAGACGCAGGATCATTCTCCTTCATTCTGAATCAAGTCCCAGAACTGCAGATAGACCTCTTTGCGACGAAAGACAACAAGAAGTTGCCCCTGTACGTGTCCCCGTACGAGGACCCCTTAGCGGAAGCAGTGGACGCGATGTCCCTCGACTGGAACAGATGGTCCAAGCTTTATCTGTTCCCTCCTCACAACCTTCTGTTGAGGGTCCTCAACAAACTGAGATCCTTCAAGGGGGTAGCGGCAATAGTGGCCCACAAGTGGCCGAACAGCATGTGGTTCCCCCTGGCATTGGAACTACAGCTGAAGTTTGTACCGCTACCAGATCCAGTTCTGACCCAGCGAGTCCAGAAGTCGACTGTCTGCGCTTCATTACAGAAAACCCGGACCCTGCAGCTCATGATTTTCTTTCCTTAGCGGTGAGAAAGCGTTTCGGGATTTCGAAAGCCAGCATAGACTTCCTTGAGGAATATAAGTGCAAATCTACTAGAAGGCAATATGAGTCATCTTGGAGAAAATGGGTGGCCTTTGTCAAGGCGAAGAATCCGCAGGAGATCTCGACAGACTTCTGCTTATCTTTCTTCATCCACCTCCATGGTCAAGGATTGGCAGCTAACACGATTTCAGCGTGTAAGTCTGCTTTGACAAGACCCATTCTATATGCCTTCCAGGTCGACCTAGGTAACGAGATCTTTAATAAAGTCCCGAAAGCCTGCGCTAGGCTCAGACCTTCAGCACCTCCAAAGCCCATTTCATGGTCTTTAGACAAAGTTCTTCATTTCGCTTCTCTGTTGAGCAATGAAGAGTGTGCGTTAAAGGATTTGACACAAAAAGTTATTTTCCTATTTGCACTCGCGTCCGGGGCCAGGGTTAGTGAGATTGTAGCCCTCTCGAGAGAGGCAGGTCGTGTTCAGTTCCTGGATGGGGGAGAACTGAACCTGTTTCCGGATCCTACGTTTCTCGTCAAGAATGAGTTACCCACCAACAGGTGGGGTCCCTGGAGAATCTGCCCTCTGAAAGAAGATGCATCTCTATGTCCAGTAGAATGCCTAAAGGTCTATCTTCATAGAACTTCAGACTTCAAGGGTGGTCAACTATTCAGGGGAGAAACATCAGGCTCAAATTTATCTCTGAATCAACTCAGAGCGAAAATCACATATTTTATTCGCAGAGCGGATCCTGACAGTACACCCGCAGGTCACGATCCGAGGAAAGTTGCCTCATCCTTAAATTTCTTTAATTGTATGGATTTTGAACATCTCCGTTCATACACTGGCTGGAAGTCTTCCAGAGTGTTCTTTCGCCACTATGCGAAGCAAGTAGAGGAACTAAAGAGATCTGTGGTAGCAGTGGGTCGCGTTGTTAACCCTACTGTTTAACTCTGCGAGGAACAGTGGTTTTAATTGGGACAATTAATTCCAGGGTGAGTGTGTAGTTACATACTGTACTACAAACTAAGTGAGGGCACTGTGTTGCCCATGTAGACTGTTCCATTTCCAAAGGGGAACCTAGCATAAGTGCAGACATGTGTGCCGAGCGTTTCTAACGCTAATGTCATTGATTTGTAATACAGACTTTTATGACTTTGATACCTCGGTATCTTAAAAGTGGCATTTAATGTTTTTTCTTTCAGACAAACAAGTTTTGTTTACTATCATACTTATGCTTGAAGTTTTGGGTTATCCTCTTCTATATATATATATATATATATATATATATATATATATATATATATATATATATATATATATATATATATGTAATTGTGGTTAACCTGTCTATTTATTGCCTGTCAATAAACTGGTTCTTGAGAACCTTGCGTCTCCTTCACCTGTGTCAATTTATTGGTATAATTGAGCATTCATTCTATGTACCTTATCTGGGATAATTCTAATAGAATTGTTCCTTTATGCAAGCTATGTTGCATTGGTTTTCCTCCTATGCGGATATAAACCTTTGTCCAATACAAGTATTGTGCGGAGAACTGGTCGATATTTCATATTGACGCAGTGGTTCTTTACAAACTATGCTTTACTTAATATAGGGTGAGACCACTATATTAGCTTGCCTGGTATTCATACATAGGTATATGTACTCTTTGAGACTTTTCCAGAGTCTAGTAGGACTCTTCCCTGTAGGGGGCAGGAAGCTCTAACATGGTTTATAGTTAGTTGAAAAGATGTATAACGGTAACATCTTAGGTCTCTAGGTCTAGTCGACCGGGAAAAATTACCTCCGGGGAGTACGGCACGTTCTGAGAATCCACAGATACAGTAATGCTCTGGTATACTTCCATCAGGACGACATGGCTTGAGCCCAAAAAACGGATTTTGAGCGAAGCGAAAAATCTATTTTTGGGTGAGATGGCCATGTCGTCCTGATGGACCCGCCCTTGCCTTTCTAAGAAAGGGCTGTAGGACCCCTCCCTACATACAGTATCTGTAGCACCTCGTGTACGCTACAAGGAATACAGATGGCGCCAGGATTGGCGCCAGGCACGCTTACGAAACGGGAGATAGGGAGCCTTGGGAGCGGCTCCCCCTTTTTCTTTCCCGAATTCGTTTCTTGCCAATTGCCCCCTGCGATACGTAATCTCTGTTCGGGGTGCAGATTGCCATGTGGCGTGTCAAGAATACGTCCTCTGATATGTCGCGATATCCCTTTCACGAGGGATATTCGCTCCAGGAGTTAGGATTCTGGTACCTTAAGGTAAATTCTCTGGGAATATCGCCGTAGTTGTAATATACCCTAGGAAGCTACCCTATAGGAACTTCCATCAGGACGACATGGCCATCTCACCCAAAAATAGATTTTACGCTTCGCTCAAAATCCGTATATATATATATATATATATATATATATATATATATATTTATATGTGCGTTTACAGTATACTGGATATGTTAATATATAGACATTACATGTGAATATATATGTATATATATACACATACTTATACATATACATATACATAATTCATTAATTATCCTATTGCCAATATCAATAAATCACTAAAAGTTAATTTACACAACCATAATCGATTTCTTCCCCATTACCTCACCTTGTTCTCCCCATTATCTTCTCTCGTATGCAGAAGGAACCTCGTGTTGATTTCGCTTCTTGGGTCAGGAAGGACATTAAAAGGCCGTCCTGCCCAATACCAATCGTCATTAAGGACGAGACAGCCAAGGACATCGTCACACCATTTTGTTTCCTTCCCTGAAATTGTAGGATGTGAATTTTTCATATGATAATAATAATAATAATAATAATAATAATAATAATAATAATAATAATTATTATTATTATTATTGTTATTATTATTATTATTATTATTATTATTATTATTTCTAGTTAAGCTATAACACTAGTTGGGGAAATAGGATACTGTAAGCCCAAAAGGCTACAACAGGGAAAAATTACCCAGTGAGGAAAGGAAATGAGGAAATAGATAGATATATATATATATATATATATATATATATATATATATATATATTCTATATATATATTTATATATATATGTATATATATATATATATATATATATATATATATCTTTATATATAAATATATATATATATATATATATACATATACATATATTTATATATATACATCTATATATATACATATATGTATATATATATATATATATATATATATATATATATATATATATATATATATATATATATATATATATATTTACACATATATGTATATATATATATATATATATATATATATAATACCTTATATATTATATATAGATGGAGTGTATATATAGATGAATATTTACACACCTTCAATTAGATATCCCTTTCTGTATCTTGATTTGCGTTCATTTCCAAATTTCTTGTTATCATCTTCCCAAGGGCATTGTTTAAGTCGTTCATACTCTCTACCATAACTTGCTTAATAACGTTCTCTAGACTGAAGTGGTTTCATTGTATTGGACAAAATCACCTGCTATATTCCCATGGGATACAAGAGATAGGCGTTGGGAAGCCACATGACGAAATTATAGTGTATGCGACCCGTCAGGTAGACTGATTAAATATTTAGATATATATGCTGAGCGTGACCGGGAAGAAATATATTTTTATTTTAGGTATTTTCTTTTAATTTCCATGAATAGATAGGAATGGTAGGAAGAGAGAGAGAGAGAGAGAGAGAGAGAGAGAGAGAGAGAGAGAGAGAGAGAGAGAGAGAGGGGGGGGATATGTTTATAATATTTCTAATTTTCATATACGTAAAAGGATCCGCTCTCTCTCTCTCTCTCTCTCTCTCTCTCTCTCTCTCTCTCTCTCTCTCTCTCTCTCTCTCTCTGTTTGTTTTTATTTGCTAAATATATTTACATTGGAGTGTGAGAGATTTTATTAGGTACCGAATTAGAAGTTGGTTTGTGAAGCTTAGATTATTATTATTATCATTATTACCTCCGCCACTGAAGTTGAAGGTGGTTATGTTTTTTTCCCGTTTGTGTTTTTGTTTGTATGTGTGTTTGTGAACAGCTTCCTGGCCACAATTTTAATTGCAGAGTAATGAAACTTGCAAGGATAACTGTTTTGTAAAAAGCTGGAAATTATTACATTTTGGAAGGTCAAGGTGAAAGGTCAAGGTCACGGTCAAGCAAAATGTTCAATTCACGTAATGAGCCATAAGTTTGAACATCGTTGTCACAGAGACTTCAAACTTGGTTCATATTTGAGTGTATGAAAACTCACGCCAATTAATACATGCTAAGGTCAAGGTCGAGTGTAAGGTCAAGGTCAAGCAAAAGGTAAAATTCAGGTCATCAGCAATACGGCCACAATTTTAATCGTGAAGTAATGAAACTTGCAGAAATTTTAAACTGTTATGTAAAGAGCTGGAAGTGATTAATTGATTTTGCGGAAGGCACAGTGGTGTCGAGAAATGAGTGGCCGTGGCGGAGGTCTGCACTCTCAAAGTGCTTATGTAGTTGTTATTATATTTTGGTAAAAGACCCCCTCTAATACATGTCTCATTGTATATAATTGTTGCCTTAGTGGCATTAATTATATAAAGGACTTTCTCTTTTTAATTTTTTCCATACTACAGTTTTCCAGGAAACTGGAAATATTCATATTTTTTATTCGAAAAATATATCAGGCCAAATTTGGTATACTCATCTTCTTTACTTGTGAATATACAAATTTAATAATACACAAACTAATATTAGATAAATCTACAGGTTGTCGGCATTAACATAATGTCACCTATGTATCAAAATCACTCTAAGAATATTCTTCATTTGGGAATGGATAATATTCTTAGTGACTTTGTAAACAAAGAATATTACTAAAGTGATTTTGGGAAAGTAATCCTAATTCGAAATTGAAGTTTTGCGAGTGTGTAATGTTACTTTGTGATAGTTACTTTACTTTTGACTAACTGTACATTTATCTAAAATTATTCTGTACATTTGTATGTGTATATATATACACCCATTATATATATATATATATATATATATATATATATATATATATATATATATATATATATATATATTTATTTATGTATTACGTATCAGTCACAAAACTGCACGTGACAGATTTTAAAGTGTGAAATCCACAGGAAACAGGAAAGTAATAGACAAGATACCAAGCGCTTTCGTGTATTACGTACACGTAATACACGAAAGTGCTTGGTACCTGGTCTTTTCCTTTCCTGTTTCCTGTGGATTTTACCCCATATATATATATATATATATATATATATATATATATATATATATATATATATATATATATACACACACACACACACACACACACACACACACACCAGACTTAGCCTGATAATTTTTTCCTCGCGAAAAGTATGAACATTTCCCGTTTACTGGCAAACTGTATTGCGGAAGCTAAGAATAAGTTAGCGGTAATAGAAAAAGTCTTGTGTAAAATTAAGGCAACCGAGGCAGCGATCATATACAATGAGATATTATTATTACTATTATTATTGTTGTTGTTGTTATTGTTGTTGTTGCTATTATTTTTCATTCATGTTTTTCTATGATTGCATGTCAGACAAAATGAGAAAATATGAATGAAAAAGATTTAATCATAACTTAGCATTACCAAATAAAGAGAGAGAGAGAGAGAGAGAGAGAGAGAGAGAGAGAGAGAGAGAGAGAGAGAGAGAGAGAGAGAGAGAGAGAACCATCTTTTCTTGACGAGGGAGGTGTGTGTGTTTATCAACGCTTTATTGGTATAGTATTGATTTAGCCTCATCTTATTTTATCAAGGCAATGTACATTCTACAAATTTGCTAAAGATTATTTTTTTATTTTGTTCATGATATTCTATCTATATCTAATTTCTCTTCCTCTTGTTTTTTTTTTTAAAGTTTTTATAGTTTATATAGGAAATATTTATCTTAATGTTATTACTTTTCTTAAAATATTTTATTTTTACCTGTTTCCTTTCCTCACTTTGCTATTTTCCCTGTTGGGGCCCTTGGGCTTATAGCATCCTGCTTTTTCAACTACGGTTGTAGCTTAGCAAGTAATAATAATAGTAATGATATTGTGACATCACACTGATCTTCTTCATTTTTCTTTCATAATTTGGGACTCGAGAAATCCAAAAAGTGTCTCTCTTAAAAACACTTTTATTTGTCCATGATATTGTGACATCACACATCTTCATTTTGCTTTCATAATTTGGGGCTCGGGAAATCCAAACGTTGTCTCTTTCAAAAGCACTTATTTATGTAAACTAATCTGTTATGATGGTAGTTGGATGTGATATTACAGACAGGGGTTCAGCAGATTGAAAAAGCTAAAAAAGAAAAAATGTCAGAGACGTTATGATAACTTAAGATTACGAATGTGGTACGGTTGTGTTTTCTAGGTTGATAATTTTGCTGTTTTTATCCTAAAACACCCACTCCGTAGATATTATTATTATTATTATTATTATTATTATTATTATTATTATTATTATTATTATTATTAGCTAAGCCACAACCCTAGTTAGAAAAGCAGGATGCTATAAGCCTAAGGACTATAACAGGAAAATAACCCAGTAAGGAGAGGAAATGTGGAAACAGACGGAATAATGGCTAATTTTGCTGGTTTTGTCCTAAAACACCCTCTCCATAGATTATTATTATTATTATTATTATTATTATTATTATTATTAGCTGAGCCATAACCCTTGTTGGGAAAGCAGGATGCTATAAGCCCAAGGACCCCAACAGGAAAATAGCCCAGTGAGGAAAGGAAATAAGGAAACAGCATAGTGTACCTGAGTGTACTTACTGGAATTCCTCCTGGATCACCTCAGGTGATATATCTCAACAAAGTAAAACAACAGAAAACAGCGGAAAAGAGTTTTATATCCATCCATCCATAATGGACGTGTCCGTTTGTTAGTTCTTTTACGAAACACGTTCAATACTTTTACTTACTGGATTTACTCTGTTCCCAGTTCACAGCTTCGGAAGTTCTCCAAGTTGGAATAGAGGCAGCTGATGAAAATCTTACGAGTGTTGTTACGAGACTAACTGCTAAGATTGGCGATACTTTCATTTTGAAGCGAGGACGTTATGTTCTCTTTCGTAAAACAGCAACACTAATGCGAAACTGCAGATGTTTTTAGCAGATAGGCCTATGTGGTTGCCTTTTTATAGCCTGTAATCTTCTCCCGTATCTTTTTATAAGTCCTATTTTTCTTATCTTTAAAGCAGGTCCCTTGGGACTAATACATAAGGTATGGTTACTATAACAACAACAGCAAATGCAGCTGTTTTCAGTCCACTGAACAATAAAGAACTCAGACATGTCCTGGGAGTTACCACAATAACAATAGTAAATGCAGCGGTTTCTAGCCCACTGTAAGACAAATGCCTTAGACATGTCCTTGCGGTTACCACAAAAACAACAGCAAATGCAGCTGTTTTCAGTCCACTGAAGGACAAATGCCTCAGACATATCCCTATTCATGTCTGGGATTTGACCATTTCATCACCACGCTGGCCATTGCGGATTGATGATAGTGGGAGACTTTCGACAAGAATTAAATTATACAAAAGACACAGACTTTGGTACACAACACAATCGTTTCGAAAGGCAGAAGGATCAAGTCTCCTCAAAATTTTCCTGGTTAGATCTCGAGAAACAAGGAAAATAGGGTGAAAATGGCCTGCATGTTTTTACCAGATAAGAGTAACATAGTGCGATGATTGTAGGGCTATTTATGCACACCCCACGAGGCACACTGTAGGCAGTACTTATGGTTCGTTACACCGTCCCGTTGCCACCTTTTATTCATCCAATGTTTATCTTTCTAATTCACCTCCTTCTCAAATTCTTTCATCCCTTCGCTTGCCAACCTCTCTAACCCTTAATGGGTTTAGCCTCATTTGTACCATGGAGATGATTGACATCCCCGGACCTAACACTCGTCTATATTCCTTAATCTAAAATATTGTGATCTCATTTCTTTGTAAAGTAGACAGGAAACCTCCAAGGGCCATTGGCTGGAACTAACTTTAGGTGGTTTTAGAGTCATTGGAAAGGAATAGACAGTAGTAGACGATCAGTCAGTTTGCTTGAACATAAGACAGAAGTATTTTCATTCTGTCTGAAGTAGCATATATAAAAGAAAAGGAATGGAAACAGTATTTAGGGATTTTCTGGGTTCCCACAAATTTCCCAGAAGGAAACGCAAGGGAAATATAGCATTTATAGCTGGGTTTCGATCCAGGGAAGATAATTTTAGTGTCAATAATTATTGATACAAGCAAAAATGCTCATGCCCTTTTTGTGTGTCTGGCACCCAAAAATTTTAGGCCTATTTTTTTGGGTGTCAGGTGACCTAATGTGGCCAGCACAATGTCTGGCAAGTGTCAGTGTTTGCTTCATCTTTCTTTCTAAATCAGGCTACAGTAGTTTCTTTCAGTAGCTTTTATCTACTTCAATTTTCCCACAGCTAAGGGTTGGGGGTCAACTTTTTGGCGTATCTAACAGATAATTTGTCTGGCATTGGCTATTCTGAACTCTGAGATGTGTTCAAGTTTATAAACTTTGTTTCAAATGGGTCAAAGAATGTATGGTCTCGCCTATTTTTAGGCCTATTTTTTAGGCTTATTTTTGTTTTTGGCGGACCAAATGCAGCAATCAGTATGTCTGGCAAGAGTTACCTTGTATTTTTTAAAATTTTATCTTTCATTCTTAAGTAGTTTCACTCAGTACCTTGTATGTTTTATCTGCATCCATTTTCTAGAGCAGAGGCTGGGGATCAACTGTTAGCGTGTCTAGCAGACATAATACCGCAGATAATTTGTCTGGAATTGCCCATTTTGAACTCTTAAGAAATGTAAAAGCATATAACCTTTGTTTCAAGTGGCACTAAGAATATTTGGTCTAGCCTATTTTTAGGCCTATTTTCGTTTCTGCCAGTCCAAATGCAACAATCAGTATATTTGACAAGAGTTATCTTGTACTTCTAAGATGCCCTCTTTCATTCTAAAGCCTGTTTTTAGTCCTATTTTTTGTTTCTGGTGAGGCAAATACAGCAGCGAATTTTTCTGGCATGGACCATTTCATGATCAGTGTGATGTGTAAGCTACCCTTAGATACATTGTGTATGGTACGTATCTACATTTGATCGAGCTGAATTTTTTCGTCCCTTTAGGGGGTCCTCAGGGCCCTAACACAGAAGGTGGTCCCCGGCAGACGTCCAGTTCTTCATATGCCCTATCATTTTCTAAGTGACCTTACACTCCACCCATGGTACCACATTCATATGCCCAAACTCCACCTAGCTGCCGCTCTAACTCTCTTGGGGTAGAGTGCTGTTGAGGGTACACTCGGGCACTATGTTATTCATATTCTGTTTTTTTTTTTTTTTATTTTGTTTGGACATGTAAAGAGACGAGAGGAAGACCATCTGAGAAGGAAGATGATGGATATTGGACAACCATGGGGGGAGAAGGTTAGGAATGTAGACAGATGGTTTGGACATGTAAAGAGACGAGATGAAGACCAATGGCTATGGAACTACCTGTTTGGAGAAAGTTAGGAATGTAGACCGATGGTTTGGACATGTAAAGTGACGAGAGGAAGACCATGCGATAAGGAAGATGATGGTTATTGGACTACCAGGTGGGAGAAGGTTAGGAATGTAGACGGATGGCTTGGACATGTAAAGAGACGAGAGGAAGACCATCCAACAATGAAGATGATGGATATTGGACTACCAGGTGGGAGAAGGTTAGGAATGTAGACAGATGTTTTGGACATGTAAAGGGACAAGTGAAGACCATCCGATAAGAAAGATGAGGGATATTGGACCACCAGGTGGGAGAAGGTTAGAAACGTAGACAGATGGTTTGGACGTGTAAAGATACGAGAGGAAGACCATCCAATAAGGAAGGTGATGGATATTGGACTACCAGGTGGGAGAAGGTTAGGGATGTAGACAGTTGATTTGGACATGTAAAGAGACGAGAGAAAGACCATCTGATAAGGAAGATGATGGATATGGGAGGTAGGAGAAGGTCAAGTAAACCAAAATTGTGATAGGTTGAACGCGTGAAGAGAGTTATTACTGAGTTGGGATTGAGCAAGGAAAATGCACTGGACCGAAAGAATTGTATGAATGTGTTGAAGAACCAATGTAGTGAACCCAAATAAGGACAACCTTGTAGAGAAGAAGAAGAACCCACGAGGTTCTGCGAAGTGTATATAAAACAGCATATTTCCTTACATTGTATTACACTCCTTACGATATACCCAACAGTGTTTTACAGATACAAATATATAGCAGATTACAATATGAAACCACTTCAAAGTATCCCCCATATCTTCATCATAGAAATTTCAATACGAATATTGCAGGGTTTTGTGGCTATATGGTTTGATTCATACAGTATCTCTAAAATAGCTATGGGAGATATATTTAGTAATTCTACAAAAAGATCCAATGTGCATGAAAATTTCTTTGCAATACAAAATCTGTTCCTTGGAAGTCTACAAAATGGTGATCTGCTACATCCTCTGTCACCTTCCTACACGTACACGCAAGAGTCGTCACTGGCAAAGGACTTAATGTCCCCTGAAGCAAGCTCTGTGTACTCCTGGCCGAAATCACACAGGTTCTTTGTGTGGTCTAAACGTTCTCTGAAATGGAGAGAGTGATGTGTTATTACTGAAGCAACCCAAATAATAACAAGATAGCAAATCGAGAGAGAGGCACAGAATTAGATGGCGAGATAAGGTGAAGAATGATATGGAGGCATTGGAGAGGACACATTAGGCAACCGACCCCGTAATGCAGGGATGACAGTGGGAAAAGAAGAAATGAGTTTGCCCTTCATGCTTCTAATTCACTTATATTCCTACATTTCATTTGTAATCTCATCAACTTTTACTCTCTTTCCTTACATACTCCAACACTCGCTTCCTATCCAACCGTCCCTTTATTGCTTAATCTTACACACACACACACACACACACACACACACATATATATATATATATATATATATATATATATATATATATATATATATATATATACACACATACAATAAGCAGAAACAGATGAGCAGAGAGATAAAGAAGGTTCGAGAATATATAACTAAACTTACTCTTCAGTCGCATGATCTAGAGGCGAGACATGAATGGTCCTGATGTAAAGCTTGTGGTTGAAAAGATCATTGACCTGGGTGTCTTCATCTCCATCTTCGGTCATGAATGCCACGTATTCCCATTTGACCTCCATCCGGATCACTCGGGACAAATCCGTGTGTGTCCTCACCAGGAAGAATTTCGGCTGCCCGTTTTCGAAGTGCTCCTTTCGGCTGAAATGGGTAAACTGTTAATATTCATTCATGTTTTCTATCTTTCTTTGGGTCAAGTTTCGCTATATCATATTGACAAAGGCAAATATATTCTTGTACGCTTAAAAATATGCCGTAATAAAAGGTTAAAATCCTGGACTAAATGTTGCCAGGCATTTACCGTTTTAAAAAACGAATATATTTTTTCGACCCATTTCTTGACCGTGATCTTGACCTTTGACCTTGAGCTTCAAAAATTTAATCATTTCCAGCTTTCCTATAACAGTTAATCCTTGCAAGTTTCATTACTCTACGATTAAAATTGTAGCCAGGAAGCTGTTCACAAACAAACACACACACAAACAGTGGTGAAAACATAATCTCCTTCCAACTTCTCTGGAGGAGGTAACTATCGAGCTTGAGTGGTCCTGGAACTCCCGTCCAGCAGAATGTGAGGCAAGGACGTTTCTAATAGTTGCTATGGCAACTATAGTAACAAGCAAATCTGTTTTCTTGTTATCAGTAACTGTTTTTCTTTTACGTTCAAGTCAATATTTATACCCAATTTAAAATTACAGATTATTATTATTATTATTATTATTATTATTATTGTTATTATTATGATTATTATTACTTGCTAAGCTACAACCCTAGTTGGAAAAGCAGGATGCTATAAGCCCAAAGGCCCCAACAGGGAAAACAGCTCAGTGAGGAAAGAAAATAGGGAAATGTACTACAAGGGAAGTTTAATGACAATATCATTAAAATAAATCTTTCACATATAAACTATAAAAACTTTAAAAAAGAAAGAAAAACAAGACAGAAAAGTGTGCCCGTGTATGCCCTTAAGCAAGAGAACTCTACCCCAAGACAGTGGAAGACCATGGTACAGAGGCTATGGCACTATCCTAGGCCAGAGAACAATGGTTTGATTTTGGAGTCTCCTTCTCCTAGGAAAGCTGCTTACCATAGCTAAAGAGTCTCTTCTACCCTTACCTAGAGGAAAGTAGCCACTGAACAACTACAGTGTAGTAGGTAACCCCTTGAGCGAAGGAGAATGGTTAGGTAGTCTCAGTGCTGTCAGGTGTATGAGGACAAAAGTAAAGTGTGGAAAGAATAGGCCAGACTATTCGGGGTATGTGTAGGCAAAGGAGAGGGTTCCAGTGTAATACTGCTTGGCCAGTCAAAGGACCCAATAACTCTCTAGTGGTATTTTCACAAATGGATACTATGGCTAGTGATGACATTTCTATTATTCTTTAACTTATTGGGGTGGCCTAATGGAAACGTCCCTGCCTGGCGTTAAGCCCAACTGGTGTTCGATTCCCTCTCAAGCTCGATAGTTTTTGTAGTGTCTGTAACCTCACCATCCTTGTGATCCAAGTATGGTATGTTTGGAGGAGCCTGGCCCTCCGTGGTCTTAGCTTGGGTGGAGTCTTGGGCCCTGATCAAATGTATATATAGCCAGTCGCTAGAGTATTGTCCTACTAGCTAGGGCAATGTCACTGTCCCATGACTGTGATTCATGAGTGGCCTTTCAACCTTTAAACTTACTCAGTAAGCCGTAATTTCTCAATGATAGCGCCATTATCTCCATACATCCAAACGTCCAGATGACCCTCGACCGTGTCTGCAGCATGTCTTGGGTGGGCTGTGTCAATGACCACTTGGTAATGGTAGTCTGGAAAGAAAAATAATGTTTTACAAGTGATAATTTTCTATATGAATGAAACTATTTAGAAAATGTTATTTGACATGACTGATTTCAATCACACGCGCAGGCATACAGTGAGGGCCACCCATACTAGGTTGGTTTACTGTGAGCAATTAGGCTGAAATCTCACACCCTCATCAACCTGCGATGGCCAGTATAGTGATAAAAACTGGCCAAACCCCAGACATGAATTACCATGCCTCAGGCCTTTGTCCTCCAGTGGACTAGAAACGGCTGCATTTGTTATTGTTGTAGTAGTAACACACGCGTGCATTGATACTTACAGCAGAAGGGAGCTTGAGCATCGGTATCAAAGTACATCTTGACGTTGACTCTGTCTTTGTGTTCATAATCCTCTGCGTGAACTCCCATGACGGCACACTTTGAGTTATCTGGGCCACACTCAGCACATCGTCCCTTTTCACAATGGAAACAGTGTTTTGAGTTTTAGGTGGAACTTGAATTAATTTACAACGCATTGGTAGTTCACAATTGCATGATTGATGATATGTGAATACATTTCTATTTCCCCAAATATGGGAAAATTCTATGGTTTAGTAAAGAAATTTCTCTTCTCAAGGTGTAGGGCAACAGGTTACTATTTTTTAATATAAATTAAAATTAATATATACAGTATATATATATATATATACACATATATATTTATATATACATATTTATTTGTATATACATATATATATATATATATATATACATACATATATATATATATATATATACATATACATACACACACATACAGTAAGTGTATATGAATGTATGTGCGCTTGTTTGTATGTACGCTTGCACACATGAGTTCCGGGTACACCTCGCTCTGAAGAAGTGCACTCAGCTACACCTTTATTGCGCGGCGAGTTCTTGCGTTTAGCCCGGACCACGACCTTTGCTATCACTTCCTACATTATCAGTTTGGTTACTCGCCACGAAGTAAGAGTGTGACATAGTACACTCTTTCAGAGCATGGTGTTCCATGAAATCCTGTGTCCGTCTGTATGTATATTTGTATACATATGTGTATGTACTATGTAATAATCATGTCGGCTTTCCAGAATTTAGAATATTATCCTTAACTAAGCTGAATAATTGAAAATCAAATATTTTGTTATACTTAATACCCCCAATTTCTTACTTGCAAAGTTTAAATTATATTTTTAAATGTATGTTTACTTAACTTTTAATATAAAGATATAAACCCCAAGGGCTTCAACTGGGAAAATAGTCCAGGGAGGAAAGGAATGAAATATGTCATTGGCTTTGAAAACTAAAAAACAAGATATGGAACTCACATTATCAAAGGTGCCATAATCGATGCATTCATGCGCCACGTAGGGACACGGTTGGTCGAAGGAGTCGGTGATGAGCTCCACCGACCTCTGGTGACTGCAGGCCGCTAGTTCCCTCACCCCGCCGGGTACGTCGATGATAAACTGGATGCCAATCGAAACGGGATCGCAACCTGGTTGGTTGTACCCGGCATTTGGATAGAAATCTACGTTACCCATTGCCTGTTCGGTTCCGTATCCGAGGAGGAGGATTGTCTGCGCATCTGTGTGGACTGCATCGACGAAAGTGGCATCTGTTTCGTCTAACCTGATGAATGCTGGGGTTCCTTCGAAGTAAGGTCCTGCAGGGTCCATACCCGTGATTCGGCCCAGCCCTGGAATCTTCTCTCCCGCATAGCCCGAGATGTGAGACCCTAGAGAATGGCCCAGAAGGTGAACGTTGGCAGGGTCAACACCATAGTTCTCCACAAAGAAGTTGACCAGGTGTGCGATTTCCAGACCAACGACGCGGGTATTGGCTGCAGCCTGCCCATAGAGTGGAAGAGAACCATCGCCCCAGTTGACGCGGATGACGTTGAAGTCTCCATAGCGGAGCATTGCTCTGGCCATGTCCTGTGATTGGTAGGGCACAATAACTTAGCTCTTCTTTTTATATATTTTGTAAACATACATTTATACAAATTTTTTTAGCTCTTGTGAATTGAATAAAGTAATATTTTTAGTGAAATTATATTCTTAAGAGATATTTAAGTGTTGTAGTGGTTATAGATATTCGTTGGAGGTTCATTATAATACAGACAGGAAAATTGCAGGGTACATTAAGAATCACAGTCCT
>NC_090725.1:104823719-104843719 GCF_036898095.1 Palaemon carinicauda | reverse complement strand
TGTAACTTTTCTTTCTCTCTCTTTGCTTTTCTCTCTCTTCTCTCTCTCTCTCTCTCTCTCTCTCTCTCTCTCTCTCTCTCTCTCTTCTTTGATTTAACTTTCCTCTCTCTCTTTGCTTTTATCTCTCTCTCTCTCTCTCTCTCTCTCTCTCTCTCTCTCTCTCTCTCTCTCTCTCTCTCTTCTTCTTCTTCTTCTTCTTCTTCACTCTCATTTCTATTTCTATATCTTGGATAAAAAAGTAAAACCACACTTTCCCCCCCTCCCCCAAGGCTTACCGTGACCTCCCCGGGGTCCTGATGAGTATGAAGAATGAACCGAGTATTTATGTACTTCCTAGAGAATGGGCAGAAGTTGATTAATCTCTCTCCAACGTACCAGCCATCGTCAATGATAAGGTCGCCCAGAACGTCATCATGCCAGAGCCTCGTATCGTGGTCTGTGAAATAAGACAATAGAGAAATTCATGGATTTTTTTTATCATGGGTTATGGAAAAACATTTATTTATTTACTTAATCAATGCATCTAATAGGGCGTTGATGAATTCAGTACATATGTCTCTTCTCTGTGCCGTCTCTCTGAGCTCAACCCAATTCTCTGATCCAGCCTCCCTTAGTATTGTCATCAGCCACGTCTAAAGCTTTAAAGGCCACTCATGAAGGGCAGAGGCAAGGGACAGTGACATTGCCCTATCAAGAAGAACAATGCCCTAGAGACTGACCCTATATCATGTGATCAGCGCCCAAGACCCCTCTTCACCCAAGTTAGGACCAGGGAGGGCCAGGCAATGGCTGCTGGTGACTCAAGAGATAGATACGTTCCTGACTGGTGATCGCTAGACTGGGGTTCGTGTCCCGCTCAAAGTCGTTAGTTACTTTATAGTGTACAACCTCGCCATTCTTATGAGCTAAGGATGGGATGTTTAGGGGAGCCCTAAAGGTCTACTTGCTGAGTCATCAGCAACCTTTGCCTGGCCCTCCCTGGTCCTAGCTTGGGTGAAGAGGGGGCATAGGCGCTGATCATATTTAATATGATCAGTCTCTAGGGCATTGTCCCGCTGACGAGTGCAATGTCACTGTCCCTTGCCTTTGCCATTCATGTGCGACCTTTAAATCACGTCCTCTCCTGTCCAGCGGCTTCCATTTAGTTGCATTCTGGACTAAGTCATCCTTCCTTTTTAAAATATGCCCCCATTCATCTCCATCTTGATAATCTAACCATGTCGTTTGATTTTGAATTTTAAAAAAGTTCTGAGACATGATTCCACCTCACGAAAGAACAAAAAACACGTATTTAAAAAAGCTTGAACTCTCCAACAATAATGACTTATGAATGTAAAATGTTAGTACTGTGATCTCCCATTCTAGGTGTGGCCATCGTTTTGACGTTGTGCCCATGAGTGGGTGTGCAAAGACGATACTTTTTGTAAAGTTAAACAACTTTTTATTTCAGTCTTAATGTCCATCTATTATCTGTCATTTTCATTATATGTCCTGCCCATGTCCATTTTATTTTTACATACTTGTTAGAATATCCGCTACCTCCCAATAAATTTACTCTCAGTAATATATAGAATGTTTACAAAGATCATATTAGGCAGAATAGAAAGGCAACTAGACTTTAATCAACCAAGAGAGCAAGCAGGGTTTAGAAGCAGGTATTCAACAACATATCATATCCATCTAATTAACCAGTTAATGGAGAAATCAACAGAATATGACAAACCCCAATGGATGGCATTCATAGACTATGAGAGAGCTTTTGATTCTGTCAAAACTTCAGCAGTAATGAAAGCATTTCAAAAACTAGGAATAAATGAATCAAGTTAGAACACTTGAAAATATATATACGGCAAGTATAGCAGTCCTATAACTACATAAAGATAGCGAGAAATTTTCATTTGAGAAAATTGTTAGACAGGGAGACCTCATCTCTCCTAAATTATTCACAGAGTCCTTAAAGGATTTTTTAAAGAATTGAGATAGGGAAAATGTAGCAGTTAACATTAATAGGAAATATCTTAACAACTTAAGATTAAGATTTGCACATGACACAGTTCTATTTAATTAATCATGGGAGGAATTGCAAAAGATGATAGAAGAGTTGAATAGAGAAAGCAGATATGTAGGACTGAAAATTAATATGAGTAAAACTAAGATAACTTTCAAATGGAAATGCAGAGGCAACACATGGGGGTTCTGGATGAACCTCTAAAGCTTATTTATGAGTATATATGCATAACTCAAACACTGTTTGCTCAGGACATGAGACCGAAATTAAAAGCTGGATAAGCATGAAATGGAGAGTTTTTGGTAAACAAAATTAGGTTATGAAAAGCAAAGTGCCATTGAAGTGTACTTGAACACATGGTTCCAGCAATACTAACTTATGCATCAGAAACTTGGATTCTTACTGAAGCCTTAGAATATAGGCTATTAACAACTCAAATAATGAAAAGACTAATGATGGGAATAACACTAAGAGACATAAAAAGAGCAATATGGATATTATAGCAAACTAAAGTAGAGAATATTCTACAACATGCAAGAAAACGAAATGGACTTGGCCAGTACATAATATAATGGGAATAACAGAAAATAGATGGACATTAAGCATAACAGAATAGGTCCCCAGAGATTGCAAAAGAAGCAGGGGAAGGAAGAGAAGACGATAGATTGAAGAGCTAAAACAATTTTTGGTATAGGCTGGCATAGAAAGACCATAAACAAACGCAAGTGGAAGGACATGTCTAAGGCCTTTGTCCTGCAGTTGATAAGTCACGGCCGATGATGATGATGATATCATTTATATACAGGCTGTTAAATCATGAGGTTGATTGCACTTAAATCCTAATAACTTGGTGAAAATAAGCCTTTATGAAATAAAAATGAGAACAAACAAATAAAGACATCGTAAATGACATACAGTAGTGGTAAAAATTGAATTTCCAAGGTCGCTTTATCGAGAGTTACGTAAGGAAAGTAGAGAAGTAGTAGTAGTATTTAGGGAAAAGTCAATGGTAGGTGGGAACTGTAGATAAGGTGAGAGACCAACCTAATGTTGTCTTCGACTGAGGCTACTTTCCTCTTGGTTAAGGTAGAAGAGACTCTTTAGCTATGGTAAGCAGCTCTTCTAGGAGAAGAACACTCCAAAATCAAACCATTGTTCTGTAGTCTTGGGTAATGCCATAGCCTCTGTACTATGGTCTTCCACTGTCTTGGGTTAGAGTTCTCTTGCTTGAGGGTAACACTCGGGCACACTACTCTATCTTATTTCTCTTCTTGTTTTGTTAAAGTTTTTTATAGTTTATATACGAAATATTTATTTTAGTGTTGTTACTGTTCTTACAATGTTTTATTTTTCCTTGTTTCCTTTCCTCACTGGGCTATTTTCCCTGTTGGGACCCATGGGCTTATAGCATTCTGCTTTTCCAACTAGGGTAGTAGCTTAGCAAGTAATAATAATAATGATAATAAAGGGATTAGATAAAAAGCTTGAAATGAATTAACTTAGCAACAGTTTCAGTCTAAGCCAGAAAGTTTAGCTTACTTAATCTGTTACGAGATTAATGTTTAAAGGTAACTCATGAATGACAGAAGCAAGGGATAATGACAATTCCTTAGAGACTGACTCTATATACATTTAATCAGCGCCCCAAGCTAGGATCAGGAAGAGTCAGGCAATGACTGTTGATGACTCAGCAGTTAGACTTATGGGCTCCCCCAACCCTCCACCTTTAGCTAGCAAGGGCGGTGAGGTTACAGACACTACAAAAAACTATCGAGCTTGAGCGGGACTCGAACCCAAGTCTGGTAGATCGTTAGCAGGGACTTTTCCAATAGGCCACCACAACCTATTATTCTATTTGGACGAATGTTAATAGAATACGAAAAAAAAATTGAAATCCGATCTTGAAATCCCATCAAAACCAGTTTAATTAGGGCAAAAATCCATAAAAATTCATGGAAATCCTCCATATGTTTTAAGATTACATTGTAACAAAATTACTAACACAGTAAATACGCAACAGAGATAAAGAAAACACTTACTTTCTTTACTGCTATTTACAGTGACGCAATTATCTCCGTTCTGGAATCCGCTGGAAAGCTTCCAGAGTGGCACCGCTGCGTTCAAATGCACTCCTAGTGCCAGGAGAACAACACTGGCAAAAAACAGCCGCATTGTAGTAATTATGTTCTCTGCAATCGCGTGCAGCAACACAGACTACTATAGCTCTCTTTGGGATATGACGTCGGGCTCAAACTGTTAGCTGTTATATACCATCTGGTTAAAAAAAAAGGGGGGGATCTTCTTTATCTTTGTCCTTCTCTATCTCTGAAGGAGATTTTTTTATATCTATTCTCTAGCCTCTTCCCTTTCTTTCTTATTCGTGTTTGTTGAGGTACTGATGGAAGAAGGGTAACGCGAATAAGATAGAGGTTCATCATTGAATGGAATGATGACCCTTTCTCTAACACGAATACGAGAGAGGGTCATCATTAAATGGAGTGATGACCCTTTCTCTTATTCGTGAAACCCTTCTTCTATCAGTAACTCAACAAACCCGTGAGATACTACCGCTATAGAGAGCTATGGGGTCCTTTGACTGGTCATACAGTACTCCATTGGATTCTTCTCTCTGGCTACGGTTCATTTTCCCTTTGCCTACTCATACACCGAATAGTCTGCCCTATTCTTTAAATATTCTCCTCTGTCCTCATACACCTGACAACACTGAGATTACCAAACAACTCTTCTTCACATAAGGGGTTACTGCACTATCATTGTTCAGTGACCACTTTCACCTAGGTATGGGTAGAAGAGGCTCTTTTGCTAAGGTAAGCAGCTCTTCTAGGAGAAGGACATTCCAAAGTCAAACCATTGTTCTCTGGTTTGGGTAGTGCCATAGCTTCTGTACCATGGTCATCCACTGTCTTGGATTAAAGTTCTTTTGCTTGAGGGTACACTCGGGCACGCTGTTCTGTCTTGTTTCTCTTCCAATTGTTTTGTTAATGTTTTTACAGTTTATATAGGGGATATTTATTTTAATGTTGTTACTCTTAAAAAAAAATATTTTTCCTTGTTTCCTTTCCTCACAGGGCTATTTTCCCTGTTGGAGCACATGGGCTTATAGCATCCTGCTTTTCCAACTAGGGTTGTAGCTTAGCAAATAATAATAATAATAATAATAATAATAATAATAATAACAACAATAATAATAATTAATAATAATAATAATTAATAATTAATAATAATTGATAATTAATAATAAATAATCAATATTCAATAATCAACAATTAATAATTAATAATCTTAAAAGATAATCGATGAAAATGTACTTCCTTGGGACGAGAGTTTGCACAAGATGGAAGTTAATGGCACCTTATATGATATCAAGGGGTACAGGATGTAGTTAAGGCTTCGTATAGAGGTCATATGGTGTGTTTGAATCTTTATATATTATATTTCTATTAAAAATCTCCCTCCTTGATTCAGTAAATCATATGTTAAATGTAGGAGTGACTACCACCATTTATTTTTATGAAGCCACACGCACCTCTTGTAAAGGGGAAACACCTTTCCCTTCCAAAAGTTTTTTTTTTTTTTTTCATTTACTAGTGTACGCGACCCGTCAATTTGTCGGATAAATGTTTAGATGGATATGCATACACACACGCAACCCCCTTTCACCAGAGTATGATTACTCTCTCTCTCTCTCTCTCTCTCTCTCTCTCTCTCTCTCTCTCTCTCTCTCTCTCTCTCTCTCTCTCTCTCTTCCTCCTACTTGAGCGATGGGGAGAACTGAGTACGTATGACAGAAAAGAAATGTATATATATATATATATATATATATATATATATATATATATATATATGTATATATATATATATATATATATATATATATATATATATATATATATAGGTAGATAGATAGATAGATAGGCACTTTATTATTATTAATAATATTATTATTATTATTATTAATTGGTAAGCTACAACCCTAGTTGGATAAGCAAGATGCTATAAGCCCAGCGGCCCCAGCAGGGAAAATAGCCCAGTAAGGTAAGGAAACAAGGAAAAATTAAATATTTTAGAAACAGTAACATTAAGATAAATGTTTCCAATATAAACTATAAATATAAATACTTTAACAAAACAAGAGGAAGAGAAATTAGATAGAATAGTGTGCCCGAGCGTATCCCCAAGCAAGACAACTCTAACCCAAGGCAGTGGAAGACCATGGTACTGAGGCTATGGCACTACCCAAAACTAGAGAACATGGTTTTATTTTGGGGTGTCCTTCTCCTAGAAGAGCTGCTTACCATAGCTAAAGAGTTTCTTCTACCGTTACCAAGAGGAAAGTAGCCACTGAACAATTGCAAGTGCAGTAGTTAACCCCTTGGATGAAGAAGAATTGTTTGGTAATCTCAGCGTCGTCGGGTGTTTGAGAACAGAGGAGAATCTGAAAAGAATAGGCCAGTCTATTCGGTGTATGTGTAGGCAAAGGGAAATACCCGTAACCAGAGAGAAGGATCCAATGTACTACTGTCTTTATTATACAGGGGAGATGTTTTTTATGTATCAAATAGGTTTTATTAGTGAGGGAAAATATACAATTTACAAAATTTCTCAAGCAAACACCCCATACCCGCATTAATTGATATAGAAAAATATACTTGTCCATGTTCAATCTTTAACTTATATATAGTTATACTGCGTAAAATTTCTTCACAAGTTGTTAACTTATTATTTCGTTCATCATGCAAATTTCTCACTCTGTTCAACATAAAAGAAAATTATATGATACTTAAGCACTCCTTATCTCATTTTTTTTTTTCTGACGTTCATGAATTATTTGTACTAATGCAGAGCTCCGACTGAGAAGCCGAAAAGATTCATGTGAAATGACATATGTTTAGTTACAAAACCCTCATTGTTTTCAAATGCTATAATATTATTATTATTATTATTATTTTTATTATTACTTGCTAAGTTTCAAACCTAGTTGGAAGAGTAGGATGCTATAAGCCCAAGGTTTCCAACAGTGAAAATATCTCAGTGAGGAAATGAAATAAGGAAATAAACTACAAGAGAAATAATGAACAATGTACAATACTTTAGGAACAGTAACAACATTAAAATAGGTCTTCCCTCTATAGTCTATAAAAATAAAAACAAAAACCAAGAGGAAGAGAAATAAGATAGAAAAGTGTGCCCGAGTGTACCCTCAAGCAAGAGAACTCTACCTAAAGACAGTAGAAGACATAGGATGTAAGAAAAGTGCAACATTAGCATTGAGCAATTCTGGAAAATATTATAAGACCTAACATTGCACAGCTTACATTATTAGACACTTTCCATCATTGACTTCTTCATCTGAAATTATAAATATCGTTGTGAAAAAAAAAAAAGATACTTTAGGTTCTCCTATACGCGTAAATCTATTAAAACTGCGTTATCCATCCGCGTGAATTTTTATTTTAATTGTTTCAGGAAGAAAAATAAAGGATGAAAGTCCTTGAGATAATTCAATAAGGCAGCTGTGAGAATCCAAGGCAAGATAGTACATCCTCCTTTATCACTAGATTATTTCTGAACCCTCTTAAAAGCAGGCAATATTGAAACCTGATTTCCGCGTGTCGTTGAATTTATATTCTAAACCCCTTTGACAGCTGGCAAATTTTAAGGCGTCAGCTCCAGGAATCACTGAGTTTTATTTTGAAACCCCCTACAACCGGGTAACTCTGGGAGTCATTAAATATTTACTCTGAACTTCCTTAAAAGTGGGCAGTTTTGAGGCATTAGCTCTGGTAATCATTGAATTTTCACTCTTAACCCACTTAAAAACAAACAGTTTTGAGGTATCAGCTCTGGTGATCATTGAATTTTTATTCTGAACTCACTTAAAAGTGGGCAGTTTTGAGGTGTTAGCTCTGGTAATCATTGAATTTTCACTCTGAACCCACTTAAAAACAGGCATTTTTGAGGTATCAGCTCTGGGAACCATTGAATTTTTACTCTGAACCCACTTAAAAACAGGCAATTTTGAGGTATCAGCTCTGGGAATCATTGAATTTTTACTCTGAACCCCCTTAAAAGTGGGCAGTTTTGAGGTATTAGCTCTGGTAATCATTGAATTTTCACTCTGAACCCACTTAAAAACAGGCAGTTTTGAGGTATCAGCTCTGGTAATCATTGAATTTTTACTCTGAACCCCTTTAAAAGTGGGCAGTTTTGAGGCATTAGCTCTGGTAATCATTGAATTTTCACTCTGAACCCACTTAAGAACAGGCAGTTTTGAGGTATCAGCTCTGGTAGTCATTGAAATTTTACTCTGAACCCCCTTAAAAGTGGGCAGTTTTGAGGTATTAGATCTGGTAATCATTGAATTTTTACTCTGGACCCCCTTAAAAGTGGGCAGTTTTGAGGTATTAGCTCTGGTAATCGTTGAATTTTCACTCTGAACCCACTTAAAAGTGGGCAGTTTTGAGGTATTAGCTCTGGTAATCATTGAATTTTTACTCTGAACCCCCTTAAAAGTGGGCAGTTTTGAGGTATTAGCTCTGGTAATCATTGAATTTTCACTCTGAGCCCCCTTAAAAGTGGGCAGTTTTGATGTATCAGCTCTGGTAATCATTGAATTTTCACTCTGAACCCCCTTAAAAGTGGGCAGTTTTGAGGTATCAGCTTTGGTAATCATTGAATTTTTACTCTGAACCCCCTTAAAAGTGGGCAGTTTTGAGGTATTAGCTCTGGTAATCATTGAATTTTCACTCTGAACCCACTTAAAAGTGGGCAGTTTTGAGGTATCAGCTCTGGGAATCATTGAATTTTTACTCTGAACCCCCTTAAAAGTGGGCAGTTTTGAGGTATTGGATCTGGTAATCATTGAATTTTCACTCTGAACCCACTTAAAAGTGGGCAGTTTTGAGGTATTAGCTCTGGTAATCATTGAATCTTTACTCTGAACCCCCTTAAAAGTGGGCAGTTTTGAGGTATTAGCTCTGGTAATCATTGAATTTTCACTCTGAGCCCCCTTAAAAGTGGGCAGTTTTGATGTATCAGCTCTGGTAATCATTGAATTTTTACTCTGAACCCCCTTAAAAGTGGGCAGTTTTTGAGGCATTAACTCAGGTAATCATTGAATTTTCACTCTGAACCCACTTAAAAACAGGCAGTTTTGAGGTATCAGCTCTGGGAATCATTGAATTTTTACTCTGAACCCCCTTAAAAGTGGGCTGTTTTGAGGTATTAGCTCTGGTAATCATTGAATTTTTACTCTGAACCCCTTTAAAAGTGGGCAGTTTTTGAGGCATTAGCTCTGGTAATCATTGAATTTTCCCTCTGAACCCACTTAAAAACAGGCAGTTTTGAGGTATCAGCTCTGGTAATCATTGAATTTTCACTCGAAACTTCCTTTAAAGCGGGCAATTTTGAGGCATCAGTTTTAGGAATCATTGAATTTTTATCCTGAACCCCCTTAAAAGCGAGAAATTTTTGAGGCATCAAGTCTGGGAGTCATCGAATTTTTTACTCTGAACCTCCTTAAAAATGGGCACTTTTGAAGCATCAGCTCTGGAAATCATTGAATTTTTACTCTGAACCCCTTTAAAAGCAGTCAATATTGAAGCATCAGCTCCAGTAATCATTGAATTTTTACTCTGAGTCGTCTTAAAAGTGGCCAATTTGGAGACATCAGGTCAGGGAGTCATTGAATTTATATTCAGAACCCCCTTAAAAAGGGGCAAATTTCAGGCATTAGCTCCAGTAGTCATTGAATTATCATATTTTAATGTTTTAAAATTTGCATCTGTACCATTTCTGTCCTATTTGTGTTGAGCTGTTACTCCATCACAATAATCCTACTTGTGTCTTCAAATATCCTACTTTCTGTCCTGATTTATTGGATATTGCACTCCCTTGTGAGACCTTAATTTGTGATATTTATTTACACATTGCATCAAGTAACTTAAATTTTATTATAATATAAATTTTCTTGCAAACAAAAGCTTCTTCTATACCCCGAAGTGTTTTGTTTTAGTTTAAAAAGCTAGCACTGGTTAGCAAAAGCTGCGTTTGATGCTTTTTTTTTTGACACTTCATTGTGAATTTTTTCGTTAAGAATTATTAATCTTTAAAAAGTAGATCTGTGATTGCAGAATCTCTTAACAAAGATTTAACTACGATTAGTATAAGGTGTAAATTTCGGGGATTGAAATTGAAACTTAACAGCTGGATCCTCCTCACTCAAATATTTCTATTGACGTTTTTCACTTAAATTACAAGCTGCTCATATGTTGTTCTTGATTTCAAAGTCACCTTCGAGATATCTGGTCTGTCGCTTCTTCTGTTACATAAATCATCTTGATTTTGAGAAGTTTATATAAGATGTTTTGGAGACGTGTATCATGAGAATTTTTTTTTTTTTTAACTTTTGTACTGCCTTGTTTGGAATAGTGTGTTGCTTGCAATAAATGATTCTTATCTTAAGATGTAAGACAGTCATGAGGTCTATTAAATTCATTATCCCTGATCTGGATTTTTTATCTACTGCACCGTTTTATTATATTTTATTTTAATCTGTGGTGGCCAATTGGTAACGTCTTTCCGTGGCGATTTGCTGATCTTTGGTCCGCTTAAACTTCATAGTTTCTTGAAGCGTCTGAAACCTCACCATCCTTTTGAGCTAAGGATAAAGATTTTGGGGGAGTCTATTGGCCTGCCTGCTGATTCATCAGCAGCCATTGCCTGGTCCTCCGTGGTCATAGCTTGAGTGGAGAGGGGGTTGAACGCTGATCATATGTTTATATGGTCAGTCTCCAGAGCATTGTTTCCAGGGCAATATCACTGTGCTTCTGCCATTCATAAGTGGCCTCTAAACCTTTAAATCCAGTGCATTAGTATTTTCCAAGATTATGGCCTCCACAACGCAAAACTAGGTATGCATTTGATTCTAACGTTGTTATTTTTTTTTTTTTTTGTATGATCGAAAAAGAAAATCAGACAGTGGCTACGTTAAGGAGAATGTGGAAATCAAATCGCCTGAAATTACATTTAAGAATCAGGCTGTATATAACTTTAGTGAGACCAGTGTTACTGTATGGACACGAGTCGTGCTATGACAATGAAACAATATCCAACAGATTTTGTAGATTTGAGAACAAAGTCCTCAGGAGAATATTGGGAGTTATATGTCAGGACAGGATTAGAAATGAAACTTTTAAGAGAGATTACTCGAGTACCATATGTGGATGAGATCATAGTGAGGTGTAGATGGAGATGGTTTGGGCATGCTCTTCTCACTCCCCAAGAGAGATTAGTTCACCAAACGTTTAGCTGGGCACCGCGAGGCACTTGAAGAGTTGGAAGACCCAGGCTTACATGGCTGAGGATTATGAAGTATGAAGTCTGAGATAATGAATGGACAAGTATTGAATTAAAAGCTGAAGATAGAGACGACTGGCGAAATCTAACCGAGGCCCTTTGCGTCAATAGGCGTAGGAGATGATGATGATAATCGTAGGTTCATTCTGACTATAATCAAGTTTCCTGCTCAAAAAGGTCGAAATCTTGTAACTTCGGAAGTTCCTATTTGGGTTTTATGTTATTTTATTAAAATAGTAATCTACCTTCATATGTCCTATTTGATCATTTGTGTTTCAACGTCTATCCTTTATTCTTTCCGTTGCATTTTCGTACTAGATTGCTTTATTATTTTGGCCACTTTGGCTTGTAGCACTCTGCTTTTCCAACTAGGCTTGCAAATTGACTTGAAGTAATAATAATAAAACCAGTATTGTATTTTTGGTCTTAAATTTCCAATTTTACATGAACCTAAGGAGGTTTAATAAACCACTTTACTAAAGCCTACAATGGAAAATTTTTAGGCATGCAGTTTGATGCTTTCAAATAAAGTTGTACACATTAATAATAATAATAATAATAATAATAATAATAATAATAATAATAATAATAATAATACGATTATTGATTTTTGGTCTTAATTCTTCAATGTTACATGGAAAATCTTTAGGCATGCAGTTTGATACTTTCAAATAAAGTTGTACAGAAATACCTTTTTCAGTACCTTTTAAAAATATATGCTGATGTGTTGTAGCGGTATTCAAATGCTACATTGTATACTAAAACAGGAAATAGATATTTAGTGAAACATGATAACAGTAACAAAGGTTGAGATAAGAACTACTGATATAGTAGAGACAACAATGCATGGGATATTTTGTTATCTTTTTTTCAGCTGAAGGGTAGCCATGTTAGCAGTTGAGCAAGTTAGCGATTTCCTGTATTTTTACTGTAATTTGTTTTATTTTTTATTCTTGTCATTTACCACAAAGCATTTTTTAGCACATTAACTAGACATGCAGACAGTTACTGAGTTGTATAGATGATTTAGGAACAATGTGGGAAGAACAATTGATGAACAATATACTGTTTTTGATATTTTCATAATTGTACCATTATTGCTCTTGTAGTTTATTTCCTTATTTCCTTTAATCACTGAGCTATTTTCCCTGTTGGAGCCCTTGCGCTTATAGCATCCTGCTTTTCCAACTAGGGTTGTAGCTTAGCAAATAATAATAATCATAATATAAGTCGAGAAGGAAGCAGAAAATTAGATGGCGAGGTAAGGTGAAGGATGATAAGGAGAGAAGAGGTTTGGTGGAAGAGGATGCCTTTGATAGAAGGCATTGGAGAGGCCGCAACAGACAACCGACCCCTTAATGTAGTGATAACGGTGGGAAAGAAAAAGACAAGGTGAAGGATGATATGGAGAGAAGGGATTTAGTTGAAGATGATGTCTTTTATAGAAGGCGTTGGAGAGGGCGCAACAGGCAACCGACCCCTTAATGTAGGTATAACGGTGGGAGAGAAAAAGGACAAGGTGAAAGATGATATGGAGAGAAGAGGTTTGGTTGAAGAGTATGTCTTTGATAGAACGCGTTGAAGAGGGCGCATCAGGCAACCGACCCCTTAATGTAGGGATAATGGTGGGAAAGAAAAAGACAAGGTGAAGGATGATATGGAGAGAAGACGTTTAGGGGAAGAGGATGCCTTCAATAGAAGGCATTGGAGAGGGTGCAACAGGCAACCGACCCCTTAATGTAGGGATTACGGTGGGTAAAAAGAAGATATAAGTTGTTTTGTACAGAGATGGGAGGGAAATCTCAAGAACTTGTGCAGTTGGCAACATTAAAGTGAAGGAACTTTGGTATCCCAGAATAGAAAATGTAAGCGAAAGGAAAGAGAGTATAAGCTGTTAGTGTTTCTTTGGTGCTGATTCTGGAATTTTAAATTTAGGAAGGTTTTACACTAGACTTTTATATCTGATATCTGCTTACTGGGCAATACCACCCATATTGCGATGATTGTTTGGTACCATTAACAGTGAGGCATTTGTTGACCGAATGCTCCGCATATACAAGTGAAAGAAATAGATATCTGTTTGAGGCTCAAAATGAGGATGGCAGGTTCATCCTTGCCAAGATTCGTGGACATGGTTTGTCATACCATGCTGGTGGTATTTTTATCTTTATTTCAGAAGCAGATCTTCTGAAAGATATTTAACTTTTAAAATGACATCTTTGCTTTTATGGTTTTAATTGAATATTCTTTTATTTTTAATTTACAATAAACGATATCGGCGTCAATGACCTTAGATGTCAGGATGCCAGAAAACCTCAAATCAATCAATCAATCAGCAGTGGAAAGGTGTATGAAATAAATATCTACGAATCCAGCGAGGAGATGAAATGTCTACCAGTTAGGGACAGAGCTTCTTAAAGCCGGTAGCAGTCACAATTTCCATTTTGATAGGATGGAAGGAAATAAGATCTGTAGCATACTAACATCTGTTCTGTGTGTGGTAGCACCAAATAATGGGACTTTTCAATTTGCAGCTTCATCCTAAGAATTCTTGTCACTAGATGCCAGAGGAAAATATTATGTATAAAAGTGTTTTGAAGTGGTGCAGAAAATATGTTTATGGAGAGAAGAAGGCAGAAGTAATGTCACCTAGGAAGAGTAAAGGGTGCAGGAGTGGTAGGGAGAAAAAGTGATTGTCTCTAGATAACAGATGCTAAATAGATGGATGTGTATATATGGCACACACACACACACACACACACATATATATATATATATATATATATATATATATATATATATTATATATATATATATATTGTTTATATCTGGTATGGATCATATAACATTCTTAAACAGGTTACGTAAGACTTCCTAACAAAATGCGTGAAATAAAAAGTTGATTCTTAAAAATAACGTAAATTTATATACACTATACCGACTTGAATGAAAAATACAGTGAAATTAACGTCTTACGTAATTTACTTACCAAACTCATATCTACCTGAGAGGAACTTACCTTATGGGCTGGCTATTCACCTCTTCAATGCACATATGAAAGCATAAATAAAATAGTTAAATAACTTATGTACTCTACACTAGACCAGCTTTGTAAGATATATATATATATATATATATATATATATATATATATATATATATATATATATATATACACGCCCATATATACACATTCTCTTTCGACCTTTTAAGCGTCACTGTATATCAGGGTCAGGCGCTTGAATTAACTTGCTCCATCTATTTCTATTCTTTGGATCTTTATCCCCTAGTCCCACCCCACCCATATCCCTCCTCACCACATCCATCCCTCTTCCTCCCCATCACTGGCATGTTCTTAGGGCTCTGAATTCCCACTTAATCTGAATGTAATTTTATAAATGAGGAGTGTTTCAGCAGACAACTCAAGTCCCTTACCATCCTGTGACCTTTCTTGCTTATCCTATTCTGAGACTCAATCCTTTTCTCTAACGTTTTTGCTATCTTTTATATTTATTCCAAGATGCTTATACAAATCAAAAATGATATTCATCACTCCATCTTACTTCCATTTACTATCATTACTTTTTCTCCATATATACTATCAACTTCTTCCTCTTGCAGCCACTTTCAATCTCCTTTACCAGGTTTTGCAATTTCTTTTCACTATCCCCAATTATATATATATATATATATATATATATATATATATATATATGTGTGTGTGTGTGTGTGTGTGTGTGTGTGTGTGTGTGTGTTTGTTTGTGTAAATAATTGGGGGTAGTGAATAGAAATAGCAGAACCTGGTAAAGGAGATTAAACGTGTCTGCGAGAGGAAATGTTGATAGTAAATATGAACAAAAAGTAAGGACAGTAAATGGAAGTAAGATGGAGTGATGATATATATATATATATATATATATATATATATATATATATATATATGTATATATATATATATATATATATATATATATATATATATATATGCAGGAATTTGTCTCCTCGCTTTTACAAGACAACCTCACGTGAGTGTTATTTGGAATTCAATACTTGATTTCCTTGCAATCGATCTCTTGGCATTGGTTATGATGTGATCTGTCTGTGTGTAATCATCCTCTTGGTGACCATGCTGGCCCCCATTGATGTTACCACTTGCTTACGAGTACAGGGAGATCACAAGTCAACTGTTCTTTACCACATAACCTGTCCATTTATCGGAAAGTTTACTCGCCCTCGTGCAACTGCGAGCAAGAGCAAGGGGCCACCCATGACCACTCTCAGTGGTCTTACAAGCACCGAGATACTCCATCACATGTGCGCAATCTGCAGCAAGGTTCTATACCATCTAGTGTCAGGTACCCTCAGGACGCACTTCCGTGCCACCTAATACTGTATTTCCATATGCCCTTCAGAAGCTAAAGTACGTGGTACTTCGTCATCCTCTGGGGCTATAGGTGCTGGAGGCAGTTCTACTTCTGAAGGGAAATCCGATTTGCCCATTCTTCTACTTCTTTAGAATACACTCCCGGTTCCATTTTCGGTTTGGGCCATACTTACTCTGGAAGGGAGGAACTATTTTCGAAAAGGCGTGTCGAGACCTTCTCCCTAGCATGGGGGGAAGGAGTCCCTGGGTTCAATGTCCCAACGACGCTTGACTCCTTGGGCAATGCAGCTGCTACATGGAGCAGCTAAGTGGGTGGTGGAAGTCATTTGAGACAGGCTGGCTATCTGCCATTCATGCCCCCCCCCCTCCCACCTCAGTGGCTTTCCATAGTTCCTCCAGAACTGCAAAAAGCTATGGCTGAGGTAAAACAACGAAGGAGACTATGATGATGACGCTCAAAGTCGTTCTAGAAGGGTTTAAACATATCTAAAATGCATATGATTGTGGTGTCATCTTTCTTCTTTTCTTTTCACTTTAGCCAACCTTGGTAGTGGAAATAACATGATGATGAAAAATGTGTAATCAAAGGCAAGGCAAATCTCTCTTTAACTATGGTAAGCAGCTCTTCTAGGAGGAGGACACTCAAAAACTAACCATTGTTCTCTAGTCTTGGGTAGTGCATAGCCTCTGTACCATGGTCTTCCACTGTCTTGAGTTAAGAGTTCCCTTGGTTGAGGGTACACTCGGACATACTATTCTATATTAATTTTCTCATCTTATTGTTTTGTTAAAGTTTTTTATAGTTTATATAGGAAATGTTTATTTTAATGTTACTATTCTTAAAATATTTAATTTTTCCTGTTTCCTTTCCTCACTTTGTTATTTTCCCTGTTGGAGCCCCTGTGCTTATAGCATTCTGCTTTTCCAACTAGGGTTGTAGCTTAGCAATTAATAATAATAATAATAATAATAATAATAATAATAATAATAATAATAATAATAATAATAATAATAATAAATGGAGTGGTCTCGAAATTAGAGATACTAGTAGTGTTCAATTCCACAGTCATACATCTGCAGGAATGTTCCAAAATATTAGCTACATTTTTGCGCCTACACAAAATTTTCATTATTATTATTATTATTATTAGTAGTAGTAGTAGTAGTAGTAGTAGTAGTAGTAGTAGTAGTAGTATTTTTATTATTATTATTATTATTAAATGCTAAGCTACAACCCTAGTTGGACAAACAGGATGCTATAACCCCAGGGGCCCCAACAGGGAAAATAGCCCAGTGAAGAAAGGAAACAAGGGAAAATAAAATATTTTAAGAGCAGTAACGTTAAAATAAATATTTTCTATATAAACTATAAAAACTTTTACAGAACAAGAGAAAGAGAAATTAGATAGAATAGTGTGCCCGAGTGTACTCTCAAGCAAGAGAACTCTAACAAACCCACAAATCCAAGATTCCCTCAAGCAAGAAGGAAGGTCATTCCACAATCTAGTCATAACTGGAATAAAATCCTCCCCCCCCCCCTTTTAATAATAGTAACATTAATTATACAAATACTCGTTAGGCCCAACTGTGTAAGTTATTCTAATCACAGTTTTTGTAGTAAATCCTAAACTCAGAAAATACACCGTGTTTTGATTGCAGTCTTTTGCCGCATCACGAGTCACAGTGTGTCGTGTTCTAAAACTCGTATGTAACATCTGATGTCTTTCCCACGCTGACCAGTAAACCGCCATGTGTTAAAGATAAGATATAACTATTAATACTTATAAACGTTTGCATAACCTTCCTCGTTAACTTCAATATAAATAAGTATTTCTATTAGTAAAAATTCATCCCTGGGGACCATTTTTTGATATATTGATATCCATCTTTCGCTTCTTTGTCAAACTTTTGTTCTTCCATCATTGTTACAGTGTTTATGAGTAAAAATCATAGTAAGGAGTGGATTGAGTATTTCTATTAGTAAAAATTTATCCCTGCGAACAATTATTGATGAATTGATATCCATCTTTCGCTTTTTAGGAGTAAAAAATATAGTAAGGAGTGTATTCATGCTAGAAGTTAATGGAATAGTGATAAAGGGTCCTAGCTCTGACGTTATCATTATTTTTCCCGGTTTCCTCCTTGGGTTTAAGGTTTATTATTATTATTATTATTATTATTATTATTACTTGCTAAGCTACAACCCTAGTAGGGAAAGGAGGATCCTATAAGCCCAGGGGCTCTAATAGGGAAAATAGCCCAGTGAGGAAAGGAAACAAGGAAAAATAAAGTATTTTAAGAAGAGTAACATTAAAATAGATATATCCCATATACACTATAAAATCTTTAACAAAACAAAAGGAAGAGAAATAAGATAGAATAGTGAGCCCGAGTGTACCCTTACGCAAGAGAACTCTAATAAGCCAATTAATGGTTTAAAGGTCACTCATGATTGGCAAAGGCAAGGGAGAGTGAGAATGCCCTAAAGACTGACCATATATACATATGATAAGCACCCAAGCCCTCTCACCACCCAAACTAGGACCAGGGAAGGCCAGGCAGTGTTTGCGGGTGATTCAGAGAGTAGGCCTATAGGCTCTCCCAAACACCACATCCTTAGCTCACAAGGATGGTGAGGTTGCAGACACTGCTAGAAACTATCGAGCATGAGCGGGTCTCAAACCCCAGCCCAGCAGATGGCCAGGCAGGGACGTTTCCAATAGGCGGCCACAACCCATTGCCTTTGTTTTGAATTGTTTTGGGAACCACTTCTCTTAAGATAATGGATTTTTGAGAGATGGTGGATGTAATGGTCAGAAGAGGAGAGGCTAAAGGTATATCTAATCCTTATTTTGGTTGTAGCAAAAGTTCAGGTTTGAGAAGGAATTGGGATAAAATGGCTGCGGATTTAATCAAGACATAGAGTTTGAGAGTAAGGAGGAAATAGATAAATTGTGGAAAGCTAGTTTATAATACAGTAAATGGAAAAGGAAAGAGAAAACAGTTTTTTTTTTTTAAATCTTTTGATGGAATCAGTTAATTGTTATAAGGGGTTAGGAAGATGGGAATGAAAATATTTAAAGAGGGTAATTGAAATGATAAAGGGATTATTGAAGGAAGCAAAGAAATTATTTGAACCGAGGTTTCATGATTATAGAGAAGAAGAGGAACACATATACAAGAGGATGGATAGAGTTGTTAATAAGCGAGAAAAAAAAGTCAAATAACCAAAACAAAGGAGAGTAGGAAAAATAACACTTTTCAAAGAACAGATGGATCTCTAAATAAGCGATACAATTGAAAAGATTCTGACTCACGTAAATAGAGACTTGGTTTGATAAAATTATTATTATTATTATTATTATTATTATTAGCTAAGCTACAACCCTAGTTGGAAAAGCAGGATATTTTAAGCCCAAGGGCTCCAACAGGGAAAAATAGCCCAGTGAGGTAATACGTAAATTGAAAGAGAAGTAATGAACAATTAAAATATATTTCTTAATTATTATTATTATTATTACTTGCTAAGCTACAACCCTAGTTGGAAAAGCAGGATGCTATAAGCCGAGGGGCTCCAACAGGTAAAATAGCCCAGTGAGGAAAGGAAATAAGGAAAAATGAAATATTTTAAGAAGAGCAACAATATTAAGATAAATATCACTTTATAAACTATAAAAACTTTAACAAAACAAGTGGAAGAGAAATAAGATATAAGATAGAACAGTGTGCCCGAGTGTACCCTCAAGCAAGAGAACTCTAACCCAAGACAGTGGAAGACCATGGTACAGAGGCTATGGCACTACCCAAGATTAGAGAACAATGGTTTGATTTTGGAGTGTCCTTCTCCTAGAGGAGCTGCTTACCACAGCTAAAGAGTCTCTTCTACCCTTACAAAGAGGAAAGTGGTCCTGAACAATTACAGTGCAGTAAGAAGAATTGTTTGGTAATCTCACTGTTGTCAGGTGTATGAGGACAGAGGAGAATATGTAACGAATTTCGGTGTGTGAATATGTAGGCAAAGGGAAAATGAACCGTAACCAGAGAGAAGGATCCAATGTAGTACTGTCTGGCCAGTCAAAAGACCCCATAACTCTCTAGTGGTAGTATCTCAATGGGTGGCTGATGCCCTGGCCAGCCTACTACCTAAACACTAACAACATTGAAATAGATCTTTCATATATAAACTGTATATTATTTGGATCATTTACAAAGTCTATTATATTTCTTATA
>NC_090725.1:104673719-104816219 GCF_036898095.1 Palaemon carinicauda | reverse complement strand
TGGCTGGTGCCCCGACCAACCTACTTCCTATTAGTAGTAGTAGTAGTAGTAGTAGTAGTAGTAGTAGTAGTAGTACACCACCTGACAGCACTGATATTACCAAACAATTCTTCTTCGCACAAGGGGTTAATTCCTGCACTGTAACTGTCCAGTGGCTACATTCCTCTTGGGTAGAAGAGACTTTAGCTATTGAAAGCAGCTCTTCTAGGAGGACACTCCAAAATCAAACGATTGTTCTCTAGTATTGGGTAGTGCCATAGCCTCTGTGCCGTGGCCTTCCACTCTCTTGGATTAGAGTTTTTATAGTATATATATGAAAGATCTAAAATGGCGTTACTGTTCTTAGAATATTTTATTTTGATTGTTTTTTTACTTCTCTTGTCGTTTGTTTATTGTTTTGTTTCCTTTCCTCACTGGGCTATTTTTCCCTGTTGGGGCCCTTAGGCTTGTGGCACCTTGCTTTTCCAACTAGTGTTATAGAGTATTATGTAATAATAATAATAATAATAATAATAATGTATTGGACAACTTCTATAGCTGGTGTTTCTTACTTCCCTAAGTCTATGCCATTGACTCTAAATTTTCTTAATTCATTACAGCTAAACATATGCTCAGTTGCATCATCTTTCTACCTCATTACACAACACACGAAATATATTCTTATCATTCCTATTTCTATAATTTTCTTTTAAATCAATCATATTCAACCTTGTTTTCATACCTATTACTGCTTCCTTGGTGTTAAGTTCTCCTATGTAATCTTTTCTCCCATTACTATTTACAAACTTCAATTTGGTCATTTTTGCTTTTTTTCTTCTATTTTTCTTTTAATTTGATTTGTCACTTTACTTTTCATTTACTTCTCAAGTTCTTGCTTTTTCTTCTTCTTACTTCTTCAATTTTAATATCATATTTTGTGCATATAGTTATAATACTTCTTCCACTAGTATCCCCCATATAGTTCACTTATTTTTTCTTCTATTATGTCCATAACTAATCGTTTGTCATCTGATTTTATGAAAAACATCACCTTTTTATACTCTATTCTATTTTCAACTGACCATATTCCTGTTTCTGCTATTAGCTCTCAATAAGGTGTGGTTGCAACCTGTTATCATTACTGTTATTATTACAAGCTAGGCTATAACCCAAGTTAGAAAAGAAAGATGCTGTAGGCTCTAGGTCTAACAGGAAAAAATAACAGTGAGGATAGGAAACAGGGAAAGAAACAAACTATAATAGAAGTAATAAACAATCAAAATAAAGTATGTAAGAACAGTAACAACATTGAGATATATCTTTCATATAAAAAAGTAAAAATAAAAACCAGAGGAAGATAAAAATGATAGAACAGCCTACTCGAGTGTACCCTTAAGTAAGAGAGCTCTTATCCAAGACAGTGGAAGACCATGGTACAGAGGCTATGGCACTACCTAAGACTAGAGAACAATGGTATGATTTTGGAGTGTCCTTCTCCTAGAAGAGCTGCTTACCATAGCTAAAGAGTCTCTTCTACACTTACCAAGGGGAAAGTAGCCTCTGAACAATTACATTGCAATACTGTAGTTAACCCATTGAGAGAAGAAGAAATATTTGGTAATCTTAGTGTATGAGGACAGAAGAGAATGTGGAAAAAATAGGCCAGACTATTCCGTATATAGGTAGGCAAAGACAAAATGATCCGTAACCAGAGAGAGGGATCCAATGTAATACTGTCTGGCCAGCCAAGGACCCAATAACTCTCTAGTGGTTGTATCTTAACGGGAAAGTGGTTCCCTGGCCAACCTACTTTCCTCTTGGTAAAGGTAGAAGAGACTCTTTAGCTATGGTAAGCAGCTCTTCTAGGAGAAGGACACTACAAAATCAAACCATTGTTCTCTAATCTTAGGTAGTGACATAGCCTCTGTACTATGGTCTTCCACTGACTTGGGTTAGAGTTCTCTTCCTTGAGGGTACACTCTAGCACACACTTCTATCTTGTTTCTCTTTCTCGTGATTTTTAAAGTTTTTATAGCTTATATATGAAAGATTATTTTATTTTGGTTACTGTCCTTGAAATATTTTATTGTAATGGTTAAATACTTCTCATGTAGTTTAATTATTTCCTTGTTTCCTTTCCTCAACGGGCTACTTTTCCTTTTGGAGCCATAGTGCTTATAGCATCCTGTCTTTCCAACTAGGGTTGTAGCTTCGCTAACAACAACAACAACAACAACAACAAAAATCAATCAAATATTTCTGACCTCCGCCACAGGTTAATGGAGTCTTCCATGCCGTTAGTTCTATATGTTGTGGAAATTTCCTCAAAATCCGTCAATTTGTTTTGACGTAGTCTTTAAAATAGCGAAAAATGCAAATCTGGATCCAAAATCCGGATCCGGATCCGTATCATCTCCGAAATTTGATTGGGTCGTCCGTGACCTCAGATCTGTCTGTGGCGAAATAAATAAACCAACTCGATTCAAGAGGTAATAATAATAATAATAATAATAATAATAATAATAATAATAATAATAGTTGAGAGGTAATAATAATAATAATAATAATAATATTAATATTAATAACAAGTAATAATATTAATAAATAATAATGATTAATGATAATAATGATAATGATAATAGTAATAATAATAATAATAATAATAATAATAATAATAATAATAATGATATCAATAATAAATAATAATATTGATATTAAATAATAATAATAATAATAATAATAATAATAATAATAATAATAATAATAATAATAATAAATACAGGGTCGGGAAAGCACCCATTAAAGGTAAGTAAAATGAAGTATTGATTAGTTCCTTTACTAGGCCAAGTCTTCAACGATACCAACCCTTGATTAAGAACTTTTTTCCTGATTTACACAATTTAATTTTCAATAATTCTTGCATTACCTATGTTTTGAAATAATCTTAGATATACAGATTCGTGATTTCTGATTATTAATTCCTTTGTCGTCATCATTCTTAGCCGTAATTAATGCCTTGGTAATTATAATTCTTAACTACCTTAATTAATGCCTTAGTAATTATAATTATTAACTACCATAATTAATATCTTAGTAATTATATTTCTTAACTGCCTTAATTAATGCCTTAGTAATTATAATTATTAACTACCGTAATTAATACCTTAGTAAGTACAGTATAATTCTTAACTACTCAAACAATTCTTGTGACAAGCGATGTTAAGACAAGCCGAGGAGTAGTTGCAAAGACTAGTTTTACTACTACTACTACTACTAATCCCCGGTAAGCTGAAGTCAGCTGTTTCTAACACTTCGTGACGGATAAATAAGGTATGACAATAGCGCTATTGATTAGTTACCTGTAAGGTTATTTTAAATATCCTAACACAATTATTATACTGTAAGGTAATTGCATATATATATATCTGCTGACGTAATTATTATATTATACACCGTAGGATCATTGTATGGGCTAATGCAGTTCGTTGCGACAGACGTAAGCTTCCTTATTACGTCAAATCGATTTTCATTTTTAGGAAGTTGTTGTTTATTTTGGGCTGAAATACGATATTATGAAGCTATTTTTACGATTATATGTGAATAATGATTTAATGCTACCTTGCGAGGAGTGAAGCCGGTTGGGAAGCCTTTGTAGTTCGGTGGACAGAATGTAAAATCACATTTTTATAAGGGAAACAAATGCAAGTACACCTGACTTAAGGTTCCCCACCTAACCTAACCTAGGAGCCGTATCCTTACATACTAACCTAACCTAGGAGCCGTATCCTTACACACTTGCCTACCAGGAGGCTACGCCTCTTGAGACCCCTCCTTACACTACCATATAAGTAGCTTAACCTCTCCCAACGAACTAAATTCACCTCCTGGTGGGGAAGCAAATACACTGTTTAGACTAGAATAGTATTTGGGTAAGCCAAGAATACGGCAGTCTAAAGGGGGTCGCAGCCCCTTGGGAAGTAAAGATACTGCTCTTTGGTTATGTTGGGGGAACCTTATTATTATTATTATTATTATTACTATTATTATTATTATTATTATTACAAGCTAGGCTGTAACCCTAGTTGGAAAAGAAAGATGCTATAAGCTCAAGGGCTCCAACAGGAAAAAATAGCCCATTGAGGAAAGCATTTAAGGAAATAGATAAACTATAAGAAAAGAATAAACAATCAAAATTAAATAGTTCAAGAACAGTAATAACAGTAAATTAGATCTTGCACTTATAAACTATAAAAACTTATAAAAAAGAAAACAAGCGGAAGAGAAATAAGATAGAATAGCATGCCCGAGTGTACCCTCAAGATAGAGAACTCTATTCTAAGACAATAGAAGACCATGGTACAGAGGCTATGGTACTACCCAAGACCTGAGAACAGTGGTTTGATTTTGTTGTCCTTCTCCTAGAACCTAGAAGAGCTGCCTACCATAGCTTTAGAGTCTCTTCTAACCTTACCAAGAGGAAAGTAGTCACCGAACACTTACAGTGCAGTAGTTAACCCTTTGAGTAATTAAAATGTGTAAATATTCACTATAGCACTATATTACTAAGGAAGAAAACAAGATGTGTAACTGGTATTTAGTGGTACTGTGATAGGTGAATGTATGGTACTTAGTTTCTAGCCAAATGCATAAAACATTTTTTCCTACTCGCTTTTGGGTGGGGAAACAAAAACTAGTCATCTGCAACAATAATCATGGTCAGAAAGGCACAAGCTAACCAGTTGGAAAAATATATGATATGTAAATGACATGAAATTAAAGTACAGTATCATAAATACCTCTGATTCATATCAAATCCCAGAAATGGTTTTTACTCTGGTATGGCTCGCTGCACTCGCAAATAAACAGACTGTCGTTGCTCCTCTGTTCTGGTAAGTAATACATGGATGTATTGTGTATGCAAACCCCATGGGACACTATTAAAGTATCATAGTTACCTATGATTTATATCTTGTCCCTGAGAGGGGTTTTGCTCGGCCGTGGCTTGCTTCACTCGCAAATAAACATAATCTCACTGCTGTTCTGTTCTGGCAAGCGGTACATGGATGAGCTGTGCATGGCAGTCATTTGGGTCATTATTTTAGCGATATGTTTTACTTTCAGATGAGTAAAAATACCTTCTGTATATACTGGATGGTCAGCAATTTTTTCAATATACTGTAATCAATTATTGAAATTGATGAATTTACACTAAATTTTGAAATATATTGAATACATCTATGGAAAACATTGATATCTGACTGTAGTCATGCTGGGACTGAAGTGGAGGTGGGAAAATTACTCTTGTAAAATGAAATCTAGGAACTTGTGCAGAAATATGTGGAAGATCTTAATTGGTTAAAAAATCCGGTAGTGATTATTGTACATCATAAAAAAAAACAGAACACTTGAAAAAAGCGAATGCAAACAATCAAAGTGCAGTAACCCACCATCAGATTCACAAAAAGTAAACAATAGGCCGTGTCCACATTTTAATCAATCAGTTAGTTATTATGCCACAACCCCCATTAGCCTTACAGAGAAAAATCCCAAACTACCCAGCAATCATCAATATCTTATAGCAAATTCCAATTTCACTAGAAATTAATGTATCATGTATTAACTCTTTGAACTGTTCTAATTTAAAAAATTGGGTAAAACCCAAACTTTTGAAATTTTAGGTATTTTAAACATTTTTAAATTTTGGGTGTTTTAAAGTTCCAAAAGTTTGACTAAAACACCCTATTTTAAAAGGGAAACACACAAGAAAACACCCTAAATAAAGACTTCCCACCTAACCTTACCTTGGAACCGTATCCTTACCTACAGTACTTAACCTACCAGGGTGGACGTGCCCCCTTGCAGCCCCAATTCACTGCCACTACCTTTGGAAGTATCACCCCAGGTCCCTGGATACTTTACTCTGAGTCCAGTAGTAGCTGCTAGTATTGATGATAATAATAACTTTGTCAAAATCCATAGAGTAGTTGTTCCGACACAGATACAAATCTTCGCTATTTATTAGGGTATTACTTTCGGCAACGTCGAAAACCAGCCAAGACAATTTTAGTGAGGGATAATTGCCCCATCCGCTAGTTAACGGGAGGGGGTTGGGGTAGACTAGCTATCCTGCTCACTCACACCTATCGGTTGAGTAACCACTTTTACTTTTGGCTCGGTAGAGAAACTGCCTTGACTTTATTACTTTTTCTTTTTCTTTTGTGTGTATGGTTATTGTCCCGCTATGCGGACATGTCCTGGGATTGAGGGCCGCCGCTGCGGCACCTTCATGTCGTCCTTGGAGACAGACCCACATCCTTTATGCCCGGCTTGCCGGGGAACTCGGTGTTCGCGGGACAACACCTGTTCCGAGTGTAGGGAGTGGCCTGCCTCCCAGTGGGAGAGGTTTGCGTGTAAGAAGAAGAAGAAGAAGTCTAAACGCGAATCTACGCTTTCGGGGTCTTCCTCGAAATCGTAGAAATCACAGGCTTCTGTTTCCTCTGCGCCCAAATCTCTGCTCGAAGCTAATCCTCGACCAGGCCCCTCCGGGGTACGGTCGAGCAGTAGCGCAGGGCTTGTGACTCCAGGTCAACCCTGGGGGATAGACGAGGATGACGGCTTCCCTAGTGAGTCGGCTACTTCTCTTCCCCGAGGGAGCGCCTGTTCCTTGCCAGACCTTGGGTCTGGTTCTGATGCCGAGGAGTTAGCTAACCCACCAGGGGGTGGTGGCAGGGCTCTCTCCAAGGCGGGCTTCCCCTTCGGGGGAACATATCTCTCGTTCGCGAGAGAAGGTTGCCTCTGTGCATCGGCAATCTCCTTACGCTTTAGGTTCTCCTCCAGGGGCGGAAAGAGAACCTTGTTATAAGCGTAGTTTTCCTTCGGGCGAACTTTCCTCCCCTGCGGAGGATTTATCTATCGATCTTAATCAGTCTCCCCCTCGGGCGAAGTCTGTTGTACGTTCCTCTCCGGAGGTTCATAGAGTGGAGGGTTGGGTAACCCCTCTCCACCCCGGGCGTTCTCCTCCTCGGGCTGTGAGGAGACGTCTTTTTGAACGTGCTGGTTCTCCTCACGTTGACCCTTCGGGGTCTCGTGACGATCACCCTTCGGGCTGGCGTGATCATGAGTCTTCGGACTCTAGTCATGTTGATCCCGCGGGTTCTCATGACAGCAGGGGTCCTTCAGGTCTTCGTCGCGCTGAACCTTCGGGCTCTCGCGACTTGAAACCTTTGGGTTTCTGTTACGCTGAACCCTCGGAATCTCGTAGCGACGGCAACGTTGAACCTCCGGGTTCTCGTACCGTCAGTCACGCTGATCCTTCGGGATCTCGTGACAGAGGAACCTTGATTCCTCGTTACGCTGACCCTTCAGGGTCTCGTAACCTGAGTTACACTGAACCCTTGGGCTCTCGTAACTCTAGTCGTGCTAACATTTCGGTGTTTCGTGACAGAGAAACTCCGGTTTCTAGTTGCGTTGCTCCTTCGAGTTCGCGCAACACAGTTCACGCTGAACTTTCGGGTTCTCGTGACCAGAGTCATTCTTATTATGACAGAGTTTTTAAACTCTCGTTGTGTTGATCGTTCACGCTCACACAACACAAGCTGTCGTGAACCTTCGGGTGAGCGTAGCAGTGAGTTCTCTCGACAACCTGAGAGCTCTCGCACGCACGACTAAATCGGCGTGCACGACCGACTTGGCGTGCACAACTGCCTTGGCGCGCAAACAAAATAGCGAAGATGGCACGCAGGTTCATCCTATGGCGCGCCATATTCACGAACAGCCTATTGCTCGCCATGTGCGCGAACATCCTGTTGCTCGTCATGCGTGCGAACATCCTGTTGCTCGTCATGCGTGCGAACAACACACTGTGCGCCATGCGCACGAGCGTCCTTATGCGCGCCAGCTGCGCGAACAACCTCATGCGCTCCAGGAGCGTGAAAAAGGTGCGCGCAATCGGGAGAGGCGCACGCGAGGTCCCTTCTGCCTACCAACAGTTCGTGCGCTCTACCAACAGTTCGGCGCAAGAGCGCACGACCATCTTGTCGCTCACAATCAGTCTTTCGAGCCCCTTGGGCCTCAGCAGAGACAACGGTCACCTGTGCGACCGAGCCCAGATCCTATCCCTAAGGGTAGGCCTGTGCCTATCTTGCCTGTAGGGAAGCCTCCATCAGACAAGAGGGTTAGGGATCCTGCCCAGGTTCCTAAACCCAGGGAGCAGTCCTTTCCTAAGGACCTTCCCCCTAGTTCCATAGGAGGCCGTGATCCCCCGTGGCTTAGCAACTTATTTAATGTAATGCGCCAAGCCATGAAGGGAGTCGCTCCCAGTCCTTAGGTGATACACCTAGGATTCCCTTGTCGCCTCCTCTCTTCCCGGGATCCTCTCCTCCCTCCGATCCTAGGAGGAGGTTGAAGTTCTCGCACAGGCGGGCCCCTCAGGCAAGGGGAGACGATCATCCCCTTGCAAAAGACCTCTGGAGGAGATTGGGCATGAACCTCAGGGTAGCCCCCCTCAGTTCAAGACACCACAGGCCAGGCCAAAGGGGGAAAGGAAAAGGATTCGTCCTTCAGCCCCCAAGGAGGATAGGGTTACTTACTATGGAGACTCCTTCCCTTCTATACCAGTCGAGATGGTGTCTAATGAGGTACGACCTGCGACCGGACGGGATTCACCTCGTACGGCAATGGACTTACATTCCACCCGTAAGGCGACGGAGTCCTGTAGGCCCTTGGGGACAGAGGATCTCCGGCCTCGTAGGAGGGAACTGAAGGATTTGTTCACCATCCCCAAATCCTCGGCCAGGCTTCCTTCCTCACTACCTCCCAGGCAGCCGGAAGCAAGCACCTCCCCGGTAGTCTCCCTATCCCCAGTCTATACAGTTGACGACTTCGACCCACACCGGGCTCCTATGGATGAGAGCTTGGACGTGGAAGGGCAGAGCGATCTCGAGGACGACGCTCTGCCAGCAGCCGCTAGCCCTAAGCTTACAGAGGATGAGAGGAAGGAGTCGGAACACGCCTGGCAGGTCCTAGCCTGCATCCGTTCCATCAATGGACTTCCAGATCCATCGGCAGCCCCTCTAGATGGAAAAGAAACGGTCCTTGACCAGTTCTATGGCACTCAGAAACCTCATAGGACCAGTGCAGCTTTGCCCTGGTCAAAGGGGTTGAAGAGTGGCAAACAGAAGGCTGTGTCCCAGGCAACTGGTTCCACCTCTTCTCTCCGCTCCAACTCGTCTCCAAGCTCTTACCTCCTCCGTATGTGTTTCAGAGGAGGTACTACGAGATCCTCGGAGAATCTCTTCCAACGCTGCCTCTCGACCACTCTTTAGAGGCACTTTTGAAAGCCACCCCCTTCTAGAAACTTATGGGACTTCCAGTCTCCTTTTCGGCCTCCGAAATCTTAAACCAGGAAAAGGTGGCGAAGTACGCCATGTAGGCTACTTCGTGGCTGGATTTCTGGTTAGGATCCTTAGGACAACTGATGCGGTCTAAAGACCTGTCTCGGGAGTCCTCCAGGAAGTCTTTGGAGACTTTCCTTTTGTCCGGCACTCTCGCCATCGAGTTCCTCTCTCATGAGGTAGTGAACCTTTGGGCCAACACTATCCTGAAGAGGAGAGATGCCGTCATAGGCAAGCTCTATAGACATCTCCCTCAGGCCGAAGTAGCGAGTCTGAGAAATGCTCCTTTCGAGGGCAATTCTTTGTTCCATCCCGAGGTTGTCGAGCGGGTTGCAGAGAGGTGGAGGAAGTCCAGTCAGGACTCCCTCATCCAAAAGGTCTTAACAGCTAGACCTTACCCCTCTCAGCCACAGCGGAAAGCACAGTAGAACCCGCAGCCGAAAAGGGCTAGAGACCCAAAACAGCAGGGTAAAAAGGGTGCAAAGCAGGCCTTTCACAGCAAAAAGTCCTTCCGTGGTGGAAAGGGTAAGAAGGGATCTGGCCGAGGCCGGTCCCAATAAGACAGGCAGTCCTCCCATTTGTCCACCTGTGGGGTGATGCCTGCAAAGCCGCTGGCAGAGGTGGCTTTACCACGGGGCCGAACCCTGGACGGTTGAGGTGATTCGTTCAGGGTATCGTATCCCGTTCACGCTCTCTCTCCCTCCACTGACTCTAGTGCCGATTTCATTGAACTCCTGTGCGAAGGGATCCGCACAGGAGTTTGCCCTCAGGGCAGAAGTCCAGTCCATGTTGGAGAAGGACGCTCTCCAGGAGGTCCTCGTCGGGTCCCCAGGCTCCTACAGTCGACTTTTTTTTGTGAAAAAGGCGTCTGGAGGCTGGAGACCAGTCATCGACCTCTCGGCCCTGAACAGGTTTGTCGAACAGACACCTTTTAGGATGGAGACGGCCGACACAGTCAGACAAGCGATAAGACCCCAGGACTTCATGTGCACTCTAGATCTGAAGGACGCATACTTCCAGATCTCAATTCACCCGTCTTCCAGGAAGTATCTGAGATTCATGTTCAACCTGAAGCATTACCAGTTCAGGGTACTGTGTTTCGGTCTTTCCACAGCACCCCAGGTATTCACGAGAGTATTCGCCCTAGTATCATCTTGGGCTCACAGTCGGCATCCGTCTCCTAAGATACTTGGACGACTGGCTGATTCTGGCAGACTCGGAGGCGGCCCTTCTCCGCCACCGAGACGAGCTTCTAAGGTTTTGCCAGGATCTGGGGATCGTGGTAAACCTCGAGAAGTCTTAACTGCCCCCCTCTCAAGAACTGGTATACCTAGACATGCGATTAGACACCCTAAGGCACAAAGCGTTTCCATCAGACGAAAGGATCCAGAGACTGAGGGAGATAGCACAGGTCTTCCTCAGTCGGGAAGAGCTCCCGGCGCAGTATTGGCTTCGCCTTCTCGGTCACCTCTCTTCCCTGACCCGACTGGTTCCCAACAGTCCCCTCAGGATGAGATTCCTCCAGTGGCGACTAAAATCCCAGTGGAACCAGCACTCCGATTCTCGGGATCACCTAGTCTGTATAGGGCTAGAGGAACAGTCGGACCTCAGGTGGTGGCTGGCGGAGCCGAACCTCTGCAAAGGGGTCGATCTTCTCATCCCCCAGAATTGATGCTGTTTTCGGATGCATCAAAAGGAGGGTGGGGGGCTCACGTGCTGCACCATTACATCTCCGGCCAATGGTCCGAATCAGAAAGGTACAAGCACATAAATCTCTCAAGAGATGAAGGCAGCCTTTCTGGCCCGCAAAGAGTTCCACCAGGTCCTGGCGGGGCACTCCGTGGTGCTGATGAGCGACAACACCACGGTAGTAGCTTATCTTAGCAAACAGGGCAGTACCTTTTCGCAGCAGCTGTGCCATCTTGCAGTAGAGATACTCAGATGGGCAGAAGACAACTCGGTGACTATCAGCTCGCTTCATTCCGGGCAAGCGGAATGTGCTAGCAGACAAGCTGAGCAGAGCGACTCAGATAGTTGGCACCGAGTGGTCTTTGAATCCTCTGATAGCCAACAAAGTCCTGACTTTGTGGGGTTCCCCGACTGTGGATCTGTTCGCAACGGCCCTGAATTTCAGGCTCCTGTTGTATTGCTCCCCAGTCCCGGATCCCCAAGCATCTTTGGCAAGATGCTTACGCGTTTCCCCCGTTCTGTCTGATGAGAAAAGTCCTTAACCAGGTACGAGCAAGCAACAATTTGCAAATGACCCTCATAGCTCCGCTATGGCATCATGCAGAATGGTTCCCAGACCATCTGCATCTCCTCACGGAGATCCCGAGGGAGCTTCCTCCACAACGCGACCTCCTCAAACAACCACATGCCAACAGAGAGGCTTTTCGCAACCGGTTGCAAAAAGAATGGCTGGACACCTCAGGAGATCCACAGAGGCAGTCTACCAGGCGAAGTGGTCAGTTTTCTGTGGTTGGTGTCGTGGAAGGGGTATCTCTCCCCTCGATGCCTCTGTTCCAACTATAGCGGAGTTTCTTGTATACCTTCGGGAAGAAAAGCTTCTCTCGGTCTCACCAGTCAAAGGCTACCGCTCAGCCTTGAGTCTCGCCTTTAGACTGAAAGGAATCAATATTTCCTACTCGTTGGAATTTTCTTTGCTCATACGCAGTTACGAGCTTACTTGCCCCCAGGCAGAGCTAAGACCTCCCCCTTGGAACGTGGTTCGGGTCCTCAGGTCTCTGAAGGGCTTCCCCTATGAACCACTACGCCAGGCCTCAGATCGCCACCTTACGTGGAAGACGGTGTTCCTGCTCGCTTTGGCTTCGGCCAAGAGAGTCGGCGAACTTCATGGTCTATCTGCTGATGTCTCCCACTCTAGGAGATGGGGGGAAGTAATCCTCAACTTCGTCCCTGAGTTTGTCGCTAAGACTCAAAATCCGGGTGTGCCAGACTCCAGGTTCGGCCCATTTCGGATAGAGAGTCTTCGTTCTGTAACCGAAGATCCAGACCAACTGTTACTATGTCCAGTAAGGAGTCTGAGGTGTTCCTTAAAAAGAACGGCAAAAGCTCGCCCCCGTGTACGAGCACTTTTTGTCAGCACGGGGAAGGTCAAGAGGAGGGTCACGAGGAATACTATTTCCTCCTGGATAAGGAAAGTAATCGAATACGCTCTATATCCAGATCCTCCTCTGTCCAACCGACCCAGAGCTCATGACATCAGAGGCATTGCAACGTCTCTGGCATTCAAGAAGAAATTTTTCTGTGGCACAGGTATTGCAAGTGGGCATGTGGAAGCGTCAGACGACCTTCACAGCCCACTATCTGAAAGACGTAACCCACAGGAACATGGAAACCTTCTCCATTGGTCTTATGGTGGCCGCACAACAAGTGATCTAATGCCTCAGGCTCCTTGATGGACAAGTAGCAGAGGGTTGAGGGCTGAGGTTACCCGGGTTAGTCTAGGGTGAATGAAAAGAATGTCTGGCTCACTTCTTTCTTTCTCCTTCTCCTCCCCTGGGGAAATAGCTCCGCAAGACCGAGGCATAGCTGACCTCACCCCTCTGCTGGTAAGAATGATTTCCCTTGTGCATCCTGGGTATGAATGAATACTTTGTTACGTCACCAATACCTCTTAAGGGAGGGTGTTGGATATGTCTTAGAATCCTCGAGTTCCTATGTGAAGACAAGCCACGAGTCTCTCTCACACAAGCTTCGGCAGGCCGCTATAAGTGAGTTATCTTGTAACTACTTTGATTTTAGCGAGGGTAGGGTCCCCTCTACTATCGATCACAGATTGAAATAGAGAGGACCCCGGGTCATGACCAAGGCCAGTTGGTAAGGACTTCCTCCCTCCTAAGAGTAAGTCACCCTAATAAATAGCGAAGGTTTGTATCTGTGTCGGAATAAATAACAGATTTGGAAATAATTTGTATTTTTCCTAACATACAAACCTGAAGCTATTTATACAAATTGGCCCGCCACCCTGTCCCCCTAGAAGTCCTGCCAGAAAGCAAAAGTGTTTACTCAACCGACAGGTGTGAGTGAGCGGGGTAGCTAGTCTACCCCAACCCCCTCCCGCTAACTAGCGGATGGGGTAATTATCCCTCACTAAAATTGTCTTGGCTGGTTTTCAGCGTTGCCAAAAGTAATGCCCTAATAAATAGCTTTAGGTTTGTATGTTAGGAAAAATACAAATTATTTCCAAATTTATTATTTTTGACATTATCCTCTTCACAGAAACACAGACAAATACATAGATGAATAAATAAATAAACTGGCTATTTTGTAACCTCCTTGGCCGAGCTAATGATAATAGGTTGTGTAGCAGTCTTAACCCCCTTATTGTGTACTATTATTATTACTTACTAAACTACAACCCTAGTTAGAAAAGCTGGGTGTTCTAAGCCCAAAGGCTCCAACAGGGAAAATAGACAAGATAGCAGTTGGAAGGTAAGTCTACCTTGAGAGGTATGAATACCTGGCCCATTTTTTTTTCTACCCTGTGCCACCCTCCCTCTGTTAGCCTCCTACAGTAAGTGTAGGAGTATATCTGATGAGGTGTAGGATGGATAGGGATACATACAAATCCATTTCCTTAAGTGACCATACCTTTCAGGCACCATATCCCTAGATGGATATACAGAGATTCGTCAATGACAGTCTCCTTTTAAGGGAAGAAGATTTTTATTAGTTAAGGAACAAATCACATATTTTAAGATTGATTTTTATCTTTCCTAAGTATATAAACCTTGATCATTTGAATTACACTTCCCACCTCGGCTGTCTCGTAATTCCTAGGTCAAAGTCAAAGTGGCTGCTCAGTGGGGCTTATCCGCCATCTGGCAGTAACTACCACCCCCTCTTCGTACAGCCAATTACCAGCGTCACTGAGTCACACTCCTATTCATTGACTTGAGTTTGTATAGCTAGTAAAAATACATTAAATTTTTAAAATGTTATCTTTATTTACTATAAAAACCTGAATCCCTTTAAATTAAATTTTTAAATATTTAACTTAGCCGGTGAATATATAATAGCTGCTGCTCAGCGGCTCGACAGAAAACACACTCAAAAACTCGCGAGCGATCGCTATGAAGGTTGTGGGTGTGCCCACCAGCGCCAACTATCGGCCAGATACCACTCCTGCATGTAAACAAACCCTTCAATTCTTCTCTGTCGACCTTGACGACAAGACGTATCAATACTCGCTGTATAACCTGGAGTTTTCTCAACATATTTGGTGAAGTACTTCATTTTGGTTTGAGCTTTCGCAGTGCAGGTGTTTTTCCTCAACTTAAACTCTTGAACTCTTTATTGGACAGATTTAATTGTTGATGACTTGGATTGTTTTTTGGACTTTCTTTGACTAATTCAAAATGGACCCTTCACAAGTACCTAGATTTTGTAAGTGTAATGCTAGGGACTGTAATAGGCGTCTTCCAAAGGCATCTCTCGACCCACATACTGTGTGTTCCAATTGTCGGGGTAAAACCTGTCAATTGGGAGATCGGTGTGAGGAATGCGTGGGCCTTTCGGAATTCGATTGGCTCGAATACGATAAGTATGCACGTAGGCTAGAGAGAGATAGGGTAAGGAGGAGTTCCTCTAGGTCAGTAGATTTTTCCTCTCCATTAAGTGTCAGAGTGCCACAGCGGAAAATAGTGGGAAAGTGATTAGTGCGCAAAGTGTTGTGAACAGTGTTGCGACCGAGGGTTCGTCTGTTCGTGCCTGTCGTTCACCTAGTCCGAGACCTCTTGCAAGCTCCCAAGCCCAGGGGAGAAGTAATGTCGTACGACTTATGGGTTCGAGAGGCCTTGATCAGCGAACAGACGTTCCCTCTATGGTATCAGGCGTATCTCACCAAGATCGCCCCTACCATAAGACGAGAGAGCCCATTTTTTCCTCGTCTTCCGAAGGCTTTTCGCGTAAGAAACCGTGGAGCAAGGTTTCTAGGCCCCTTAAGCGAAAGTCGGTCCCTTCAGGACAGGTCCAGCGTCCTGGATGTAGTCATTGGGACAGTTCTGACCCGTTGCAGTCATCGGATGACTGCTCGCCGCCTAAGCAGCAACGTTACACAGGCTCAGAAAGTCTTGGGGTAGGCAAAGTTGTGCCGTCTCAGACGTTAACCCCGTCGTTTACCGCACCCATTCCCGTGGACCCTAAATGGGTTATACTGCAGGACATGCAGACTAAGCTCGCCTCCCTTATGGAAGACTATTCTGCCGATAAGGTTCACGTTGAGCCTAGCCGTTTATCTCTTCGAGATCCTGGCCTTCAGCCGCCCAAACGAACCTTTGTGCGTCCTGTTGACGTTGGCGTAGCTAAGTCACGTCAGTCACGATATGTAGAGCCTCACTCGATGCGGTCTCGTGTTGATTTTCAGCCGCATTTGGACGTTAGGCCACTTACTAATGCTCCTGTTGACGTTCAGGACGTTCGCCAACCATCGGAGTTGACTTGTTTTGACGCTGAGCGTCAACCACCGCAGTCTAGAGTTGTTTTGACTGCTCAGACTAGGCAGTCAAAACAGTCTCGAGTGGACGCCGAGCGTCCTCACGCACCTGTTGTTGTTGACAGTTCACAGACTGTTAAGCAGTTACATGACGTTGCGTCCTGCTCCGCTACTAATGCACCAGTGCGTGTGGACGCTGCGTGTCAAGCATTGCCAACCCCTTTGCTTGTTTCTCAGCAGTTGTCAGATGAGGATCCTTCAGATGAGGACGTTGCTGACCCTCAGCATGATGATCATCCTTCGGATGTAGACGAACCCAGAACAGTTCCTCCATCAATGGACTTTAAGAAAGTCATGTTAGTTTTTAAGGAGTTGTTTCCCGATCACTTCGTCGCTGTTGCTCCTCGTTCGCCGCCGTCTGAGTTTGTTCTAGGCGTACCTGCTAACATGCCAGCCTTTACAAAACTTGTGCTCTCTCGCTCTTCCAAGAGAGCTTTACGGCTTTTAGGCGACTGGTTGGAAACCAAGAGGAGTTTGGGGAAGACGGCCTTTGCCTTCCCTCTGTCTAAACTCTCGTCTAGATCGAGCGTCTGGTATGCCACGGGAGAAGTTCTCGGCTTGGGAGTCCCTGCCTCTGCCCAGGGCGACTTCTCAAGCCTTGTAGACTCTCCCCGCCGCCTAGCCATGAGACGCTCGAAGATTAGTTAGTCCTCCTCGGACCTTGATCATCTGCTGAAAGGCATTTACAGAGCCTTTGAAGTTTTCAACTTCCTTGACTGGTGTTTGGGAGCCTTAAGTAGGAAAATCTCATCGGCTGATAGAGATGTCTCCTTACTAATTATGTCCTGTATGGATAAAGCCATCCGCGATGGTTCCAATGAGCTCTCCTCCTCTTTTACGTCGGGAGTCCTAAAGAAGCGAGAGTCCCTTTGCTCTTTTCTGTCGGCAGGAGTTACTCCCTGTCAGAGATCTGAACTGCTCTTTGCTCCCTTATCAAAGTTTTTGTTCCCGCAACAATTGGTTAAGGACATAGATTCTTCACTCGTGCAGAAGGACACCCATGACTTGGTTGCGTCCTCTGCTCGCAAAGGGACTCCTTCGACATCCTTTTCTGCAAGACCTAGGATAGACACTCCGGCGTCCAGATTTATCCCGCCCTTTCGTGGCAGAGCTCCCAGCAGGGGAAGTACTCGTGCCGAGGGAAAGAGAGGAAAGAAGAGAGGAGCCAAGTCCTCACGTGGCAGAGTCTGACTGCCCGCAGCCTCAGACAGCAGTAGGAGCCAGACTGAAGAACTTCTGGCAAGCCTGGGAGAAGAGGGGCGCAGACCAACAATCTGTGAGGTTGCTCAGAGAGGGGTACAAAATTCCATTTGTACGCAAACCTCCTCTAGCGACTTCCCCCATCGACCTCTCTCCCAGGTACCGAGAGGAGTCAAAGAGACAAGCCCTGAACCTAGAAGTGTCTCTTTTGCTAGAGAAGGGAGCGGTGGTGAAAGTCTCGGACCTTCAATCACCGGGGTTTTACAACCGTCTCTTCCTAGTACCGAAGAAGACAGGAGGTTGGAGACCGGTGCTAGATGTCAGTGCACTCAACGTCTTTGTTACGAAGACAAAGTTCACCATGGAGACCACGAAATCAGTCTTAGCAGCGGTCAGAAAGGGAGACTGGATGGTCTCTCTCGACCTAAGAGACGCATACTTCCACATCCCCATACACCCAGATTCCCAACCTTTTCTGAGGTTTGTTTTCAACAATGTGGTATACCAGTTTCGGGCCCTGTGCTTTGGCCTAAGTCCTGCTCCTCTCGTGTTTACGAGGCTTATGAAGAATGTAGCAAAATTCCTCCATTTATCGGGAATCCGAGCCTCCCTGTACTTGGACGACTGGCTTCTCAGAGCCTCGTCCAGTCATCGCTGTCTGCAGGATCTTCATTGGACATTGGATCTGACCAAGGAATTGGGACTTTTGGTCAACCTAGAAAAGTCCCAGCTGATTCCATCCCAAACTATACTGTATTTAGGGATGGAGATTCGCAGTCCAGTTTTTCGGGCTTTTCCGTCTGCCCCCCGAATAGAGCAAGCCCTGCTCAAAGTCCAACTGATGTTGAAGAGAGAACGATGCTCAGTCAGGAATTGGATGAGTCTAGTAGGAACTCTATCATCCCTGGAGCAGTTTGTCTCGCTAGGAAGGCTACACCTTCGACCTCTCCAGTTCCATCTAGCTTTTCACTGGAAAAAGGACAAGACGTTAGAGACGGTCTCAATCCCGATCTCCGAACCAGTAAAGGCATGCCTGAATTGGTGGAACGACAATATCAGTCTGAGAGAGGGACTTTCCCTAGCAGTTCAGAACCCAAACCACGTACTATTCTCAGACGCGTCGGATTTGGGTTGGGGTGCGACCCTGGACGGTCGGGAATGCTCAGGTCTGTGGACCTCAAGTCAGAGGAGCATGCACATCAACGGCAAGGAGCTTTTGGCAGTCCACCTGGCCTTGATGAACTTCGAGAGTCTCCTTCGAAACAAAGTGGTAGAGATCAACTCCGACAATACCACAGCCTTGGCATACATTTCCAAGCAAGGAGGCACCCACTCCCTGACGCTTTACGAGATCGCAAGGGACCTGCTCATTTGGTCAAGAAATCGAGGCATCTCCCTGTTAACGAGGTTTATCCAGGGCGACTTGAACATCTTAGCAGACTGCCTCAGTCGGAGGGGTCAGGTAATTCCTACGGAATGGACCCTCCACAAGGACGTGTGCAAGAGTCTTTGGGCGACTTGGGGTCAACCCACCATAGACCTCTTTGCAACCTCGATGACCAAGAGACTTCCAATCTATTGTTCTCCAGTCCCAGACCCAGCAGCAATACACAAAGACGCATTTCTTCTAGATTGGTCTCATCTGGACCTATATGCATTCCCACCATTCAAGATTGTCAACAAGGTACTGCAGAAGTTCGCCTCTCACGAAGGGACAAGGTTGACGTTAGTTGCTCCCCTCTGGCCCGCGAGAGAATGGTTCACCGAGGTACTTCGATGGCTGGTAGACTTTCCAAGGAGTCTTCCTCTAAGAGTAGATCTGTTACGTCAGCCCCACGTAAAGAATGTACACCAAAGCCTCCCCGCTCTTCGTCTGACTACCTTCAGACTATCGAAAGACTCTCTAGAGCTCGAGGCTTTTCGAAGGAGGCAGCCAGTGCGATTGCAAGAGCGAGGAGAGCTTCTACCATTAGAGTATACCAGTCGAAGTGGGAAGTCTTCCGAGACTGGTGCAAGTCAGCATCTGTATCCTCGTCCAGTACCTCTGTAGCCCAAATCGCTGATTTTCTCTTACACCTGAGAAAAGTTTGCTCCCTTTCAGCTACCACGATCAAGGGCTACAGGAGCATGTTGGCTTCAGTCTTTCGGCATAGAGGCTTAGATCTTTCCAACAATAAAGATCTACAAGATCTCCTTAAGTCTTTTGAAACCTCTAAGGAACGTCGTTTGGCTACTCCTGGATGGAACTTAGACGTGGTCCTAAGGTTCCTCATGTCAGATAGATTTGAGCCATTACATTCAGCCTCCCTGAAGGATCTCACTCTTAAGACTCTTTTCCTGGTGTGCTTGGCCTCGGCTAAAAGAGTCAGTGAACTTCATGCCTTCAGTAAGAACATCGGCTTTTCTACAGAAAAAGCCACTTGTTCTCTTCAACTTGGTTTCCTGGCCAAAAATGAACTGCCTTCTCGTCCTTGGCCTAAATCTTTTGATATTCCTTGCTTATCAGAGATCGTAGGCAACGAACTGGAAAGAGTGTTATGTCCCGTTAGAGCTCTTAAGTTCTATTTAGCTCGTACTAAGTCATTACGAGGTAAATCTGAAGCGTTATGGTGTTCGGTTAAGAAACCATCCTTACCTATGTCAAAGAATGCTTTGTCATATTTAATCAGATTTTTAATACGAGAAGCTCATTCCCACTTGAATGAGGAAGACCAATCTTTGCTTAAGGTTAAGACGCACGAAATTAGAGCTATAGCAACCTCCGTGGCCTTCAAGCAAAATAGATCTCTGCAAAGTATCATGGACGCGACTTTTTGGAGAAGCAAGTCTGTGTTCGCGTCATTTTACTTGAAAGATGTCCAGACTCTTTACGAGGACTGCTACACACTGGGTCCATTCGTTGCAGCGAGTGCAGTAGTGGGTGAGGGTTCTACCACTACACTTCCCTAATTCCAATATCCTTTTTAATCTGTCTCTTGAAATGTTTTTAATATTGTTTTTTATGGGTTGTACGTAAGGCTAAGAAGCCTTTCGCATCCTGGTTGATTTGGCGGGTGGTCAAAGTCATTTCTTGAGAGCGCCCAGATTAGGGGTTTGATGAGGTCCTGTTAGTATGGGTTGCAACCCTTCATACTTCAGCTCCTGGGAGTCTTTCAGCATCCTAAGAGGATCGCTGGGCTTCGTGAGGAAGACAGACTTACAAGGCAGAGTAATTGTCTAAGTCAACTTCCTTACCAGGTACCTATATATTTTGGTTTTGTTATATTGATAACTGTCAAAAACTCTTAGCATATACGCTGTAAACTTAATTAACTCTGGTCTCTACCCACCGCCTTGGGTGTGAATCAGCTATTATATATTCACCGGCTAAGTTAAATATTTAAAAATGATATTTTAATTATAAAATAAATTTTTGAATATACTTACCCGGTGAATATATAAATTAAAGGCCCTCCCTTCCTCCCCAATAGAGACGCAGCGGGACGAGAAGAATTGAAGGGTTTGTTTACATGCAGGAGTGGTATCTGGCCGATAGTTGGCGCTGGTGGGCACACCCGCAACCTTCATAGCGATCGCTCGCGAGTTTTTGAGTGTGTTTTCTGTCGAGCCGCTGAGCAGCAGCTATTATATATTCACCGGGTAAGTATATTCAAAAATTTATTTTATAATTAAAATATCATTTCTCATTTATCCCCCATATCAGTCCTAGGCCTAAGGACAAAAGTAGCTATGACTAGTCTGTGATGGCCTGGTGGGCAGGGCTTTGCCTTTGTGACACCTGTTATCAACCAATCACAGAACCTTTTTAACAATGCAATGTCCAAAGACAATTGCTTATTTTAAAGGATTTTGGGGTTATATAGCTAGGAAATATACAAATTACTTTTAAAATTTGTTAAATTTATTGTTTTTAAAACTAATTGCTGGATATTTCATTGATTTAAAATCACGTCTTTGATCTTAAACCTTTCTATGAATCATCCCTACTTTGTCCCTGTTGCTGGAGAAAACTTGACGGTTTGCCCGCCAATTATCCACTTAAAGCTACATGGCTTTCTTGTTAGCAAATGTCATCTACTCGTCCATCTATCATTAAAGATATCTGTATGTGAAATATATCGGATATTTATATAGCGAAAATGCTGTGCTCGTAAGAACTGTAATTTTCATTGTTACTTATATTTTACAGGTTGTGATCTTTGGCTCTGAAAAATACTGTTGTCTTCTATTCAAACCGTAAAGATATGGCCATTTTGAGAAGATTTTGTGCTCAAGGAGCATGGCAAATTAGACCTTTGCAGAGTTCTAACTTCGCTAGATATTTTGGAGGTGAGATATTGAGATGCAATAATTTTTTTTTATGTTTTATGACTAGCAGGTTATTTGTTTTCAAATCTTATTAGGTTTGATATGTTTTTAGGGATATTGAAGTAATCTACTGTAGTAGTAAGATCTCTGTAAATCACCAGAAGTATGGGTTCCTCAAAATTCTTTATACTATGACTTTCTTGAATCTTCCCCTTAGAACCTAAACTATTAGCTAAAAAAGAGCCCTCACCACTAAGCCTCAAAATGTTCAAAATCAAAAGAGGAGAATATATTTTCCCTATGCTCTCCCATTTCCCCTTCAGCTAAGCTAGGACAAAAATGCTGAGATAAATGGCAATAGACAACCATGGCGAGAGAATCTTAAAATACAGTAAGAAGTCCATCAGAGAATAACAGCCTTAACTAAAGTTACCCAGTGGATCACCTCTATGTCTCATGCATGATCAGTAGTCAAGAGGCATTTTTGTATTTTTTAGGGATATCAGTAGCTATGAGATTCAGGTGTCTTCATCACTTAATAGATTCAGATATTGCAAAAAAAGCTGAGCAGTATAGTTACACAATCCTTGGATTTGCATTTTCTTAGTTTGTGATGCCAGAATAATGTTAGTGACTTGAACAACCGTTGGCAGAAGTATTTTAGTTTATCTATTGCATAGATGTCTGATTATAAAATTTATGGTTGGATAGGGATGCTAAATGTAAAAAGAGAATGTCCATGAAAGAAAATTAAAACTTGTTCCGTAACCGAAATACAAACCACGCTATTTACATGGGGTATTACTTTCAGCGTAGCTGAAATGACGAGCCATTAGATTTTTAACGAGGGTAGTGCCATAGCCTCTGTACCATGGTCTTCCACCATCTTGGGTTAGAGTTCTCTTGCTTGAGGGTACACCCGAGCACACTATTCTTTCTAATTTCACTTTCTCTTTTGTTAAAGTTTTTATAGTTTATATAGGAAGTATTCATTTTAGTGTTGTTGCTGTCCTTGAAATATTTACTTTTTCCTTCTTTCCTTTCCTTACTGGGCTATTTTCTCTGTTGGGGCCCCTGGGCTTATAGCATCCTGCTTTTCTAATTAGGGTTGTAGCTTAGCAAATAATAATAATAATAATAATAATAATAACTACCCTCTCGCTAGTTAGCGAGGGGGTAGGGGAGGGGTAGCTAGCTGCCCCTCCCCCCTCACACACCGGTGAACTGATTCACTTCACTTTTGGCTCGGGTGATGATCAGACCTGTCTCTCATCCTCGCATTTTTGACAGCCTTAATTTTTTTTGCTTTTTTTTACAGCTCGTGTGCTTGGAAGTTGGCCTCTCTCTATCATGCGGAAGTGCCCTGGACTTCCCGACCGCCCTTGTGGAACGTTCATGTCGGCGGTCGAGACCGACCCTCACTCCTTATGTCCATACTGCCGAGGTCAACGGTGTGATAGGGATAAAACTTGTAGTGAGTGTAGGGAGTGGTCTACCTCCTAGTGGGAGAGGTTTTTCCGGCGACGTAAGAAGAAGTCTAATCGTGACCTTTCTCCTTCAAGGGCTGCCTTGAAGAAGGAAGGTTCCAAAGACTCTTCTTCCGTTGCCCGAACCTCCTCCGAAGCTCCCTCTCGATCGGTCTCTCGCGAGGGGCCGTCGAGTGGTAGCGTAGGCCTTTCTTTTGTTGACCAACCTCTGGGTTCGGGAGAGGGAGTTGCCTCCCATAGTGAGGCAGCTCTTCCTCCTCCTCCACCTCCGGGGGAGGATATTGATGTTGATGACTCTGTTTCTAACAATGATCTTTTGCAGCTTTGGGCTTCCTTGGGGCTTAAGGGCTCGCCCTCCAGGGAAGACCTGTTTGACCTGATCCAGTTGGGTGCAGCTGTCAAACAGTCGCCGGTAATAGCAGAGGTAGATCCTCTGTCTATTGTCGACGTTGTTGTGGCAGAGGCTTCCGACGGGTCGGGCCAAACCCCTGCTATTGTTGCGGATGTTGCTGAAGGCTCAGTTCCCCCCTCCGAACATCCTTCGAGGGAGGAGCTGGGTCCAACGGTCTCTCCTGCGGGTGATTCTCCCCCGACTCCTCTTCTGAGGACCGACGATGGTGTTGCTGCCCCTCGAGGTCGTCTTCGCCGTAAGGCTCGCCCTCCTCTTCGCCGTAGAGGCCGTTCTTCTCCTTATAAGGGAGTTAGGAGGCGCCTCTTCGGTTCTTCGCCTTCGACGTCCCCTGCAGAGGAGCCTCCTCGACGTGAGCAGACCGTTGCAGCTGCATCGCTAGACCTCTCAGCTGATCGTTCCCGATCTCCCACGCCTGCCAGACCTGCTAGCCTTCCTTCTCCGTTCGCGGACGCAGATGCGCAGTGGGCGCCAACGCACCCCGTTTTCCAACGGGCACCGGTCCCTTCGGGGCATAAGGGCTTACTGTATCTCCCACTGAGAGTAAGTCCCTTAAGCGCCAGGTGTTACCTGCGCGCCCAGTAGCGCGCAAGCGCTCTCCTGCTCTCCTGCTATGGACCCTTCGGACTCAACGCGCCAGCGATCTCCTGCAGCCACGTCTTCTCGCCGTAGATCTCCTGCTCGCCTGCGCGCCAGCGCTCACCTGCGCGTCAGCGCTCGCCTGCGCGCCAGCGCTCACCTGCGCGCCAGCGCGCTCCTGCTCGTCAGGGATCTCCTGTGCGCCAGCTCTCTCCTGCTCGCCAGCGCACATCTGCGCGCCCACGATCGCCTTCTCGCCAGCGCACATCTGCGCGCCCACGATCGCCTTCTCACCAGCGCACATCTGCGCGTCCTGGTCCTGATGCGCGCCAACGTTCACCCGCGCGCCGACGATCTCCGGATCTGGGTGCAGGCAAGGAGGTTGTTCCTTTGCCCCCTTGCCGTCGATCTCCTGCGCGCCCACAGATCTCGCCCACTCGCCCGCCTTTTTTTCACCATCGCGCGCACTCTCCTGTGCGCTCTTCTAGACCTGTTCGAGTCTCTGCACACCCGCGTGCCTACGAGAAGTCTCCGGTGCAAGCTGATATCTCCTGACCGCGCCACTCTGCGCCAGCGATCTCCCGCGCGCCCGTGCGATCTTTCGCCTGCGCGCAAGCGCTCTCCAACGCACCCGCGCCCCCATACATCAGATCGCCGAAGGTCTCCTACGCGCCCACGCGCTAGCTCGCCTGTGCGCAGTCGATCGCCTTCCCGCCCTACGCGCCAACGCGCCATCGCTCGCCAATGCGCCATCGCTCGCCAACGTGCCATCGCTCGCCAACGTGCCATCGCTCGCCCACGCGCCATCGCTCGCCCACGCGCCATCGCTCCCCTGCGCGCTGTCGTTCTCCTGGCCGCCAGCGCTCTCCCTTACAACCGTGCGCACCCTCACCTGCGAGCCCACGCGCACTCTCACCTACGCGCACTCACCTACGCGCTCACTCGCCCGCACTCCCGCGCGCACACTCGCCCGCACGCACACACGCCCCCTCGCCCGCACGCGCACCCGCGCTTTCATCTCCGCGCGCATGTGCGCCAACGTTCACCAGCACGCGAACTCCCGATTCTACCATTGTGCGAGCGCCAGCGCGATCCCGACCGCGATTCCCGCCGGGTTTCGCAGCACGGGCAACCTTACGAGTCCTCTGGAGCGCGTACTTCCAGATCATCGTCGTCACGATCTCCACCCCGTAAGCGCAGAGCAGCGCACTTGCAGGAGGAGGAAGAATCTTCAGAGAGGTCTAGGCATCACTCTTCTTCTTTTCAGGCAGGCCCTGTGGTGTCCACTCCTAAGGATCGCCCGATCTCCTTCCCTCCAGCGGGAGTCGCTGACACCGAGTCTGTCAGCCGTCAGCCTTGGTTTGGGTCTCTGATCAAAGCGGTCGTCCAGGCTGTTAAGCCGGCCCTCGCTGATCTAGGCCTCAAACCAACGGCAGCCTCGTCCCCGCTGAAGAGAAGGAGAGGAGCGGACTTCGTGGTGACTTCTCCTAGGGTTAAAGTGGCTCCCAAAAAGTCCGTCAGGAAGGCCCCTTCCCCCTCTTAGACGGTTTTTCCTTCTCTTGTGGACGAAGCCTTTCCGTCCTCAGGAGAGTCCAGCGAGGCGAGACATTCTCCCACGGCACCAATGGGAGGAACCCCTCCTCGAGTAGGAGAATCGTCTCGTGTGGGAGCAGAGAGGAGCCCTCAGACTTCTTTACTGGAGTCCTGTATTCTTCCTAGGAGGGAGCCCAAGGACTCGAAGACCGTCCCTAAGTCTTCATCCCGGATTCGACCAGAGCCAGCAAGACCCCAGGAGAACGTCCACGTGTCCCCCCAAGTAGAGCAGCTGGGGACAGGAGACTTTGCTGCCAGTCCACAAGGAGGAGAGCTGCATGAGTCGGAGCATGCCTTCTGGCAGGTCCTGAGTCTGATGAGGCAACTCAACAGGTTAGAGGACCCGGAGACCGCCCCTCGCGAAGGCAAGGATACGGTTCTGGACCAAGTCCACGGCACTCAAAAACCTCTGAAGGCCAGTGTGGCTCTGTCCTGGTCCCTGGGGGTTAAGAGCGCCAGAGACAAGGTTGAGAGCCAGCTCTCCGAACTCGCCTCCTCCAGCTGTTCCTCTGCCGGCAACAAACTCCTCCCACCTCCTCGCGTACAACAGAGAAGGTACTTCGAGATCGTGGGGGAGTCTTGTTTAGCTCTTCCTCTCCACCATTCTGTGGAAGACCTCTCCAAGGGAATTTCTCTTGAGAAACTCTCCGCCCGGCAGGTGACATTCTCGGCTACTGAGATCTTGAGCCAGGAGAAAGTTGCAAAGTGTGCCGTGCAGGCCACTTTGTGGCTGGATGTCTGGCTGGGGTCTCTGGGCATCCTGTTGCGATCCCAGGACTTGTCCAAGGAGAGCACCAGGAAGGCCATGGAGACTTTTCTCCTCTCGGGCACGCGCACCATCGAGTTTCTAGCTCACCAAGTTTCGAACTTGTGGGCAAACTCGATCTTGAAGCGTCGTGATGCGGTGACCGAGAGGTTCCATGCGAAGGTCCCAGCCGTGGATGTCTGCAAGCTCAGACACTCTTCCATCCTTGGAAAGAGCCTGTTTGAGCCCAAGGATGTGGAACGGACAGCTGAGAGGTGGAGGAAATCGAATCAGGATTCTCTCCTCCAAAGGGCTCTTACATCCAGACCCTACAAGCCTCCAGCACCTCAACAACAACAGCCTCGTCAGTCTAGGACATCGAAACCGGCTCTGGCAGCAAAGGCAAAGGTGTCCAAACAGCAGCCCTTTCCTGTCAAGGACAGGAAGGGTGGGAAGTCCTCCAGGGGAGGCAAGAATCCTAGAGGGAGCGGCCGAGGCCGCAAACGCTAGGATTGGCAATCCCCCTGCGTGTCCACCAGTGGGGGGATGCCTGCAGAGTTGCATGTTCAGGTGGCAGCAACTCGGGGCCGATTCCTGGACGATCTCTGATCAGCCAAGGATATCGCGTCCCGTTCATAACATCTCTTCCTCCCCTGACAACGAATCCAGTGTCGTTGAGCTCCTATGCCATGGGATCGGCAAAGGGGCTAGCCCTTCGAGCAGAAGTCGAGACCATGCTGAAGAAGGATGCTCTCCAAGAGGTCGTCGACGGCTCCCCAGGCTGCTTCAGTCGACTCTTTCTTGTAAAGAAGGCGTCTGGAGGCTGGAGACCCGTCATCGACCTTTCAGCCCTGAACAAGTTTGTCAAACAAACTCCGTTCAGCATGGAGACAGCAGAGACGGTCAGACTTGCAGTGAGACCGCAAGACTTCATGTGCACACTGGATCTAAAGGACGCGTACTTCCAGATCCCAATCCATCCGTCTTCCAGGAAGTACTTGAGATTCAGCCTAGACAACAAGATCTACCAGTTCAAGGTGCTGTGTTTCAGTCTCTCCACAGCACCACAGGTGTTCACCAGTGTTCACCCTGATATCTTCGTGGGCACACAGGATCGGCATCCGTCTCCTTTGCTATTTGGACGACTGGCTGATCCTGGCAGACTCTGAGTCGACCCTTCTTCGACACCGTGACAAGCTTCTGGGACTTTGCCAAGATCTAGGGATCATGGTAAATCTCGAGAAGTCTTCTCTGCTTCCATCTCAACGACTGGTATATCTAGGCATGATATTAGACACCAATCTCCACAAAGCCTTTCCATCAGACGACAGGATAGCAAGGCTGAGGAGGGTGGCAGAATCTTTCTTCAGACGGGAAGAGCTTCCAGCCCAATCTTGGTTACGTTGTGGAAAAAATTAATAATAGTTGGGAAAAATACAAACCATTTCCACATATAACAAGCTTGGGTTATATATGTTTTAAAGTAACTCTCATTATCAATTCCCTTTTGTCATAATGTCTGATATTCTGCCCCAGTACTGTACTATAACATTTTATTCATTGTAAAGATTTTAATTTTTCTTAAATAGGTTTAAATGTTTTGCAAGCATAATGTATATGTTTAAGGGGTATGTATATATTTTTGTTTGGTCCTACCAACTGTCTTAACAACATTTGTTTTTGCAGCACGCCCTACTCTCTGTAGGGTTTGAATGTGTAACCAGAGTTTGAGTAAATAGAAGTACTGTACTTTACAAGAATAGGTTCCTTCATCAAGAAAAGAAAAAAAGAACAGATACGGCAGACATTTATGTTGACAGAAGTTCCCAATTGTAAGGGATATTTACTCGAGACCACTGTATGTACAGTATATAGGAACAGAGTATCTGTCTAGTACTGCTCATAACAATTATGAATGTGGTTGATGGCCTGTTACCAGTGTGTAGTGGTGGGTGTGTCTGCTCTGTATTAATTTTTCACTGCCTGTGAACTGTAAGTACATCATGTGTTTGAATGAATAACACCACAACCAATGTATTATAAGGCCATTGGCGATTGCTTGTGTTGTTGACAAAATTTTTGAGACATTGTTATTGTGGGCCTGCAGAGACCTGCACGGCATCGTATACGGCCTTACCATTTAGAGTTTGATAATTTTAAGTGACTTTGCAGTTTAGTGGTGAACTGGATATTGAAAGGACAGTAGTGATTCAGGGGAAAGTATTGTAGTTCAGTAGTCTCACAGATTTATATATTTCTTATGGGTGGTTGGTTTGAGATGGCTTAGTAAACGTGAGTGACCAGTATGTGAATAATTTTTTTATTCTTTTTCAAAAATTGTTTATCTGGTTATCCTGTGGCTGAAGCTTGATGTAAAGGGATGCTAATTTTGCCTTTAATTTTCTATTTGGATTGATGGGTCAATGTAATTGTAATCCTAACAGTTTTGGTTAAATAAATATTTTTTTCTTGTTTTTTATAATACAGCATCTCATTCCAGTTCCTTAAACCACTGAGTTCCCCTACTCAGCCACTGTTTTTTTTAATCTTTCAAATAACTTATAATAATCCCTTTCACCTAATGTTCTTATACTTATGATCAGCAAGCTGGAGAAGCAAAGGTTTAAGTCAGGATCTAGCTGGGTCCCCTTGCCCATTATAAATCAAGGGGTGGTGCCCAGTGCTTTGAACTGTTACTTAGGTTTTTGGGTATTCCACCGTTGTATGTTTGTTGTGTAGTGAACGTCGGGTTGTGGTCGGCATTCGGATACTAGGCAGTTTGGGTGTTACCTTTGGCCACAGTCCGCAAACCACTACAATGTGTTCTAGGTCACCTGTCTTCCTTGGCCCGTCTAGTTCCAAACGGCCGCCTCAGGATGAGATCCCTGCAATGGCGGCTCAAGTCCCGGTGGAATCAAGGCTACGATTCCCCGGACATTCTGGTCCCCATGGGGCCTGCAGAACGGATGGACCTGCAGTGGTGGTTGACCGACGGAAACCTTCGAAAGGGAGAGGATCTTCTCTTCCTCCCCCCCGGATTTGATGCTGTTCTCAGACGCGTCAAAAGAAGGGTGGGGGGCCCACCTTCTGAACCACAGGATCTCAGGCCGGTGGTCAGAATCAGAAAAGTACCTCCACATCAATCTGCTAGAAATGAAGGTCGGCCCTTCAACAGTTCCAACAGACCCTGGCAGGTCACTCTGTGGTGGTGATGAGCGACAACACCACGGTAGTGGCTTATATCAACAAGCAGGGAGGTACCTTTTCACAACAGCTATCCCATCTTGCAGTAGAGATTCTGAGATGGGCCGAAGTCTACTCGATACCACTATCAGCTCGCTTCATTCCGGGCAAAAGGAATGTGCTTGCCGACAGTCTGAGCAGAGCTTCGCAGATAGTGAGTACTGAGTGGTCTTTGGATCCTCAGATAGCCAACAAAGTCCTGACTTTGTGGGGTTCCCCGACTGTGGACTTGTTCGCGACAGCCTTGAATTTCAAGCTGCCACTGTACTGCTCCCCAGTCCCGGACCCCAACGCACTCTGGCAAGATGCCTTCCAACAACGGTGGGACAACATCGACGTCTACGCCTTCCCACCGTTCTGTCTGATGAGAAGGGTGCTCAACAAGACCAGACTATCGGTCAACCTGTCGATGACCTTGATAGCTTTGCTATGGCATAATGCTAAGTGGTTCCTGGACCTTCTGCAGCTCCTGACCGAACTCCCGAGAGAACTCCCCCCACGACACGAGCTACTCAGGCAACCACACTGCAACATCTTCCACAAAGCCGTAGCTTCGCTTCGGCTTCACGCCTGGAGACTATCCAGCATCTCCTCACAGAGAGAGGCTTTTCGCAACAAGTCGCGGAGAGGATGTCTCGACACCTGCCAAAGTCATCTGCAGGGGTCTACCAGGCGAAGTGGAGAGTCTTCTGTGGTTGGTGTCATGTGAGGGGTATTTCTCCCCTCGATGCCACTATTCCAGCAATAGCGGAGTTTCTTGTATATTTGCGGGAGGAAATGCGCCTTTCGGTCTCGGCGGTGAAAGGCTATCGCTCAGCCTTAAGCCTGGCCTTCAGGCTGAAAGGATTGGACATTTCTTCCTCGCTGGAACTTTCCTTGCTCATACGAAGCTACGAACTTACCTACCCTCAGTCGGAAGTGAGACCTCCTCCATGGAACGTGGTTCGGGTTCTCAGGGCTCTTAAGAGACCTCCGTTCGAACTATTACGCCAGGCTTCTGATCATCACCTGACTTGGAAGACGGTGTTCCTGCTCGCTCTGGCTTCAGCCAAGCGTGTCAGTGAACTTCATGGTCTCTCGTACGACGTCGCCCATTCAAGGGGATGGGGGGAGGTAACGTTTAGGTTCGTCCCTGAGTTTGTTGCTAAGACTCAAAATCCTGGAGTTCCGGACCCACGGTTCGACTCCTTCAGGGTTTCGTGTCTTCGTTCTGTAACAGATGACTCAGACCATCTCCTACTATACCCAGTAAGGAGTCTGAGGCGTTATCTTAAAAGAACAGCTGCAGTTCGTCCTCGCGTGCAAGCCCTGTTTGTGAGCACAGGAAGGACGAAGAGGAGGGTCACCAAAAATACCATCTCAGCTTGGATTCGAAGGGTCATCCATCATGCCCTGAATCCAGACCCTCCTCCGTCACGTCGCCCTAGAGCACACGATGTCAGAGGCATCGCAACGTCCCTGGCATTCAAGAGGAACTTCTCTGTGATGCAGGTACTACAAGCTGGGGTCTGGAAGCGTCAAACAACCTTCACAGCCCACTACCTGCAGGACGTGACCCACAGGAGGCTCGATACGTTCTCTATCGGCCCTGTGGTGGCTGCACAACAGCTGGTATAACCTCAGGCTCCTTAATGGACAGGTAGCAGAAGGTTGAGGGCATTGTTACCCGGTTTTAGACTGCATGAATAAAAAAGTATGTCTGGCCCTTACTCTTTTCTTCATCCTCCCCTCTCTTGGGGAAAGCAGCATCCTGAGTTCTCTGCATAGCTGACCTCAAACGACTGCAGGTAAACCATGCTTCCTTGTGTTCCTAGTATAAATATAATACTGTCGCGTCCCCCATACCCTGACGAGGTGGTATTGGGAACGTCCTAACCTAGATTTCCATCTAAAGGACTTCAGGTCAACTTCCTAGGACGAGTCACACTTCTTTCCTTCACACACAAGCTTATTTAGGCCGCACGTTCCTTGCGGAGCAAGGAATTTGCGAGGTGCAGGGACTCCTTTTCTCGAGTGCTGCTCACTCGGATTCTGAGTCCCCGGGCAAAAGCCAAAGCCAGTAAGGCTGGGACTTTCCACCCTACCTAAGGGTTAAGTCATCCCATGTAAATAGCGTGGTTTGTATTTCGGTTACGGAACAGATGACAAATTCGGAGATAATTTGTATTTTTCCTAACCATACAAACCTTAGCTATTTACACATATTTGCCCACCAGCCCTGTCCCCCGTGAAGTCCTACCTCTAAGCGAAGTGAATCAGTTCACCGGTGTGTGAGTGGGGAGGGGTAGCTAGCTACCCCTCCCCTACCCCCTCGCTAACTAGCGAGAGGGTAGTTTACTCTCGTTAAAAATCTAATGGCTCGTCATTTCAGCTACGCCGAAAGTAATACCCCATGTAAATAGCTAAGGTTTTGTATGGTTAGGAAAAATACAAATTATCTCCGAATTTGTCATATTACAGGAAAGGCTTAGGTAAGGCTAACGGTTGATAGCGCAAGTGTAAACAATATGACTTTTAGCAATGACTCGGGGAGCAAGAAGAATCGGACTAGGTTGTCTTGTTTAGTTGTAGTTGTGAGGATGGATATCATGATGGTTCTTTTTTTCGAATTTTTTTAAAATAATTTGTATTTATTAATTTCCACTTTGGATTCTTTTGCTAAGCCTACTATTAGCGCTATCCCATCCTTTTTGCTTACCTTTCCTCTTCTAGTACTTATTGTTTTAAGTGCTGCTAACATATCTAACTCTTGATCAACCTGTTTTATGAAGATCATGTATCTCTTTGGCACATGATATTAAAACTAGCATCTTTTTGGGAAATCTAATTCAAGTTAAGAAGATATATTTCCCTCCTTTTTTTTTGGGCTTTGCCAACAACTACTGGTTACTCGATCCCTACCCAATCCACTCTTTTGGTGAGAGTTCACACCATGCCATTGTCTAACTTGTCAAAAGGTCCTATTTTAGTTTCAATGCAAAAAGATCTTTCATTTATAATCTGGTTAGACACCTAGCAATGCATTTCCTAAGGCTTTGATTAATGCAAATACACTAATGAATTTGTTTTCACCATTTGTAACATTAATCTATATTCCTTTTATTTTTTATGAGGATAGCATATGTACTATATTAATGTCTAAAAGATGGGAAATTAGGCCTGATATGCTATGACAACTCGCCACTTGTAATAAAGCTAAGGTTAGCATAGCTTATGGTTTGTAACTTTTGGAATATTCCCTCCGATCTCACCATAGCATTCAGGATTCAGTTTGATTATGCTGTTTGTATCGTGAAGACCAGTTTATTCCTATACAAAAATAAAACTTTGTCATTTAATATGGGTTTACTCTAGTGCGCAAGCTGGTATGGCATGCCCTACTCACCCGTGAGTTGGGTTGACAGGCTGTGGCTTGAAGAGAGGAACCACTCTATCTCCGGCCATGCTAATGTTCACGCGTTTGTCATTAGCCTTTAAAGTTGTCATTGCTTTTGTGCTAATTGTTTTTCTCATCTTTCATTTTGAGTACAAAGCAAGTGTGTATTATGAAGACTTCTCCTGGTGTGGAAGTTGATCCTCATCCTTTGTGTCCAACGTGCAGGGGACATCAATGCTTTTCAGAATCCCCTTGTGGGGTTTGAAGGGAATGGACATTCTTCCAATTGGAGAAATTTCACAGACTTAGAAGAAGAAATCAAAACATGGTTGTACTGCTCACGTGTTGAAGGAGAAGTCTAGAACTCTTCTGACTCCCGGAATTAGATATCCCCTTTTGACTCCAGAAATTCCCCTTTTTTGAGTCTCTGTCTCCAGGTTTATTCTCAAGATTTATGTTTTCCTATCCTCCATTGTGAAGTTGGAAATCTCCTATGTTAGAGGCCAATCCCCTCACTACCGTAGGGCTGATTCTTTGTCTCGGGTCATTTTATTTTACCCATAACAAGTTTGCTAATAACATTAGTATTAGACATCTTGATAGATGACAGGTCATTTCCCAGTGATTTTTAGGAGGGGAAAATAATTTTATCTTAACTTATTTCAGAACTACTGTAATTGTTTTTAAACTAGATGTTTTGGATACGCTTTTTGGGGAAGAAAGGTAGTGATTTGTCAGAGCATTTTTTTTTAGTTCTTTGATATATGTAAAGTTGTATATTAAAATGACGTAAATATTGAGTGTAAAAGTTCTTACCTGTTTTATGTATTTAGGCTTTCAGAGGTCATCTTTTCTAAGAAGCTATGTTGTTTATAGTTAAAGGTTTAGTGACAAGGTCACACAGCAAATTATATTAAAGTAAGAGGAAGGACTTCATGGTTTAGATTCACAAAGTGGTAGACCAGGTGCTTCTCTTTTTGTGAAAGCTTTTCTGATTTGAAAAGTATTTTGGCAATGACTTTGTGGTTTATATAGTTGGTTTGAGATATGGTTTTATCTAAAAGAAACTTTTAATGAGAAATTTACTGGGCATAAGGTGCTGTAGTAACTGAAAGACATAGTGTAAATAAGAAATTACTGTTTACAAAGTTGATAGTGGATATAGGCTTTGAATATAACTGCAAAACTCTATTGATTTAAGAGTTTACTTGAGGTTAGGATTGGCTACTTCTTAGATAAGTCTCAGGGTATTGATATATTTATTCATCAAGATTTTTATTTTCCTATCTTAACATCACTAGCCTTTCTCCACCAGGGTGTGGAATTCAGTAATATGAACATCAGGGAGGTTTTTGATATTAAACACAACTTTTATGATAACATTTGCAGTATTATTTTCATACTCACCTGATATTCATATACATTCATGTACATGCCCCCTTCCTCCCCACTGAACAGTGACGTCAAGAGACTTATGATAAAGTTTCAACTCCGAGAACTGATGAGACGAGACAAAGTGATTGTGATGCATCATAGACCAGTTATTTGTCATCAACTGCCAGATGGCGTGATGGTTCCCAGAGGGGGAGGAATTTTTCAAAAAGAGAAACCAATTTTTTTTTTTATAGGCATCAACATTTAAATAGCTTTGGGATATGGAAGTAGTATGACATCAGGTGATTATAAAAATAGTAAGCTTTTTCATTAAAATTCTGTTTTTACCATACTAATATCATCACACAGCTGTCTGTATTATTTACTTATTTTTTATTATTAATGTACTTGCAAGCATAGATCTATTTTTTATATTATATACAGTAAAATAATTTAGCAGTTACCTTTTAACCACATAATTTGCCACCCAAGGTTTGCAGGTGTGTGGGAGTGGCAGTGGCTCTGAACATAAGACCCACAGATAAGGGGCCAAGTGTACCATGCTATTGTTGTTGTATATTATGGCAATTGTATTTATGTGTGTAGTTGAAGGTCATCAGATTTCATCTGAAATGGCCTAGTAAAGGGAAAACTGTATGGATTACATATTAGTTTCATATATCCTTTGTTTTTCAGGTTTTGTTCTTCAAAAGAGACGGTTCAGAATTGTTACGTCATTTTCACAAAGCGAAGGAAAGAATGATGATTCAGTTGAGAAAGTAAATCAAAACATGACAAAGACCAGAGAAACTCCTTTGCTGAAGCAGTTGCAAGCTAGGATTAAATTCACAGGTAAATTAAGCAATCATAACTTTTGTGTTTTTTTTTATTTTGTGTATCTATATACAAAACCAAAAGAGGAAATGTCTTCAAAGAAATGATGGAGAATTTTGCTGAGCTACACAAATCTTTAAGGGAAATATCATCCAGATAAGGAAGTAACCAGCAGAGCAAACTTTTATAATTGTAATGCACTGAGTCATTTCAGAAGCATTTCAGTACTGAGGTAGAAACAAATCCTCTTGATCAGTATTAGTTAAAAGATCCTGTAGCTAATCACAGTTGCCAGAAAAAAGGTAATGTAAAGAAAGAAACCAGAAAGGCACTTAACTCCCAACATTTTTTATAGAAGGGGGGGACACCTCTTCTAAGCAAAACTGACACCTCCTCCTCCTCCTCCTCCTCCTCCTCCTCCTCCTCCTCCTCCTCCTCCTCCTCCTCCTCCTACTCCTCCTCCTCCTCCTCCTCCTCCTCCTCCTCCTCCTCCTCCTCCAATCAACACTAACACACTTCCTCCCATCCTCACAACCTATTCGAGCCAACCACTCTCCTTACTATCAGTAAAGAGAAATTTAAGTTCATTCATTTCAAAGGGAAGCTCATGATAATTTATTCCCTATTTATTCCTTTATTATATTAATTATAACTTTCCAAATGCCTTATCCATGTGAGGGACTCTAACACAATACTTGCGGATAATGAGGGCCAGCTGTATCGTAATTGTCTTAAAAATGTGAGAGCAATATTGATTGTACTAGATCAGCAGTTGGTAAATATTGGTAAAGCAATTAAACAATAAGGTGAATGATTTTATAACATGGAATTTAATTGTCTGTACTTTTTCATGTGTAGTAAAGTTTAAGATTGCTTCATAAAGTTTGTATTTTTTATCACGATCAGAACTGTAAATCACAGGTTCTAGATAAGTGAATTTTTGTTTACAAAGATTCATTAACATTTTTTTCAGGGCCGTTAACCGTATGTGATTACATGAAGGAAGCGTTGATAAATCCTGTGGCTGGGTATTATGCAGCTGGACCAGATATGTTTGGAAGTGCTGGTGATTATATTACCTCTCCTGAAATTTCACAGATGTTTGGAGAGGTAGGATATTATTTGTTGTAAAGAAATTTGGAACATATACAAATAGAAGTAAAAGTATTGCATAATTGACGGAAAGAGAAATATTACAGTACTACACTTAAGATTATTAAGTTATTTAGAGTGTTACAATAATCAGCGAGACTAAAATTTGCTATATGGTACTATGCCAAGCCACAGTGTATTGTACTACCACTAGAGAGTTATTAGGTCCATTGATTGGACGGATAGTAGAGCTACTGAATAATTTAAAAAAAGGAGGATCTTGTTTGTGATGATTGCATATCCCTTTATTACTCCTGGTACTTACCACATTTTCTCATTTCACATTTTTGTTTTGTGTTCTTCACCCACTCATGTATTGAATAAGTATTCTCTTATTTTATATTTCTTCTTTGGCTATAGCAGGTCCTAAATTTAGTGAATAATGGTGTCATTCAGGGATAGTGACTTCTTGGTCGGCAACTGATAGCAGTGTTTTTGTTGGAATAATAATTAGCCTAGGCGTATTTTGATTTTAGTAAAATTATTCAGTTCTTCTGCAATTTGCTGGTCTCTGAACCATTAGAAAAGGCTCCTTTAATTTCCTGTAAGTCTCATCCTTTTATAGTATTACCATTACCATGTGTTATATCTCTTAATCTGCATGTATATGATAGCATTCTAAAACTCCGTTTAAAATAATGGTGATGATGAGAAGGAAACTGTTGTACTGTACTGTATATACTGTATGATCTTCCTAATCGGTTAGTTGAATCAGTAGAACTAAGTTCAAACTCGCAGCAAATGTTTTCATGTTGAACAGACTTACATAAATCCTTTTATAGTTTATATATCAAATATCTCTTAATGTTGTGAATGTTTTTAAAATATTTTATTTTAATTTTCATTTCTTCTTATATCATTTATTTATTTCCTTATCTCTTTTCCTCACTGGGATAATTTTCCCTGTTGGAGCCCTTGGGCTTATAGCATCTTGCTTTTCCAACTAGGGTTGTAGCTTAGCTAGTAATAATAGTAATAATAATAATAATGATACATGCACATACATATACCAAGGCACTTCCCCCAATTTTGGGGGGTAGCCGACATCAAACAAATGAAACAAAAAAGGGGACGTCTCTTCTCTATGTTCCTCCCAGCCTGACAAGGGATTCAACCGAGTTCGGCTGGTACTGCTATGGCGGCACAGCCCACCCTCCCACATTATCCACCACCGATGAAGCATCATAATGCTGACTCCCCTACTGCTGCTACCTCTGCTGTCATCCAAGGCACTGGAGGAAGCAGCAGGGCCTACCAGAACTGCGTCACAATCGCTTGCCATTCATTCCTATTTCTAGCACGCTCTCTTGCCTCTCTCACATCTATCCTTCTATCACCCAAAGCTTCCTTCACACCATCTATTCACCCAAACCTTGGCCTTCCTCTTGTACTTCTCCCATCAACTCTTGCATTCATCACCTTCTTTAGCAGACAGCCATTTTCCATTCTTTCAACATGGCCAAACCACCTCAACACATTCACATCCACTCTAGCTGCTAACTCATTTCTTACACCCGTTCTCACCCTCACTACTTCTTTCCTAACCCTATCTACTCGAGATACACCAGCCATACTCCTTAGACACTTCATCTCAAACACATTCAATTTCTGTCTCTTCGTCACTTTCATTCCTCACAACTCCGATCCATACATCACATTTGGTACAATCACTTTCTCATACAGAACTCTCTTTACATTCATGCCCAACCCTCTATTTGTTCCAACACGGAGTACTTACCTCGAACTACTTTCTTAGGAGTATCTGGGATCTCCTCCCATCCGACCAGAATTTTGTGTAGTTTACCCTATTCCCCTTCTCTCTGCGGGGTAATCTCTGGCGGAGTGATATGCGCCCAGAGATGACCCGGGGTCAGAGAGCATGCTTTCTCAGGTCTCGCTCCTCAGTAAGTTTCTGGTCGCGTCGGCGTTAACACACCGACGCTCTCTAACCCAGTGCGACCCTTTGTGTCCCCGATCCCTTTGTGTCCCACGCGGTTCCCACGTGGTCCCTTGTGTGCTTCCCTTCCTTTCCCTCTGTGTTCCTGTGTCTCGTGGTATATTGCTAGTTCGTTATGGAGCAGCCCCGTTGTTGCCCTGGGCCTATGGCCGGCAAATCGTGTGGCGCTTTTCTCTCAAAACCCGAAGTTGACCCGCACTCCTTGTGTTTCGTCGCGTAGGGGCAGTGTGTCTTCCCCTACAGCCACGTGTCCGGAGTGCGAGTCCTGGAATGAAGTGCAGTGGGTGCGTTACAGCACGAAAAAGAAGAAAGCCTCTCGACGGTCTCCGAGGAAGCCCAACGTCTCTTCGCCTCTCGCTTCACCCGATGTCCCGTCGGATAGAGCTTCTCTACCTTCTCCCCCTACCCAGAGTAGGGGTCGAGGTAAGTCTGTTGCGGGGAAGCGGCCGGTGGCCCTTCCCCAGGAGTCTGAATTACCAGACAATGGTATTGTCTTCTGTCCAGGCAAGTGGGGGGCCTGAGGGAGGGGCGGGTGTGTTTTCGGGGGACGGGGCCCTGGACAAAGCAGGCCCCATGTCTTCGGACGATCCTATATGGGGAAAGACGGCAGCAGTTTCTTCTCCTGCCTCTTGGGCGGGCTTTTCAGGTGCATCAGCAGCCGAGGGTGGCGCCGAGAAGGACGACTCGCCGCCATCAGACGCCCTCGTGTGGGCGCCTCCCAAGACGCCCTTCAGATCACCCCACAGAATGGAAGAGGAGTTTGAGGCCTGGTTCCCCAACGAGGAGCTCCCCCGCTCCCCTCCAACACCGTCAGTGTCGTTCCAGCGGTTTTTATGGAGCCTGCGTCGTCGGCCGGGCCCCATGCAGAACCGACAACGTCACGTCTACTTTCGGACCCTCCAACGAGACCCTACAGATCCTCGGCTTCCTCGTTTGAGGCCTACAGTACTCTTACTCGTCAGATGAAGGAGCCCCGAGAGACCATAGAAGGCGACGGGATAGGTCTCGCAGGAGACGATCACGTTCGCGCTCGACTTCAATACCCCGCCACGTGGACAGACGTTCAAGGTCCCCCAGGAGGAAGTTCAGGAGAAGTCTTTCGCCTGAGGAAGAATGGGTGCGGGTTTCCATCCCACGTAGCCAACTCCTGGGGGCGGCAGCCGTCGCGGGCACCTCGGGATGGTTCCCTAGACCCCGATCACCAGTAGGATTCATCGACGGGAGCAGATTTGACCGACTGAGTAGCTCGTCAGATCAGACGTCGAGGGACAGGCATAGGTCCGCGAAGGTTCCGACTCCACCCGCCCAGCGGGGAGAGTCGCCCCTTCGGTCTGGGAGCCGCGTCCCTCCTTCAAGATCTCCAAGGAGACGTCCAGAACGAGAGAGGTTCTTTTCCTCGACGGGCAAGCCCGCGGACCCCTGGTCCTCCAGAAGAAGGGAGAAATCAAGGACGGAGACCTCCGTCCCAGCGGCAATGCCCGTCCTACGGCCTGTAGCAAGGAAATTGGACCACTCCAAGAGGATGCCACCTCCTGGTACGGCTCCCCCCGTCGGAGGTCTATCGTCACGAGAACTAGGACCCCCCGCGGACAAGAGAGAGGAGGGGGAAGAAGGCTCTCCAGCGGAGGTTTCCGCTTACTGTAGAGTCATAGGCCTCATCCGACGACACCATAGGCTGGATGAACCGGAGCCCTCGTCTGACGAGTTCTGGCTCTCGAGCCTCAACAGGATGGCGGATGCCCCCGTTCAACAGAAGCCCTCACTAGTGCTCCCGGTGGCTAGAGACGTGAAGCTGGGATTGGCACATGTGAGCAAGGTAGTGGGCAACCATGCAGAGGCCCCAAGAACCAGAGCGCCTCTAGGCTTCTCCAGGGCCTAAAGACTCAGTCGCGGTTTTACCTCCCGGAAGGCCACCGCGCGGGACCCTGCGCAGTATAACCAGCAGTCGCCATCTTGGGACAAGGCGCAGCAGAAGAGAGGGGGACCACAGCCCCGGTTTGCTTCTCACCAGCGGAGACCGCCATGAAGGAGGAGCTGTCCAGGGACTTGGTGCATGTGTCATCCTGGCTGGATTGGTGGGCCGCCACTCTGGTAGCGTTCCAATCCTCGTACGACCTAGCAGTTCCAGAAAATCAGGCCCTGCTGAAAGAGCCGATTAGTTCGGGAGGTAAGGCCCTGAAGTTCCTGTCCTATCAGTCAATTACGCAAACCCCTAACTGGATACTGAGGAAAAGGGACACTGTACTCAGCAAACTGGTAAGGCGGCTCCCTGACAGAGAGGCCAGGTCCCTGAGGATTCTTCCACTGTGGGGCGAGACTGTCTTCCCCCTCAAGGAAGTAGAAGAAGTGATGGAGAGGGTGATAAAGTTAAAAGATGTGGGGGAACCGAGACCTCCTCCAGCAAGAAGATCCAACCATAGGAGACCTCCTTCGGACGTCCCTCTTCCTCCTCGCGCTTCACCTAACCAGCCCAGGAGAGACGCTCCTACTACGTCCTGGCAGCACCCTTCTCAGCCCTCCCGTAGGGGATCTGCAACCACACAGTCAACATTTAGGCCCTCTTACTCGGCCTCCAGAAGAGGGCGTTCGGGCCGTGCCTCCCGAAGGAGATAGGGAGGGAGGCCCCCTACTCCTGCCGAAGCCTCAGGTGGGGGGATGCCTCAAAAATTCTTGGCAAGCATGGTGGGACCACGGGTCGGATCCGTGGACCGTGACGGTCCTGAAGGAAGGATACAGGTTGCCCTTCCTGGCGGAACCCCCACCTCTGATACCAGATCTACAGGCGGAATGGTTGGCACCGAAAGACCCCCTGAGAAGGACAGCCCTGCAAGAAGAAGTCTCTGCTATGCTAGCGAAAGGGGCAATGGAGCTAGTCAAGAACCCAGGCCCAGGTTTCTACAGCAGACTCTTCCTGGTGGAGAAAGCGACAGGGGGATGGAGGCCAGTCATAGACCTCTCAGCCCTCAACAAGTTCGTGTGCAAAACCGACTTCAAGATGGACACTCCGAAGTCGGTCCTAGCGACCTTGAGGGAACGAGACTTATGATGTCGATAGACCTCAAGGACGCATACTTCCAGATCCCTGTCCACCCCTCCAGCAGGAAGTATCTAACGGTGAAATGGGGTACCCAAACGTTGCAGTTCAAGACCCTCCGCTTTGGTCTATCCACAGCCCCTCAGGTCTTCACGAGGATCTTCGCGACAGTCTCAGCCTGGGCACATGAACAGGGCATCCGCCTGATTCGGTACCTGGACGACTGGTTGCTGCTTTCAGACTCTAAGGGAAGTACTGAGGGGGCAAGGCGCGAAGCTCCTGCAGTTCTGTAACGTCCTGGGTATCACCATCAACCTGGAGAAATCCCAATTGATACCCTCCACCAGGATGACCTACCTCGGGATGGTCCTGGACTCCCGGTTGGCGAAAGCATTCCCTTTCGCGGAAAGACTAGACAACCTGAACCAGATCCTACGGCCCTTTCTGGGCCAGCCCAGGAGGGCCAAGGACTGCCAGAGACTGATAGGTCACCTCGTGTCATTGGAGAAGCTAGTTCCTCAGGGGAGACTCAAGCTCAGGGGAGTTCAGTGGAACCTGAAAGAAGCCTGGAACCAGAGAGAGACCCCTCACAAAGTAGTTCCGGTGACCACGGAAACGGAGGTCCTCGAGTGGTGGATCGACCCTTCGAATACCCTCAAGGGGATGCCCTTCGCGGCCGACCCTCCGGAGATGCTCCTCTTCACGGATGCCTCCAAGGAGGGTTGGGGTGCTCACCTCCTCGACAGTACAGCGAGAGGAAGGTGGGGACCCGAGGAGAAAAACCTACACATCAATGTACTGGAAATGATGGCAGTACAGAGGGCGTGTCTGGAGTTCGTCCAGAAGCTCCGGGGAAACACCGTGGCGTTGATGTGCGACAACGCCACCGTAGTAGCTTTCATAAAGAAGCAAGGAGGACTAAAATCAAAGGAGTTGTGCGGCCTCACATTGGAATTTCTGGAATGGGCCGAAAGGGAGCAGATCAAGATCTCGGCCAGGTTCATTCCAGGGAAAAGGAACGTCTTAGCCGACGGCCTCAGCAGAGTGGTGGGGTCCGAATGGTCCCTCCACCCAGAAGTGGCCAAGACTCTGATCCAGAAGTGGGGTTTGGCGATAATAGACCTCTTCGCCACGAGACTAAACGCACAGCTCCCTGTGTTTTGTTCTCCTGTGCCAGACCCGGGAGCAGCGTTCGAGGACGCCTTCCAGCATCCCTGGGACCCTCGACGTGTACGCCTTCCCTCCCTTTGGAATGCTCAGACAAGTTCTCAACAGGGTGAGGAGAGGGAGCAACCTGTGGATGACTTTGGTAGCGCCCTGGTGGCCGGAGAGAGAGTGGTTCGCAGACCTAAAGAAACTGGCGCGTCTTCCACCTTAGCCCCTTCCGGACAGGTCAGACTTGCTCCGGCAACCACACTTTCAAAGGATCCACGAGAACCCTCGGTCCCTTTGCCTTCACGCGTGGAGGTTATCGAGCGTCTCCTGAGGAAGGAAGGCTATTCGGCGAAGACGGCAACGAGGATGTTGGGTTACCTGAGACGATCTTCGGCCGCTGTGTACCACGCAAAATGGGCTACCTTCACGAAGTGGTGCGCCGCTAAGAATATCAAGCCGTTGAGAGCCTCGGTCCCGGAGATAGCCGACTTCTTAGTCTATCTCAGGGACGAGGAAATCATGTCCATCCCAGCCATTAAAGGAGTTAGAGCAGCCCTAGGTCAAGTCTTCCTCCTGAAGGGCATCGACCTAGGTTCCTCCAGACACATCTCGATGCTCATCAAGAGCTTTGAGCAATCATGCCCTCCGCAAGCGGTTAGAGTGCCCCAGTGGGACGTGGCTAGGGCACTGAAGAGGCTGTCAGAGTCTCCCTTCGAACCCCTAAAGGACATCCTAGACAAAGAACTCACCCTCAAGACAGTTTTCCTGTTGGCACTAGCTTCGGCAAAACGAGTAGGGGAACTTCATGGACTTTCATACGAGGTGTCACACTCGAAGGGCTGGCGTGAAGCTACCTTCAAGTTCGTTCTATCCTTTGTGACCAAGACCCAGAACCCAGCAGTCTGGGACCCCAAGTTTGAAGGATTCTCGGTGCCGGCAATCCCAAGTTCAGACAACCCCAAGGACTTGTGGCTGCGCCCTGTCAGAGCAGTACGGAAGTACTTGGAGAGGACGGCCAGGCTGAGGCCCGAAGTCAAGAATCTGTTCGTTTCTTCAGGATTGGTGAAGAAACCGGTATCCAAGAACATGATCTCCTTCTGGTTACGGCAAGTGATCAGGAGAGCCTACAGTAGTGTAGGAATTCCTATTCCAGGTAAACCCAGGCCCCACAACATCAGAGGACTGAGTACCTCTCTGGCCTTTGAGAAGAACATGGCAGTCGGCCATATCCTGAGGGCTGGTACTTGGACCAATCAGTCAACCTTCACAGCTCACTACTTGAAGGAATGCTCGAAGAGGTCCTTGGACGGGTTCTCCCTCGGTCCCGTCATTTCAGCGCTTCAGAAGATTTAAAGGTATAGCCCCAGGGAACCCACGGGTAGTAAGTCCAAGAGACACAGGTTCCTTTTCCTTACTTCCCCCCCCCCCCTGTTACCTAATTACCTTCCCTAAAAGGGACTCGGAAAGCCTTTAACTACCATGAGGTACATCATCACTGAAGAAATACGCCTCCAAGGCATTTTTTACAGAGGTAAGCCACTTAGACACTAAGTTAGTTTTTTGGGTAGTTTTCCCTATTTCGAGTGTTTTCTTTCGGTGGGTCAGCGGAACCTAGCCCCTATCTAGGTTTCCCCTTTTTTGCTTCCATCATCCCGGTCTCTGAGCCCTGCAGTACACTCCCACCTCCTAAGGTATAAGTCTCCTAAGAAAGTAGTTTGAGGTAAGTATTCCGTGTTGAAACAAATCATAAATTTTAAGTAATTTGTATTTTTCCTAACAGTACTTATCTCGAACTACTTTCGGGTTATGGCCCACCCATCCTTCCCCGAGTGACTTACAGGACTTAATAGAGAGAGGAGAACCTCTTTCCACCAAAACTTACTGAGGAGCGAGACCTGAGAAAGCATGCTCTCTGACCCCGGGTCATCTCTGGGCGCGTATCACTCTGCCAGAGATTACCCAGCATAGAGAACAGGAATAGGGTAAACTACACAAAATTCTGGTCGGATGGGAGGAGATCCCAGATACTCCTAAGAAATTAGTTCGAGGTAAGTACTGTTAGGAAAAATACAAATTACTTAAAATTTGTGATTTTTTACTACCTTAACTGCCCCCAACACTTTGCAACCTTCATTCACTCTCTGACGTACATCTGCTTCCACTCTACCATTTGCTGCAACAACAGACCCCAAGTACTTAAACTGATCCACCTCCTCAAGTAACTCTCCATTCAACATGACATTCAACCTCGCACCACCTTCCCTTCTCGTACATCTCTTAACCTTACTCTTACCCACATTAACTCTCAACTTCCTTCTCTCACACACCCATCCAAATTCTGTCACTAATCGGCCAAGCTTCTCTTCCACGTCTGCAACCAGTACAGTATCATCCGCAAACAACAACAGATTTACCTCCCATTCGTGGTCATTCTCGTCTACCAGTTTCAATCCTCGTCCAGGCACTCGAGCATTCACCTCTCTCACCACTCCATCAACATACAAATTAAACAACCACAGTGACATCACACATCCCTGTCTCAGTCCCACTCTCACCGGAAACCAATCGCTCACTTCATTTCCTATCCTAACACATGCTTTACTACCTTTGTAGAAACTTTTCACTGCTTGTAGCAACCTTCCACCAACTCCATATAACCTCATCACATTCCACATTGCTTCCCTATCAACTCTCTCATACGCTTTCTCCAGATCCATAAACGCAACATACACATACTTACCTTTTGCTAAATATTTCTCGCATATCTGCCTAACTGTAAAAATCTGATTCATACAACCCCTACCTCTTCTAAAACCACCCTGTACTTCTAAGATTGCATTCTCTGTTTTATCCTTAATCCTATTAATCAGTACTCTACCATACACTTTTCCAACTACACTCAACAAACTAATACCCCTTGAATTACAAGACTCATGCACATCTCCCTTACCCTTGTATAGTGGTACATACACGCACAAACCCAATCTACTGGTACCATTGACAACACAAAACACCAATTAAACAATCTCACCAACCATTCAAGTACAGTCACACCCCTTTCCTTCATCATCTCAGCTTTCACACCATCCATACCAGATGCTTTTCCTACTCTCGTTTCATCTAGTGCTCTCCCCACTTCTTCTCTTGTAATATCTCTCTCATTCTCATCTCCCATCACCGGCACCTCAACACCTGCAACAGCAATTATATCTGCCTCCTTATTATCCACAACATTCAGTAAACTTTCAAAATAATAATATTAATGTAGCTGACTACAGAAGGGGGATGATTCCATTAGCGCATCTCACACGGTATGTAGTAGGCATTGGAAAAAAGTCTGTGAAGTCCACTCTCCCCATTGCTTGACCAAATTTCTAGACTTTCCGAATCTCTTTCCTTTCTTCCTTTCTTCCATTGTGCTCTTCAACCTCTTGACTAGACTTTTAACCTCAAAGTGCAACTGCAGCATTTTCTCCCAGCTGCATCTCTGTGTTAGATAGTCTTGCTTGATCCAGTACCTTATTTTTGTTATCCTAGTGACTGATGGATCTTTATTAATGTCCACAAGCCTACTGTACTTGTTGTTATTATTATTATTATTATTATTATTATTATTATTAGTTATTGTTATTGTTATTATTATTATTATTGTTATTATTATTATTATTATTATTATTATTATTATTATTATTATTATTATTATTATTATTATTATTATTATTACAAGCTAAGCTATATCCCTAGTTGGAAAAGCAAGATGCTACAGTACAAGCCCAAGGGCTCTATCAGAAAAATACCGCAGTGAGGAAAGGAAACAAGGAAATATAAAACTACAAGAGAAGTACTAAATAATCAAAATGAAATATACTAAGAATAGTAACAACATTAAATTAGATCTCTCGTATATATACTATAAAAACTTCAAAAAAAACATGAGGAAGAGAATTAAGATACAAGAGCGTGCCCAAGTGAACCCTCAAGTAAGAGAACTCTCATCCAAGATGGTGGTAGGCCATGGTGTAGAGGCTATGACACAACCCAAGACTAGAGAACTATGGTTTGATTTTGAAGTGTCCTCCTAGAAGAGATGCTTACCATAGCTAAAGAGTCTCCTCTACCCTTACCAAGAGGAAAGCAGCCACTGAACAATAACATTGCAGTAGTACCCCTTGACCGAAGAAGAATTGTTTGGTAATCACAGTGTTGTCAGGTGTATGAGGACAAAAGAGAATGTGGAAAGAATAGACCAGACTATTCAGTGTATGTGTAGGCAAAGACAAAATGAGCTGTAACCAGAGAGAGGGATCCAGTGTATTACTCTCTGGCCAGTCAAAGGACCCAATAACACACTAGCGGTAGTATCTCAACGGGTGTCTGGTGCCCTGGCCAACCTGCTACCAATGAAGTCATCCAGCAACCATTGCCTGGTCTTCCCTTATCTTAGCTTGGGTGGAGGAGGGTTTGGGTGCTATGTTTAGTCTATAGAACATTGTGCAGTGGTGCAATGACCTGTCCTTTTCCACTGCCACTCTTGAGAAACCTGGGAACAGTAATTGTGGTAAGCAGTATTAGGGAATTATTTTTCCCTTTAAACTATATTCCTCTCTTTCATCTATTGCTGATATCATAGAGACTGACTTCTGAGGTTGATAGATTTTACACCTCTCGTTATACAAGTACTCTTCCTTACACTAAAAGTTTCATTTTACTCCATGTATGATGTCCATCTTAGTTACCAGAGCCTTCGTCCTTGACTTATTGAAATTTTATGTTCTTTACAAATTTTGACAGGTATTTATTGTCACCCTGGGCATTTGGTAGTTTGTTTCTCCCATCTAAATTGCATTTGTCGCTTATAATGATGGGGTTGCCATGAAATGAACTGTATTTTGTATAAAAGAGTATTAATTTTTTCTCGTGTGACTATTTTCCTCCACTTATCCACACATAACTCAGCCTTGTATCCAATCTGTACAAACTGTGGGCCAGGTAATTAATAGGTACCAGAGACTCCTAGCAGTACAAGCTCCCCATTATTACAGATGTTATTTTCTTCATTCAACAAGAGAATGTAATTTCAGAATTTAGGCATATATAAATGAGGATTATCTATGAATGGATAAAGAAACTTTGTACTTACTAAGGTTGATAAAAAAATACATTCCAGAGTAGCATCATAAGGTGACTCGAGTACTGTATTTATAAATTGTAGCTGTGGATTATTTGATATATCATTTTGTACTGTGTAATTGTCTGAGAAAGGTAGAAGACAGACAGTGTATATGTTTGTTATATGAGTTCGATTAACCATGCATTTCTTGGTGTATTTATTGTTTAGGTATCTAGTGGTATCTAGCTTGATTGTTTTGTAAATTGATACAGTAAGTGATAAGTGAACTTTGTTATCATAAGAAATGTCTTTTACAGATGATTGGCGTTTGGGTCTTCAATGAATGGTATAAATTAGGTTCACCAAAACCGCTTCAGCTGGTAGAATTGGGACCAGGACGTGGAACGCTAATGCTTGATGTCTTGCGGGTCAGTTCTTCGAGTTAAATTTGTTTCGTAACTGGAATACAAACCAACGCTATTTATAGGGGTATTACTTTTGGCGAAGCTGAAAGGACGAGCCATTAGAATTTACCGAGGGTTAACTACCCATCCCAGTAGTTAGTGGGAATAGAGGGGTAGGGGGGGGGGTAGCTAGCTACATCCTTCACTCCTACACCTGTGACTGACCTTCATTTTTCTTTTGGCACGGATGGAGAGGGGATGTTACCGCTTTTCCTCCTTGCCTATTTTGGACTGCCATTAATCTGTCTTTTTAACTTGTGTTTTTCTTCTATGTATATGAAAGCATTCTTAATATTTTTAAATATATGTTGTAAATGTTGATTTCAGTGTATGTGCTGTGTGTGTGACAGCGTAGTATGGCTGGTTCTCAAGGACAGAGAACCTTCCCTTCTGACATTTCTCCCTTGGGATTTCAGTCATCCCGTTGGCGGATGGCCTTCCGCTCAACCTGGCCGCCTAGGAGGGGAACAGTCATCGTTTAGATACTCCTCCTTTCGGCTGTTATCGTCGCCTTCCCCTCTACATGTTCCTAGAGGTATCTCCTGGGGGAAGGGAGTGTGGCCCTTTCGGAGCTTAACTTTGGTCTTGATCTTTCTGAAGGTCTTCGCTACTCACTCGTGGGCAGCCGGAAGAATACTCCACGGGGGTAACATCTTTCCCTTTCCGGGGCTAGGTTGCGCTTCCTGATGGTTTTCTTCATTAAGTAAGTAAAATTATAACTGTTTTAATTTAACTTTTCAGCTTCGTCTCCGTGGGGAACCCCCTTCCTGCCGGAGGGATGAGTGGTTCTCCCGAGTAGTTATTTTTCTCGGCTGAATTAATTAATTGTAATTCTTGTTTTGAAACAGTTATTTACGCTAGTGCTCTCTTTCTCCTGTCAATGTCGGCCGGGTAAGGGAGTGGGGAGTCCTTAATTTGTGTCTGTTCTCTCGGTGGACACCTTTCTCGCCTGCGGACTGAGTGCTCCTCCCAAGGGAGTTTTTGTTACATAATTTGTTTTATTTTTCCTCAGTTATCAGCACCTTCGTTCTTGGGGAATCTGGTGGCACTGCGCCATCACTTTCTTTTCTCGTGCCTGTGGCAGCTCCTGATCAACATGCTAACCTCAAGGAACTAGCTACGGCTACGTTTTCTGAGGTCATGCTCAATGCAGACCTTCAACTTGAACAAGGCTTGTTGTTGGGAAACAAAGAGCACTGCCCAGAGGTTTGCCTCCAGGGGTTGGACTACTTTCCCTTCCGAGGTAGAATTTTCCTCCCCAGGTGTTGCAGTTGTTGGGCTGTTTCTCTCTTCCAAGGGAGAACTTCCCTTCACATTCTCTGCTGTCTCTCCTGCGGGTGATCACCTCTCTCGTTCGCGAGAGAGACCTCCCATAGAGACACCTCTTCAGAGTCCTTCCAGAGATGTTCCTGCCAGTGGATCCTGTGACTACGTCTTCTGCTTCATCGGCCTCTGCTGCCGATGTCTGCACTCCTTCCCCTGACGATGGTCCTTCGGGGGCAGGAACAAAGTCCGTGAGAGATTCCTCTTTGGAGGGCTTCTGACAGTCAGCTTACTGATCCTATGCTTGTAGTCTATCGTCGTATCGGTAGCAGAAGACCTCGCCGTGTCCATCCTCCTCTACACCTTATGGGTGCTTCTGCTTCCTTGGCTAAGAAACGTCTCTCACCTCCTCGCCTCCGCAGTCTTCCTCTTCGGAGGAAACTACCCAGCTTTACCCTCTGGTTACCGACCATCACTTCCGTCTTCGACCTAAACTCAAAGAACAACGACTTGTTCATCTCCTGCAAGTGATCATCCACGTTTTCCTCCCAAGTATATGTCTCCTCACAAGGGTCACATTTCTCAGACGTAACTTTCAGCAGTTCGTCAGCTACGTTCTCCGTCACACTAGGCATGTGCTCGACGCTCACCTGCTCGACAGGCTCACCATCGATGAGCAGTGAGTGAATCGCTGACGGCTTCGATCAGCTCGTAAATAGCCTGGTCATCGTGAACTACCTACACGTTTGACTTCTCTTAAATCTTCTGCTATGGGAGAATCGCTGGGAGCTCAAGAATCGCCCTGCTCATCCACTACCTCGGAAATCATTTACTCGTCAGCAATCGCCTACCTGACAGCGTTCTCCACAGCATTCTTTCGTCGCGTAAACCGTCACAGTCTTGTGAATCGCCCACTCATCGCTCAACAAGCTAGCGTTGGGCTTTTGCTCAGAGAATTTTCAATCTAACGCGCCGCTCTTCTTCGGAACGTAATCGCCCACCAATGTGTGAATCGCTCAGCCTTCATGTCCAGCGATTCGTGATTCGCCTCCTCGAGAGTCGTCGACACACCGCCATGCCTCTCGCTCAGCGGTACCGATTGACCCCGCGTCTTTCGTGGTATTACTCGTCGATGCTGCCACTCTCCCTCTAAGCAATCATCTATTCACTAAGCTTCACGTTAGCCATCACCAATATATTTAGAGCAGGAGGTTTCTCGACGTTCCCCTACATGTCAGCTGCTGTCACTCGCTCAGCATACACTCGCTAAGGTGAGTGTACATCCTCTTGCAAGTAAGGATCGCCAGCTGCAGCCTCCAAAGGCAGTGGTTGTAGCCGCTAGAAAAGGCCAGGTGGTCAACGATCGTTCATCATCGCCCCATTCCCCTTCCCGCAAACTCATAACAGCGCGACCGTTGGAGGAGGAGGAAGGGGGCAAGTTTTTAGGGGTTTAGAATGCCAAAAATTCCTGTGCAGAAGAACCCTTCGACCTCTATCACTTCGGGGAAACTATCGTATAGTGCTTCGATGAGCAAGCAGCCGTGGTTCAGCGCTTTGGTCAGAGCTGTGACACAGGCCTTCGTCCTGATGTTCCCTTTGTGGCTGGCAGAAGCCCCTGGGGTTTCCTTGGGGACTTCCTCCGTTTCAACCGATCCAGGACGACAGACAGACGAGCTTCCATCATCAAGGGTCAAACTGGCTCCGGTCAAAGCTCCAAGGGTAGTGGTTCCCCCTGTGGATCCATCATCGCCTCTGCCCACCAATGTCTCACCTGTCGACTCAAGAGGCTCTCAGAGGGAAAAGTTAGTTTTGGACTCTCCCCTCCCGTCACCGATGGAAAGACTCCGGGAAGAGAACACCGTTTCACCTTCAGTTCCCAGTCCTCTCCGTGCCTAAAAGGTAACTATATCTAGACCTTCCATCTTGGAATCTCTGTTTCCCCAAAAAAAGGAATCAAAGGATGCCAAGACAGTGCCAGACTCCTCTTCCAGGACCCAGAGATCCACGGAAGGCGTCAGAAACCGAGTCAACCTTCCCGCGACCCACCTCGATGCGAGATTTGTGGTGGATGACGACGATATCGCTGCCAGCTCAGCTTTAGACAGTGACCAGAGGGAGACAGAACATGCCTTTTAGCTGGTTCTGATCATCATGAGTGCCCTTAACAGGTTTCCAAACCCAGACACAGCCCTGCAAGAAGGCAAAGACATGGTCCCAGACCGTGTCTTAGGCACCCAAAAGCCTCCGAAGTCCCGTGCAGCTCTGCTCTGGTCCCAGGGGTTGAGGGCTACTCGACGAAAGGTCACCTCACAGCTTGCAGACTACTCTGTGTCATACCGGTCAGGCTCGTTCGCCAAACTTCTCGCACCTTCAGGTGTCAACCAGAGGAGGTACCATAAGTTCTGGAGAAGGAAGTCCCACCAGGACTCCCTCCTTTATAGAGCCTTGACATTGCCGCCCTACAGAAGAGGTGGTGCCTAAAAAGCCCCTTCCTTAGGCAATCTTCCCTTCCTGTCCACCAGTGGAGGGATACTTACAAAGCTGCTGGTTCAAGTGGATGCAGCTTGGGCCAATCCTTGGACGGTATCCGTGATTCGTTCAGGGTATCGTGTCCCTGTTCATCTCGTCTCTCCCTCCACTGACCAAGTATCCAGTACAGTACTTGTGAACTCCTTTGTGATGGGATCATCAAAAGGGCAAGTCTTTTGGGCCGAAGTCTAGACCATGTTGGACAAGAGCCCTCTTCAGGAGGTCCTTGATGGATCCCCATTCTTCTTCAGTTGACTTTTTCTTGTGAAAAAGGCATCTAGAGGCTGGAGACCAGTCATCGACCTCTCACCTCTGAACAAGTTTGTCGAACAGACTTCATTCAGCATGAAGATGGCAGACACGGTCAGACAAGCGATAAGACCGCAGGACTTTATGGGTACATGGGGTCTGAAAGGCACATACTTCCAGATCCCTGTCCATCCGTCATTGAGGAAGTATCTAAGATTTAACATTGATGGCAAAATATACCAGTTCAGGGTGCTGTGCTTCTGCCTTTCCACAGCACTTCGGGTCTTCACAAGTGTTTGCCCTGGTGTCATCCTTGGCACACAAGCTCTGCATTCATCTCCTTCGTTACCTGGACGACTAGCCAATCCTATGCAGACTCAGTGGCAACTCTTCTTCAGCACCGAGACGAACTTCAGAGGCTTTGCCAAGATCGGGAGATCATGGTAAACCTCAAGAAGTCATTCCTGCTTCCCACTCAAAGACTGGTATACTTGGGCATGATATTAGACACCAAACTACACGAGCCTTCCCATTGGATGACAGGATAATGAGACTGAGGATGGTCACAAGACCCGTTCTCAGAGTAGAAGATCTCCCAGCCCAGAAGTAGCTATGTCTCCTTGGACACCTATCGACCTTGTCCCCTAAGGATTCGATCTCTCCAGTGGTGCCTGGAATCCAATTGGAATCGGGCCTTTGATTCCTCGGACACTCTGATCCTTGTAGGACCAGAGGAAAGGACGGACCTCAGATGGTGGCTGGCAGACGAGAATCTGCTGAAGGGTGTCAATCTTTTGGTCCTCCCACCTGATTTGATGATGTTTTCAGATGCATCAGGAGAATTGGATTGTCCCACGTGCTGCATCACACGGCCTTGGGCCTTTGGTCAGAGTCCGAAAAGTAGCTTCACACAAATCTCCAGTTCCTGATTGGTCACTCGGTGGTGGTACTTTTTCGTAGCCTCTATCCCATGTAGCGGTAGAGTTACTGAGATGGGCGGAAGTTCACTCGGTCTGACTATCAGCTCGCTTCATTCCCGGCAAGAGGAATGTGCTTGCCGACAATCTGAGCAGAGCGTCGCAGGTAGTGCCTTCCAAATGGTCTTTGGATCATCTAGTAGCCAACAAAGTCCTGACTTGTGGGGTTCACCAACTGTGGATCCATTCATAGCGGCCCTGAACTTCAGTCCCAGACCCCAGGGCTCTCTGGCAAGATACGTTCCAACAACGGGGAGACAACATCAATGTTTACGTATTCCCACTATTCTGTCTGATGGCAAGAGTACTCATCAAGGCCAGAACATCGGTCAATCTTTCGATGACCCTCATAGCTCCGCTATGGCATCATGCAAAATGGTTCCCAGACCTACAGAGCTGCCAAGAGAATTTCCTTCTCGACACAATCTACTCAGACTACCACATGTCAACATTTACCATAAGGCAGTAGCTTCGCTACGCCTTCACGCGTGGAGACTATCCAGCATCTCCTCACTCAGAGAGGTCTTTCGCAACAAGTCACGAAGAGGATGGCTGGATAGCTGCGTTAGTCATCAGCTTCACTCTACCAGGTTAAGTGGAACGTCTTCTGTGATTGGTGCCGTAGAAGGGATCTCGATCCACTCTATACCACTATTCTAGCAATAACATAATTCCTCGTGTATTGAGGGAAGAGATGCATCTTTCGGTTTCAGCGGTTAAAGGCTATCGCACAAGCTTGATTCGCCTTTAAACTGAAAGGAATGGGCATTTCCTCATCGCTAGAACCTTCCTCCTCATACGAAGTTATGAACTTACCTGTTCTCAGTCAGAAGTGAGACCTCCCCCATGGAACGTGGTTCAAGTTCTTCGGTCCCTAAAAGGATCCCCGTAGGAACAATTACAACAAGCAACAGATTACCGCCTAACTTGGAAGACGGTGTTCCTGCTCACTTTGACCTCAACCAAACGAGTTAGCGAACTTCATGGTCTGTCGTATGATGTCGCCCATTCATGGGGATTTGGAGAGGTAAGCTTCAGCTTCGTCCCTGAGTTTGTTGCCAAGACTCAGAATCCTGGAGTTTCATATCTTAGATTCGACTCCATCTGGATAACGAGTCTCCACGCTGTAACTGACGACCCAAATCATCTGGTACTATACCCAGTAAGATGTTTGAGGCGCTACCTCAAGAGAACAGCAGCAGCTCTGCTCAGAGTGCCCTCACTATTCGCAGCACTGGTGAAAACGAGGAGGATCATGAAGAACACAATCTCCAAATGGATTTGCAGGGTCATTGACCTTGCCTTGAATCCCGTTCCTCTTCCAGCATGTCGTCCCAGAGCCCACGATGTCAGGGGCGTAGCTATGTCTCTGGCCTTCAAAAGAACTACTCTGGGACGCAGGTATTGCAAGTGGGCGTGTGGAAACTCCAAACTATGTCCACCGCCCACTACCTGCAAGATGTGACACACAGGAACATCAATATGTTTTCTATCGGTCCTGTGGTGGCTGCACAACAGCTGGTTTAGTACCTCAAGTTCCTTTTTGGACAAGTAGCAGAAGGTTGAGGGCATTGATTACCTGGGCTTTAGTTTGAGTGACTGAAAATGAATGTCTGGTTCTTTTCCTTCTTCATCCTCCCCTCTCTTGGGGAAATGAGCATCCTGGACCCTCTGCACAAGCTGACCTCAAATCTCTGTAGGTAAACCATTGCTCCCTTGCGTAACCTAGTATTGTTCTAATACTATTGCATCCCCATACCTTGGCGAGGTGGTATTGGGAATGTTTCGGTCTCTTCAATTATTTCCTACAATACTTGGGATAACCTTTACCTTGACAGTCACATTGCTAGTATATCACCACACACAGCTTGTGTAGGCTGCGGACCATGCTTAGCAGGTTTAGGTAGATGTTAGGGTCTCCTTATTTTTGCATGAAATTCTGCACAATAGGGAGTACCTCGGCTAAAGCCAAAAAGCCAGATTGGCAGGGACATCCACCCTCCTAATGGGTGAGTCTCCCCTGTAAATAGCATTGGTTTGTACTTTAGTTACGGATCAGATGACAAATTCGGAGGTAATTTGTGTTTTTCCTAACGATACAAAACTTAGCTATTTATACATACTTGCCAGCCAACCATGTCCCCTGTCGAAGTCGTACCTCCAAGCAAAGTGAAGCTCAGTCACAGGTGTGTGAGTGAGTGGTGTAGCTAGCTAACACCCCCCCTCCCCCCACTAACTATCGGATAGGTAGTTAACCCTGGCTAATTTCTAATGGCTCGTCCTTCCAGCTTCGCGAAAGTAATACCCCTATAAATAGCTAAGGTTTGTATCATTAGGAAAAATACAAATTACTTCCAAATTTGTCATTTTAGAACAGATTTGGGGTTATTTTCTTGTCTGTGACTAACAAATGAAAGTTTCTTTTATGACCTTGCAATGTCAACTTGATTTGTAGTTGCAAAGAAAAAGTACTGTAATGACAATTCTTTTTATATTGAATAATAGCTCGGGACAAGAGCAGATTTATAAAATACACGTACCATGCCGAATTGTTGGCAGCAATTCTATAAGGAAGGATTTTTATGATAACAGCTATATAAGAAAATTTTATTTGTTATATACATTTATTTTTTTAATGTGCTACATATTTCTATGGGTGAATTGGTCAGTATGAAAATATAAGTACTGTAATGCATACTGTATATTTCAGTAGTAATAACATAATACTGTCCAGTATGATAATAGTGATAATAATAATGATGATAATAGTAATACTTATGGAGACACCATACAAATATACAATATTTTTATGACCATCATCTGCAAACTATTTGGTGCTATGTGTCATGACATACTAATACTATATAAAGATGTTACTAATGAATATTATTAAAAGATGCTCTAAATACTTAAAGTATGTCATATGTAAAGATTCTCTCTCTCTCTCTCTCTCTCTCTCTCTCTCTCTCTCTCTCTCTCTCTCTCTCTCTCTGTCTCTCTCTCTCTCTGTCTCTGTCTCTCTCTCTGTCTCTGTCCTCTCTCTCTCTCTCTCTCTCTCTCTCTCTCTCTCTCTCTCTGTCTCTCTCTCTCTCACTGTCTCTCTCTCTCTCTCTCTCTCTCTCTCTCTCTCTCTCTCTCTCTCTCTCTCTCTCTCTCTCTCTCTTTTCTTCACAGCAGGTGTGAACAAAGTGATAACATGGTTTACTAATTATATATTGATAATGTTTATATAAAATGCTCTCATATTAGTATACTATAGATTAATCTAAGCCCAACTATTGGTTATCTCAATACTTATCAAATGTTTTATTGAACTACTTTTGGATAGCAGGCAATGTCTTTTGGAAATGAGTTTTGAATTCCTTTCATTCTCAGGTTTGCAACCCATTGTAATTGTATCAGTTCACAAATATCTATTACTCAGAATGTAGGACAGTGTTTATCATTTATTTTACCTCAGCGTAGGTGCTGAGGAAGCTTGGATTATCAGGTACAGATCTCAGCATCCATTTAGTTGAAGTTTCTTCAGAACTTAGCCAGATACAAGAGCAGAAATTGTGTGCAACAAGTTCTCCAGTTGTTGGTGAGTTCCCTTTACTCTTTACAACTGTTATTTTCACCCTTTTAAAGATTTTGAATCTAAACAATTGGTGTCAGAGAATTAATTAAAAATACATAAAGAATATAATTACTGTACTTATAGTCTGTGACATCCAGTCATACACCATTTATAGGTAAAAGTTTACGAGGTGTAAGGATGCACACCTTGGCATTATCATGCTCGCATGCTGCAATCCCGGGTTTAAAGCTTAGCTAGTTAAGGAACTTCCACCCACCGAAGTGTGAGTCTCCTATGTAAAGAACGTAAGCTTTGTACAGTATTCTGTTTAGGAACAAATGACATTTAGAAGTTTTATAGCCTTATGCCGTTTAGTGCTAATTTCCTCTCCTATGTAAAGAACTCAAGGTTTATATTAGTGTATTAGGAAAAATACAAATGACTTCCAATTCTTTCTTATTACTTACTATATCGTTAGAAATTTCTACACACATCATTTAATAGGCAATCCCTTTTGTTTGCATTTAGTCAACAATAACAAAATACCTCTAATAACAGTCTGATAATTTATGATCATTTTACAGTCATATGATTGTTTTAAACTGTTATAAATGGTAATTGTGCATTCCATATCCAGTATATTTCTCCTAACTTCAGTTCTAAGTCAGTTGGAAATTATGCTAACCTAAATGCTATTACTACAGTACTGTCATTAACATTACCATGAAAATTATTTAATCGGAGAAAGATAAAGAAAACTCAACCATGTCTGTATGTTTACATTTTCTGTCTGAGTTTTAAAGAATTTATGGTGTGTGTGTGTTATATCCTCGGTTCATTTTGTACCAGATTAAAAAAATGCTACCTGTTATCCTGCATAAGGTTTTTGTTTCCACAATGCAAAATATTCTGCGAAAGCTTTTGCATTCATATTACCTAGCCATGGGCTTAGTTGGGTTTAGGTACTGTATAAATAGTGTCATGAGTCAACAGGAAGGGAAATTTTACAGAATCCTAGGAACCCAAGGCTGAGTATTTCCACATATCAATGCATCTTTTATTAAAGAAATACTTTTGCCAGTAAACCTTCCTATAATAAATCTCCCATGATTTTGGCTCTGCCTTTATCTGAGTGTATGTAAGCTTTCTTTAAGACAAGTAGTTCTTTCCATGGCTCTTGCCACTTGAGGTTGCTTCCTTAGGTCCCTTATTTGATCAGGTCTAAGGACCTTTGCTCAGCACAGGAAAATGTTCTCGGACAGCTAAGGAGCGGCTTAGCTTGGGGAATAGTGTTGGTACTTCATTGGGGATTATGTCTGTTGTTGTTTCATTGTTGGGGGTGATTTTTTCAGTGGCTTTGAAGAAAAGGAATCCGATTTGTTTTCTCAAGAGAGCTGTGTTTCATTCACAGAAGCACACATTGATGTTTTCCCCAGTTATAGATCCTCTTATCGATCCAGTTCAGATGGAAATAATGACAGAACATAATTGAGGTCCTAATCAATGGGAAATTTATAGACTGTACAGACTTAGAGGTAATTTCTTGGTCCAAGTTCCATTGTTTATCTCGTTCTTTTTAAACACAAGACTTACCTGGTGGTTATATATATAGCTTACGTCCCTGACGTCACGGCAGAAAAATTCAAAACTCTCGGCGATTGGATAGCCAGGTGTGCTACCCATTCCCTCGGTATTCATATCTGCCCTGCCGGTGCTATCGGTAACATTGGTTGGATATTCTCCTCGCTTTTTGACTGATTATTGCTATCCCTTTGGTGAAGTACAATAATTCTGGTTTTTGACTCTCGCTTGATTGATTTTTCGTTTGGAGACACTAGTTATATGTTTGGATATTGATTTTTTGACCCTTGCTTGTTTTTTATCTCTGTCAAAGTTCAAAATGGCTACCCCCTCTAGTGGTTTTAGGGTGTGTGCTAGTGGATGTAAGACCCATTTATCAAAGGCCTCCATTGATCCTCATTCATTATGCATTAAATGTAGGGGTAAAGTTTGTAAACTTGATGATAGGTGTGACGAATGCCTTATTTTGTCTGATCATGAGTGGCTTGATTTCAATCGTTATATTCATAAGTTAGCTAAAGATAGGGTAAGACGTAGTTCTTCTCTTTCTTCTAAAGATTCCTCTCCCTATGTCACTGTTCCTATTCCTTCTCCTGTAGTGGTAGTTCCAGATCCCGCTACGAGTACCATGAATGAACCAACACTTAAAGATATGATGTTGGCTATCCAGGCGTTGGGTACGAAGGTAGAGTCTATCGCTGCGGATAGAACGCAGTTAATGGCTGATGTTAAACAGCTAAAAAGTGATAGTGTTAAAGGTACAGTGAGTGTTATAAGTGCTGTGGAGGGTACGCCTGCTCGGGCTTGTCGTTCTCCTAGTCCTGGACCTCTTCCAAGCTCCCCAACCCCTGGGACAAGGAATGTAGAAAGACAAAAGGAAATGAGAGGCATTACTAACCGAGCAGACGTTCCCTTGAGCGTTCGTGCATCATCGGAGGATGATTTACCTAAAAGAGGTTGGAGTCAAACTTCTAGACCTCTTAAGAGGAAAATTAACCTATGTCCTTCCAGGACATCGCAAGCAGGCTGTAGTCACTGGAACAGTCCTGAACGCTTTTTGTCTGAAGGAAGCTCGCCTTCTAGTGGCCTGCTAGAACATTAGTTGAAAATAGTCCTTCTGTTGAGCAGTTATCAGACCTGGCCGTAACATCCTTTCATGCTCCTTCGCCTCCTTCAGATTGGATCTCACCCGCTGTTCGCTCTAAGTGGTCTTTGAGCGGTGGAGAGGAAGAACTTGTGATTAGTGTTTCGCAAGACTTTAATTTTAAGATGTTGTAAGAAATGCAGCAGAAACTTTCATCTTTTATGAAAGGCTACCAACCTACTGAATCCTCCTCTCTTAACACTAAGCGGCGCAAGGCGGAGAGTTGGCGAACGCTTGGTGATAAAGTTTCTAAACACGTTAAATGTGCGACTACGCACAGAGATGATAGGGAAAGTAAACGTTCTTTACGAAAGGCTGATCTCTTGGGCTTTCAGGAAGTCAGGCGTTCTCCTAATCGAGCTGCTGTTCATACGCTTAGCAGTGATTGTGATCGTTCTGCTAAAAGTGCTTTCAAGTGTTCAGCTAGGCGTGACGTAGAGCGTGATCTCATCAAGCGTTCAGAGCATAAGCGTCCTCCCATCGAGCGTTCAGCTGAACGTGAGCGTGACGTAGAGCGTGACCTCATCGAGCGTTTAGAGCGCAAGCGTCTTCCCATCGAGCGTTCAGCTGAACGCGAGCGTGACCCCAGGCGTCCTCTCATTGAGCATTCATCGGAACGCAGGCATTCTTACATCGACTGCCCTCTTGTATGTGATGCAGAACAACAAACATCTAGACAGGACTTTGATCTTAATGCAACGGTTTTTAACTCTGATTGCGCGGACCGAGAGCGTTCTGAGGAGCAGCGAGACTTTTTATCAGAGGAAGAAGTTGATGTTCCTCTTTCACCATCCAAACCCTTTGAGGAGTTATCTGAGAATGAGGACTCTAAATCTTTTCGTCATTCTGTAGACTTAAAGAAGCTGATGAAGATTTTTCATGTTGAGTTCCCAGAGTCTTTTATTCCTGTGGCTCCATGATCGCCTCATCAGAGTTTACTCTAGGGAAACCTTAGAAAAAGTCTCTCTTCACTAAAATGGTGCTCTCTCGTTCATCTAAAAGAGCACTTAAATTAATGGGAGACTGAATGGGTGCCAAGAAAGAGCAAGGGAAAGCGGCCTTTGCATTTCCCCCTATTAGGTTGGCTTCTAGATCTAGTGTTTGGTACGATACGGGAGAAGTTCTCGGCTTGGGAGTTCCTGCCTCTGCCCAAGGAGATTTCTCAAGCCTGTTAGACGCTCCTCGTAGATCGGCCATGAGGAAGACTAAGATGTTTTGGTCTACTTCTGAATTAGACCATTTACTCAAAGGTGTTTTCAGAGCCTTCGAGGTATTTAATTTCCTTGATTGGACTCTGGGGGCCTTGGGCAAAAAGATGACTACACTCAAGGAAGGAGAGACTGCGAACCTAATCCACATCATGTCATGCATGGATAAGGCATTGCGAGATGGGGCTAATGAGTTAGCTGCTATTTTTTAAATATCTGACTTAGCCGGTGGATATATATATAACTAACGTCTGACGTCACGGCAGAAAATTCAAAACTCGCCGGCAATCTGGGATTGGGAAGCTAGGTGTACTACTAGCGCCACCACTCTGCAGGATACTGGAACCATTCCAAAAGTCCTCAGTTCTTCTCTGCCTCTGTGGTGACAACATTGGAACTTTCATGCTTGCGCATAACCTTCAAGTTTGTAACAGCTTTGGTGAAGTACTTTTTTTTTGTTTAATGGTTTTCGCTTGATTGGATTTTCTTACGACACTTCCTGAAACTTTTTGTTTTGACTATTTTTCACCCTTGCTTGTTTGATCTCTCTCTGGATATTCCATAATGGCCAACCCTTCCCCTGTGTATAGGAAGTGTGTGAAAGGCTGTAAGACCCGCCTTCCTTAGGCCTCAATCGATCCCCACTCCATTTGTACTAAATGCCGAGTAAATTATGTATTTTTATGGATCGATGTGATGAATATTTTAAGAAAATATTTTGAGAAAATTTTTGTCTTTTTAATAAATTTTTTCTTTGGATATTCTTCGATCTGTTTTCAAAGATTAACTAGCGTTCAGTTTATTTATGCTACGCAGTTTTCAGTCTATCGTTACGATATTACGGTTTCACTTTGTATCAAATTTGATGAATTCTTACAAACTGAAGTTTTTAAGTTGTACTAGATAAAAGGAACATGTTATTTTGCAATTAATTAGTCCTTTTAGTATTTTTCTTTAGTCAAATAGCCTTTATTGTCGGAGAGTGAGTGGCTTGAGCCATTACTCTCTTAACTTAGGGAGAGAGAGAAAGCGTAGTTCTTCTCGATCCAGATATTTATTCTCGTCCCAAGTCACTGTACAGGGAGAGAGAGAGAGAGAGAAAATGTAGTTCTTCTCGATCTAGTTTTTTAATCTCATCCCAAGTCACTGAACCTTATTAACTTATACTTTATATATTTCACTTTACATTACTATATATATATATATATATATATATATATATATATATATATATATATATATATATATATATATATAATGTTTATTAATTATTACATGTGTGATACACTTATTTACTGATGAGCCTACACTAAAGGACATATATCGCGATTCAAGCCTTTTGTGTTAAGGGAGAATTGCTTGCTACGGGCGGGGATTAACTTTTGTCCAAGGTTAATCGCTAAAGTGCCAGTGTTAGTGCAGTTAATGTGTTCAGTGCTGTGGAGGGTGCGTCTGCTTGAACCTGTCGTTCACCTAGCCTTAAACCTCTTTCAAGCTCCCCAACCCCTGGGAGAAGGAATGTCGATCGGCGAAAGGGAATGAGAGGCGTAGCCGCTCGAGCAGGCGTCCAGTCGAGCGTTCCTGATGTATCACAGGAAGTTAACCCTCACCCTAGGAAAGGTAAGGTTAAGTTTACATCGTCATCGGATAATGTGCGTGACAGAGGACATGCAGCTACAGGCTGTCCTCACTATCCAGTCTTTTTAGTCTGCTGGCAATGAGGTATCTCCTCAAGCGGATCGAAAGCTTTACCGCAAACGTTCAAGCTTCCCAGCGAACAATCGTAGTAGCGGGCGAAGATTTTCGCGCGATCGCTTTACGCTACGTTGTACGTCAAGTTAGACGTGAAGTCGAACTGCAAGTTTGACGTGAAGTCGAACAGCAAGTTAGAAGTGACGTTCAGCTCCATTCTTGTGACTCTATACGTCAAGTTAGACGTGAAGTCGAACAGCAAGTTTGACGTAAGTCGAACAGCAAGTTTGACGTAAGTCGAACAGCAAGTTTGACGTAAGTCGAACAGCAAGTTTGACGTAAGTCGAACAGCAAGTTTGACGTAAGTCGAACAGCAAGTTTGACGTAAGTCGAACAGCAAGTTTGACGTAAGTCGAACAGCAAGTTTGACGTAAGTCGAACAGCAAGTTTGACGTAAGTCGAACAGCAAGTTTGACGTAAGTCGAACAGCAAGTTGGACGTGACGTTCAGCTCCATTCTTGTGATGCTATACGTCAAGTTAGACGTGAAGTCGAACAGCAAGTTAGATGTTCAGCTCCATTCTTGTGACGCTATACGTCAAGTTAGATGTGACGTCGTACGTTAAATTGGCCTCTTCTCTCGCCAAGTTGATGCGCGGTCGTATGCAACGCCTAGCGTCAGAATCGCCCAACCAAGCAGGCCATCAAGACTTCCACACTTCAGTTGGACTCTTGTCTGAGGAAGAGGCTGTTACACACCTTTCCTCGCCTGATGTTTTAGAAGAGTTCTTGCCTCATCGAAGTTTACCCTGGGAGCGGCAACTTCGACATCTTCTTATACCAAGATGGTTCTTTCTAGGTCTCACCCTAGGAAAGGTGAGGTTAAGTTTACATAGTCATCAGATAATGTGCGTGACAGAGGACATGCAGCTACAGGCTGTCCTCACTACTGTAATGCAGTCTTTTTAGTCTGCTGGCTATGAGGTAACTCCTCAAGCTGATCGAAAGCTTTACTGCAAACGTTCAAGCTTCCCAGCGAACGATCGTAGTAGCGGGCGAAGATTTTCGCGCGACCGCTTCACCCTACGTTGTACGTCAAGTTAGATGTGAAGTCGAACTGCAAGTTTGACGTGAAGTCGAACAGCAAGTTAGTAGTGACGTTCAGCTCCATTCTTGTGACGCTATAAGTCAAGTTAGACGTGAAGTCGAACAGCAAGTTAGACGTTCAGCTCCATTCTTGTGACGCTATACGTCAAGTTAGATGTGACGTCGTACGTTAAGTTGGCCTCTTCTTTTGCCAAGTTGATGCGCGGTCGTATGCGACGCCTAGCGTCAGAATCGCCCAACCAAACAGGCCATCAAGACTTCCATACTTCAGTTGGACTCTTGTCTGAGGAAGAGGCTGTTACACACCTTTCCTCGCCTGATGTTTTAGAAGAGTTCTTGCCTCATCGAAGTTTACCCTGGGAGCGGCATCTTCGACATCTTCTTATACTAAGATGGTTCTTTCTAGGTCTTGCTATAAGCCTTGAAACTTTTAGGAAACTGGCTGCAGTCCATGAATAGATCTTTGCAGGCTGCGTTTGCTTTTTTCCTCCTGCTAGACTAGCTTCCAGGTCCAGCTTGTGGTTTGAGACAGGAGTAGTTCTCGGCTTGGGAGTTCCTGCCTCTGCCTTAATAACCGAGCACTGATGTGCAGAGCGACTTCTCAAGCCTCCTAGACTCTTCTCGTCGGTTGGCCATTCGACGGACTAATTCCTTTTGGACGTCTTCTTATTTTTCCATCTTTTCAAAGGCGTTTACAGAGCCTTCAAGGTTTTGTACTTCCTCGATTGGACTCTGGGATCCTTGGGCAAGTAAGTTGCTTCTTTGAAGCATTCTGACAAGGATAGTTTTATTCAATTTTGTCCTGCTTGGACAAAGCTGTCAAGGATGGCTCTAATGAGCTCCTTTCACAGCAGAAGTTTTTATTTTAAGCACAGATGTGTTCTTTCCTTTCATTAGGGGTCTCCCCTTATCGGAAGTCCGAGTTGCTGTTTGCGCCTCTGTCCCATCCTCTGTTCCCACAGGAACTTGTTTAAGAGGTTGCTTCTTCACTTACACAGAAACCTAACCATGACTTAGTCCCTTGATAACAGCACGAAAGGTCCTTCAGTCTGTTTTCACTCCACTTTAACCTATAGTGGAAAGGCCTTTGCCTCTGTTGGCACAGCCTTTTCGAGGAAGATCCAGCAGTAAGGTTATCGCAGATCCGATGGAAGGATAACCAAGAGGAGGGGATCTTGAGCAGGGCGAAGCAGAGTCTGACTGCTTTCGCCCTCCAACTGCAGTAGGAGCCAGACTGAAGTCCTGGCTGGCCTGGGAGAGAAGGGGAGCAGACCCTTGGTCAGTTCTTTTTTAATACAGGAAGGGTACTAATTTCCTTTCATAAAGAAACCCCTCTTGTTCGAGATCCGATAGATCTCTCTCACAGATAACGAGAGGACTCAAGATCAGCTTGTTTTCTTCAAGTTTCTCTTTTGTTGCATCTAGAGGCATTAGAAATGGTACAGGACTCTCATCTCCGGGCTTTACAACCGCCTCTTCCTGGTTCCCTAGAACTCAGGAGGATGGACTCCAGTCCTGGATGTCAGTACCCTTAACCTCTTCATCCATGAAACAAAGTTTTCGATGCAAACTTCGAAAACTATGCTAGCAGCTACAAGAAAGGGCGACTGGATGGTCTCATTGGACCTCCAGGACGCCTATTTTCTTTTTCCAATTCATCCGAGTTGCAAACGTTACCTAAAGTTCGTTTACGGGAAGGAAATCTTCCAGTTTCGAGCTCTGTGTTTCGGCCTCAGCACCACTCCTTTCGTTTTCACGAAGCTGATGCTAATGCGACATGCTTCCTGCATTCACAGGTATCAGAGCCTCCCTATTTTTGGAACTAGTGTTTACTTAGAGCATCGTCCCTCCACCGCTGTCTAGAGGATCTACTAATGATACTGAGATTGTCAAGAGTTCTGGGCCTTCTTTTGAACTTAGAGATATCCCAGCTGACTCCATCCCAGAGAATTCTTTATTTAGGGATGGAGATTCACAGTCTAGCTTTTCTGGCTTTTCCGTCTCCTACAGGAGTATACAAGTCCTCAATAAGCTTCGTCTCTTCATAGAGAAGCAGAATTTTTAGTAAGACATGGTTGGGTCTGCTAGGGACACACTCCTCTCTGGAGCAGTTTGTATCCCTACGGAGACTATTTCTTTACCCCATGCGATTTCACCTCAATTTCCCTTGGGAACTAAAGATCAGGAGAGACTCCACATCAACCAGAAGGAGCTCTTAGCAATCCTGGTGGCCCTTCTAGGTTTCGAAAGCTCAGTTCGAAACAAGGTGGTACAGTTAAACACCGGCAATATCCCAGCTTTGGCTTACATATCCAGACCGGTTGGGAATCTCTCGAAGTCCCTTTATGAGACTGTAAGGGAGCTTCTAGTTTGGGCGAAACAATGGAATGTAATTTTACTCTCACGGTTCATCCAAGAGGAGAAGAAAGTGTTAGCAGACATCCTCATCAGAAGAAACCAGGTCCTTCCCACAGAATGGCCTCTGTATCTGGATGCTTGCTAGAACTATGGCAGATTTGGGGTCGTCAGTTCGTAATCCTTTTTGCAAACTCTAAAACAAAGAGGCTAGAGACATACTGCTCCCCAGTTCCAGATCCGGAAGCAGTCCACATAGACGCTTCTCTGCTTGACTGGTCTCGCCTTGACTTGTACGCATTCCCTCCATTCAAAGTCCTGTACAAAGTTTTAGATAAGCTTGCCTCTCACGAGGGAACCAGATTGACTCTAGTAGCTCCCCTCTGGCCCTCGAGAGAATGGTTCACCGAAGTACTTCAATGGATAGTAGACATACCATTAAGTCTTCCAATCCGATTAGACCTACTCAGACAACCTCTCCTAGAAAGGTTCCTTCAAAACTTACCAGGTCTACACCTAACTGCCATCTTATTATCGAGACACACTCAAGAGCTAGAGGTTTTTCGAAGGAGGCAGCAAAGGCGATCACTAGAGCAAACGGACCTCTCCTATCAAGGTCTATCAGTCCAAGTGGGATGTTTCCTGAGATTGGTGCAGATCTAACTCTGTATCCTCTTCCACTTCCTCTCTGACCCAGATTGCTGACTTCTTGTTAGATATTAGGAGAAAACGCAGTTTTTCTTCCTCTACATTTAAAGGGTACAAGAGCATACTAGTGACCATCTTCAGGCACAAGGACTTAGTTCTCTCTAACATCAGAGACCTTCTCAAATACTTTGAGACTTCTAAGGATAGTCAGTTGAATCACCAGCCTGGAGGCTGGATGTTGTCCTGAATTTTCTCATGAGTGACAGGTTTGAACCCTTACACTCGGCTTCGTTTCGAGATCTCACTTTATGACACTTTTCTTAGTCAATCTGGAGACGGCTGAAAGAGTCAGTGAAGTCCATGCCCTTAGCAAATCTATTGGCTTCAAGGAGAGCAAAGCTATCTGCTCTTTACAACTTGGACTCCTGGCCAAGAACGAACGCCCATCTTATCTATGGTCGAAGTTTTTTGAGATTCCTACCTTTCTGATGTGATTGGTGAGTAAATAGAGAGGGACTTGTGCCCAATAAGAGCACTTAAGTTCTACCTAAGAGAACTAAAGACTTAAGAGGCAAGACGGAAGTTCTATGGTATTCGGTCAAGAAAACTTTCCTTACCTATGTCAAAGAACGACCTGTCAGATTTTATCAGACTCTTAATCAGGGAGGCTCACGCGCATTGCGGTGAGGTAAACCTCATGCTGCTGGAAGTGAAACCACACGAAGTCAGTGCTGTGACTACTTCAGTGACTTCCAAGCAGATTCGTTCTTTGCAGAGCATTAAGAACCCAACCTATTGGGAAGTAATCTGTGTTCGCCTCTCATTGTTTAAAAACTTATCCAGACTCTTTACGAGGACTGCTACACTTTGGGACCATTCGTAGCAGCGAGTGCACTAGTGTGTGAGAGTTCTACCACTACATTCCCCCTAATCCTAATACCTTTGATCTTCTCTTGAAACTATTATAATTTTGGTTGTTTGTGGAGACTGGTGTCAGTCTTCCGCAATCATTTGATTTTAGCAGGTGGTCAAACTTGTTTCTTGGGAGCGCCCAGAACAAGGGTATTAGTTGAGGTCCTGTCAAGTAATTGGATATTAGACCGTTTGACAGCTCCTAGAGATCTTCAGCCTCCTGGGAGGATCGCTGGATCTCATAAGGATAGTTACACTAATGTGAGAATCATAAAGGTCAACTTCCTTATCAGGTACGAACCCTTAAGCATGTTTTTTACAAAACTCTTGAGCAATATTCCAATGATGTTTGCTGTCTCTAACCCACCACCAAGGGTGTGAATCAGCTATATATATATCCACCGGCTAAGTCAGATGTTTAAAAATTATATTTTCATAATAAAATAAATTTTTGAACATACTTACCCGGTGGATATATATAATTTAACTCCCTCCCTTCCGCCCCTCTAGAGACCTATGGGCAGAGAAGACCTGAGGACTTTTGGAATAGTTCCAGTATCCTGCCGAGTGGTGGCGCTAGTAGTACACCTAGCTTCCCAATCTCCGATTGCCCGCGAGTTTTGAATTTTCTGCCGTGACGTCAGAGACGTTAGCTATATATATATCCACCGGGTAAGTATGTTCAAAAATTTATTTTATTATGAAAATATCATTTTATAGCAGGAATTCTCAAAAAGAGAGCCCAATTGTGTTCGTTCCTGTCTGGGAGTTTCATCCTTTCAGAAATCAGAATTATTATATTCTCTACTGTCATCATCTCTGTTCCCACAGGACCTTATTAGGGAGATTTCTTCTTCACTAACACAGAAGGCCACTCAAGACCTGGTCTCGAAGACGGCAAGGAAAGTGTTGCCATCTTCTTTCATTAGCTGCAAACCTAAAAAGGTTGCTCCTTTTCAAAGGTTTTCTCAGCCCTTTCGAGGGAGACCTTCCGTTAGAGGTAACTTCAGATCAGATGGAAGGGGACTAAGAAAAGAGGAGCAAGAACAGGGCGAAGCAGAGTCTGACTGCTTTCTCCTTCAGGCAGTAGGAGCCAGACTAAACATCTACTGGCAAGTGTGAGAGAAGAGGGGTGCAGATTCTTGGTCAGTCCAACTTCTAAGGAAGGGCTACAGGATCCCTTTTATAAATCAACCCCCTCGGTTAACTCCTATGGATCTCTCTCCCAAGTACAGGGAGGAATTAAAGAGGCAAGCATTACATCTACAAGTGTCTCTCATGTTGGAGAAGGGAGCGGTAGAGAAAGTACAGGACTGGAAGTCACCAGGCTTTTACAACTGCCTTTTCCTAGTTCCCAAGAACTCAGGGGGATGGCGTCCAGTTCTGGATGTAAGTACTCTCAACAACTTCATCCAGACAACAAAGTTCTCAATGGAGACGACGAAGTCGGTGCTTGCAGCGGGAAGGAAGGGCGACTGGATGGTATCACTGGACCTTCAGGATGCTTATTTCCATATCCTGATTCATCCAAAGTTTAAGCACTTTCTGAGATTCGTTTTCCGAGAAGTCTTTCAATTTCGAGCCCTGTGTTTTGGCCTCAACACTGCCCCACAGGTCTTTTACAAGTCTTATGCTCAATGTAGCAAGGATGCTCCACTCAAGAGGCATCAGAGCCTCCCTGTACCTGGACGATTGGCTTTTAAGAGCCCGCTCTCAAGATCGCTGCCTGAAGGATCTTCAGACAACTTTGAAGTTGACGGAAGAATTGGGTCTTCTAGTCAACAAAGACAAATCTTCACTGATACCTTCTCAAGAGATTATTTATTTAGGAGTGATGATTTGGAGTCAGGTTTTTCGGGCTTTTCCGTCTCCCTTAAGGACGGAGCAAGCACTTCAGAAGATACGTGCGTTTCTAGTAGAGCAGAGGTGGTCTGCGAGGAAGTGGATGAGTCTGTTGGGAACTCTCTCCTCTTTGGAACAGTTCATCTTTCTGGGAAGGCTGAACCTTCGACCACTACAATTTCACCTCAACTCTTGCTGGAACAAGGAGAAGTATTTGGAGAAGGTGTGTGTTCCAATCACGAAGTCAATGAGACACTGCCTGCAGTGGTGGAACGACCGGATCAAATTCCAAGAAGGTTGCTCATTAGAACTGAAGAGCCCAGACCTAGTGTTGTGTTCCGACGCCTCGGACTCGGGGTGGGGAGCAACACTGGGCAATATGGAAGCATCAAGGGTGTGGACAGAGATTCAGAAGTCTTTCCACATAAATCAAAAGGAGCTGCTGGCAGTTCTTTTGGCCCTGAAGAGCTTCGAAGGTTCAGTACAAAACAAAGTGATTCAAGTCAATGCAGACAACACCACGGCATTGGCCTACATTGCCAAACAGGGAGGAACACACACTATTTCCCTTTGCGAGACAGTGAGAGGGCTGCTCATTTGGGCAAGGGAAAGACAGGTGACCTTACTTACAAGGTTCATCCAGGGGGAAAGGAATGTTTTGGCAGACGGTCTCAGCAGGAAAGGACAAGTCCTATCCATGGAGTGGACTCTACACCTAGAGGTGTGCAAGAGTCTGTGGAAACTTTGGGGTCGCCCTTGTATAGATCTTTTTGCGACTGCAAAGACCAAGAGACTAGAGACATATTGCTCCCCAGTGCCAGATCTTGAGGCAGTACACACAGATGCATTCCTGCTAGATTGGACAAATCTAGATGTGTATGCTTTTCCTCCATTCAAGATCCTGTACAAAGTTCTTCAAAAGTTTGTGACAAGCAAAGGGACCAGAATGACCTTGATAGCCCCCCTCTGGCCTTCAAGAGAATGGTTCACAGAGGTACTGGAATGGATGGTGGATACTCCCAGAAGCCTCCCTTTACGAGTAGATTTACTCAGACAGCTCCACTTGGTAAGACACCATCAAAATCTCCAAAGTGTTCGACTAACTGCCTTCAGACTATCGAAAGACTCACAAGAGCTAGAGGCTTTTCGAAGGAGGCAGCTAGGGCGATTGCAAGGGCTAGGAGGTCTTCAACCATCAGAGTCTATCAATCCAAGTGGGAAGTTTTCAGGGAATGGTGCAGGGTCAACTCTGTTTCCTCTTCCAGTACCTCTGTAGCTCAGATTGCTGATTTTCTTTTATTCCTGAAAAAGAAACCAAGTTTTTCTACGTCAACTATCAAGGGATAGAGGAGTATGTTGACGACTGTGTTCAGGCACAGGAACCTGGATCTTTCAAATAATAAGGATCTACAAGGACTAATTAAATCCTTTGAGACAACAAAACAACAACACCAGGATTCACCAGCTTGGAATCTGGATGTTGTGTTAAAATTTCTGTCGAGTGAGTGACAGTTTTGAACCCCTGCACTCTACACCTATGAAGGACCTCACAATGAAAACCCTTTTCTAGGTTAGTCTGGCAACAGCCAAGAGGGTTATTGAAGTCCATGCTTTTAGTAGAAATGTGGGTTTTCAGGACGGTAAAGCGATCTGCTCATTACAATTGGCTTTTCTCGCTAAGAACGAGCGCCCTTCCCAACCTTGGCCTAAGGCCTTTCAGATTTCGCACCTGGCGGACGTGGTTGGAAACGAGCTAGAGAGAGAGTTTTTATGTCCAGTAAGGGCCTTCAAGTTTTACTTAGACAGAACAAAGACTTTAAGAGGCAAGTCGGAAGCACTGTGGTGCTCGGTGAAGAAACCTTCCTTGCCAATGTCCAAAAATGCTCTATCTTACTTTATTAGACTTCTAATTAAAGAGGCTCATTCTCACTGCAGTGAGACAGACTTTAGTCTTTTGAAAGTAAAGACTCACGAAGTAAGAGCAGTGGCAACTTCAGTGGCATTCAAGCAAAATCGTTCCTTGCAAAGCATTATGGACACAACTTTCTGGAGAAGCAAATCTGTGTTCGCCTCACACTATTTGAAAAATGTTCAGACTCTATATGATGACCGATATACTCTGGGACTGTTTGTAGCAGCGGGTACAGTAGTGGGAGAAGGATCCACTACTACTTTCCCATAATTCTAATACCTTTTCTTTCTCTTGGAACTTTTATTTGGTGATTTTATGGTTGTCTTGTGGAGAATGCGACAGTCTTCCGCAATCATTGATTTGTCAGGTGGTCTTTTTTGTTCCTTGAGAGCGCTCCGGAATGGGTATTAGAGGAGGCTCTGTCACAAAGAGGTGTGATCACTGGTTGGCAGCTCCTAGGGATCTTCAGCCCCCTGAGAAGACTGCTGGATCTCATAAGGATAGCAGACATAATGTCAGAGTATCATTGAAGTCAGCTTTCTTATCAGGTACGAAACCCTTAAGTTTGTTTTGTATTTTAGAAACTCTTAAGCAGAATTCCAACTATATTGGCTGTCTCTAACCCTCCACCAAAGGTGTTAATCAGCTATATATATAACCACCAGGTAAGTCTTGTGTTGAAAAATTTTATTTTCATTATAAAATACATTTTTGAACATACTTACCTGGTGGTTATATATAATTAAAATCCCCTCCTCCTCCCCTCTAGAGACTAGAGGCATGGAAGATATGAATACCGAGGGAATGGTTTCCGGGTACCTCGCCAGGGGCGTATGGGTAGCACACCTGGCTATCCAATCGGCGATTGGCGCGAGTTTTAAATTTTTCTGCCGTGACATCAGGGACGTAAGCTATATTTCTGGGGCGACCTGTGACGGCCAGTGAAAAGGTCCTTCTTTACACTTTTCTGATATAAATCTTCCAAATATACCAGAGAAAGATAAAAGCATGGAATGCAGAGGTTACTACCCTCGCGCGAGCACCTTGTGGGTGTCATGTATACAACAGGGGCGTGTGAAAACCACTATTCACAGGCTGTCTTCCATTTAGATAATTCCTTCATCAAAGGGAAGGGCCGTAACAGAGGCCCTAGAAAACACACTTGGACCACGCCACCGATACCTAACACGAGCGCCCTCTAGGACATCCTTCTGTTTTGGACTTGCGCGCTTGGTCGTTTTGTTTGTGCTCTTGGTGTTTTTTCCCGTGTTTGGCTTTAATTCATCATGACTGACGCTGCTACTTCACCTTTACCAATGTTAAGTACCATAGTTTGTTTTGACAGCTTTTTACAGTACCAGGCATTTGTTCTCTTTCCAGTAATGTGGATTTTAATTTTGGGATCAGCTTGGCCTTCCTCGGTGTCGGCAGCCATTTTGGCGTTGTTCGCTTCGCTGGTATTTCAAGTTAATATTGCCCATCTGGTACTCTGTCTTCCCAGAAATCGATTTTTCCTTCGTCAAAATCCTTATATAACCACCAGGTAAGTATGTTCAAAAATTTATTTTATAATGAAAATAACATTTTTCTTTCTCTTTTATTCTGACATCTATATCTTCTTAACCCCCCTCTCCAATTAAGGGGTCTAGATAAAGGTAGATCCATCCATTTTGTGCCTCAGGTAGAAAAGAAAGCTTTAAAAATTCTTACGGATATAAAAAGCACAATCAATGACAAATCAAGGCCTGCTCCCTATCTATGGTAGCAAGCAGAATTGCCAGGTTTCAACCAAGCTGGAAGGTATTAAACCCCAGAACTTTGGAGTCTTTCAATTTTGGGAGAAGGTTTCCACTTTCCATTAAAGTATTTTCTTCCCTTTTTGTATATATCTCTTGCATTTTCATTACACCTGAGCAACTAGAAGTTGCTGGTACTTTGGTTGGAGGTGCTGAAGTTGTTTGAGAAAGTTTTTTTTTTTTTTTTTACAATGATATATTATTGGTAACAGAAGAAGATGTAGACAGTCTTGGATGATTCCTGATTCAATTCTTTCTCTTTATGAACAAGGTCTTTCGTGGAAACTCTGTTATTAGTGTTAACATTGTTACAGAAACAGGACTGGATGTTCTTGGTATCTGACAGATGCATATTTTCATGTGCTAATACACCTATGCTCATGAAAATATTGAAGATTTTTGTTTGGCAAGAAGGTAAACCATTTCTGGTGAGTGTTTTCGCATGAGCACAGCTCCCCAGTATTCACCAGGATAATGGCATCAACAGGAAAGATATTGCATGCGTTTGAGATAAAAGGTCTTCTTTACTGTGACTACTAGTTCATTCTGGAGGTTACTGAGAGACCACCGAGCTATAGTCAACCTTTTGAAGCATATCAAATCTCTTTTTTATGAATCACAGTAGCCTTGTTTCTGTATAGGGCTTTTACCTTGGAATAAAATATTCAGAAAATCTGGATTCAGTTAAGAGACTTGAGGACACTGAAGATGTCAATTATCTATGGATGAAATTTTTAAGTGAATGAAATGAGGTTGTTTCTGTAGATATGTTCTTGAAGATAGTCAAAGGGCCTCTGTTACTAGAAGAGGCCATAGATCCATGAACTCCTCTTTCTGTGGCCAATATGGGACATTCAGGATCATTCCCTTATACTTTGACTCCCTGAAGTTGTTTTTCATCATCATCATCTCCTTCTACGCCTGTTGACACAAAGGGGACAGGAAGAATCATTGTTATTGTAAACTTGTCATTGTCTAACTGAGCAATTCAAAGTACTGAACTTCCAAAATATTTGCTAGAAAATCTAGCAGGTTTATGAAAACGTCTGTAGCACTTGATTATATTTTGTTTTTATTATCTACTAGCTAAGCATTTTTAGATTAATTAAGATTTGAGTGTAGAGCTAGGTTATTTTTCTGTTTCAGTTGCTCCAACACCATATGTTACATTTAAAAAGTTTGAATCATATTTGTAAACAAATTTGGATAAAGATTATATGTAGAGCACGCAAGATTTTCTTTGCTAGCTGACTGCTAATAAGATTGTGTGGATGAAAAATTGAACCCTTAGGAGCTGGATTTGGTGCTTACTGATTACAATTTCCTTACTGTATTTTTTATCCTCAGTCAAAATGGGAGAGTACAATATTTATATCATATTTACTTGGCCTGTTTACTGCTAATAGGATGTTGAGGATAAAGAATTTATCTCACAGGAGCTGGAGCCATGGTCTCTTACTGTGTTTATTATTGTCAGTATTCTCATTGTGTATTTAATCTACTTCATAGTAATAGTAATAAATGCGTCTTCTTAGTACTATATAGTAGTAGTAATTATTGTGTATGTTGTGATGTATAATTTTGGTCTTTCATCATATTTCTGTACAGAATGGGTCCCTATAGATTGCAAAAGAAGCAGTAGAAGGAAGAGAAGACAATGGATTGCAAATTAATTTGTAATTTCTTTTAAACAGAAAACCCAGAAGACGGAAATTATTATAAGAAAAACGTAACTACCAATGGGTCATCGATATCTTGGTACAGACATCTCACTAATGTTCCAAAGGGGTTCACCATGTTTCTTGCCAATGAGTTTTTTGATGCTTTACCTGCCCATAAATTCCGGAAAACAGACAGAGGATGGCGGGAAGTTTTGATAGATATAGATGAAGGAGATGGGCCACATCACTTGCGTTACTTGCTGTCAAGGGAATCTACGCCTGCCTCAAAAATATTTATTAAGGTTAGTTAATTGAGAATACAAATACAGTAGGGTCCCGAATTAAGCGTGTTCGAATTACACGATTCCCCTTTTCCGCGATCGCTATTTTTCAAAAATAAATTTTCTGTATCTGCGAGGCTGTTCAAAGTTCGCGAGTCAAGCACTACAAAATGTATCAAATCTATTGTCTTTTTAAGTATATTGGTAGCCCTAAATACGGTGATTTATAATAAATGTTACAAAACAATATTAACATTACATTTCATTAACATAATTTCATAATGAATAGCCTATTTAAGGATAAAATTCCACATCAACAATGAAATCAACTGTTAACTGTGCGAGTCCAGCTGACAAAATGTAAACAGAAATGTGGTTACGTTCTCGGCAATCTTTATCTTTCTCCAACCTTACGATAATTGTAATGGTAGTGTTAATGATGGTATATTTAAGCATTATTTTTGTTTAGTACAGTATATTTAAAAGCCTTATTTTTCCCTCTGGGCGTTCAAGGTTTTCACGAGTAGACTGGGTTCGTTTATCGGCAGTGAATAGCCTAAACTTCGGTAACGAGTCGTCAATATTTTGTCATATTTTAAACAGTATACATTTGATTTGCAAACATTGGTTTTGTAGAGTAGACGGTAAAATAAAATCTAGAGAGAGAGAGAGAGAGAGAGAGAGAGAGAGAGAGAGAGGAGAGAGAGAGAGAGATTTGATGGCAGAAATCCCCCCCCTCTCTCTCTCTCTCTCTCTCTCTCTCTCTCTCTCTCTCTCTCTCTCTCTCTCTCTCTCTCTCTCTCTCTCTCCCTCTCCCTCTCCCTCCCCGTAAGAAATAAAACCATAGTTCACATATGGCAACTTGAGTTTAAGAATGAAATTAACATGAATATTGTTAGTTGTGGCGATCAATTCCTCGCTTCAGGGGGTACACGAAACAAAAACACGACATTCAATTACAACAGCTGATCTCTCTCTCTCTCTCTCTCTCTCTCTCTCTCTCTCTCTCTCTCTCTCTCTCTCTCTCGTTATACAATACTTACAAATAGATGAAGAAACCAAAATCGGTTTTCTTGAAGTGTCAATTAAATACAAAACGAAAAAATTATACCGTGTATACATCCATTTCAATCATAGCTTAAAATACGGTAACCGATTTCGTCCGCAAACCACTATTTTTTAGGAAACACCATTCTATTCCAGAAAATTTTTACTCTTTAAATGTCAATTGCGCTATAATAAAACATGTACTTATGTTGTTAAATTTCGGGTGTGTTTTAAAAATCGAGTATTGCTAACTTATTTTTGTTTTACTTTTGGCTGTGATCACATCAGCTGATGTCTAGCTTCCGCGCGAATACAATAACAAAGAATTGTTTACACCATTTCTTAACTTATTCAAACCATCTATACAGTTAATATTACATAAACACCAATGTGTTATAACCTATCATATTTATTGTTTAGTACTTTAAAACCATTCCTCTCTCTCTCTCCCTCTCTCTCTCTCTTCTCTCTCTCTCTCTCTCTCTCTCTCTCTCTCTCTCTCTCTCTCTCTCTCTCTCTCTCTCACATCGAACGTTATAGCGGTAACCTAATTGTTCGGTGACTTTTAAAAATAGGCCTAGTACTTTCTTCTTTTACCTTTTTTGCATATGGATCCATAATTGAGGTGGGTACAAGTTGACTTATAACTGAAGTTAGGAAAAGTATTTTGGATATGGAAAGGACAATTATCTTTCGTAACAGTTTAGAATTATCGTAAGTTATCACTCTGTCATTAGCGGCAGTTTGCTATTGTGGATTAAACGCATAAGGAAAAAAAAATTTCCACCTTTGCTACGAATTTAGGAATTTATATGGATACGGTAAGTAAAATATTTGTAATAACATAATGTTTACTAAATGTTTGTAATATCATTAGTTATGACTTAGATCATGTGTGTTTAATGCATTCGTTTGTTTATTATGATCGAAGATGGAGCGTAAACAAATGGAAGGTTTCCGTTTCAGGCGGCATCATAAAGAAAAACATTTCATAAATGGCATTCATTTCATTTATTTGAAAGTTCTAATAAAAAATAATTAGAACATTGGTAATAACAAATTCAACATATAATCTATACTTGGTAAAATTGCTGTCAATTCAAAAACACAGATGTATAAATGCGTCTGTTTCTTCGTTGTGATCAGAGATAAACGTAAACAAAACATTGGTTGTCGTTTTCTATTGTGCTTTTTAGCGTGTTTAGGAAACGCATGATATAAAATCGCCTTTATTTTGATAATTCTGGATTTTCAATCATACAACAAGCTAGTCTATAGAGTGATGGTTTTGCTATTCACCAGTTGTATTATACAATAGATATGACAAACATTAAAATTTGTCTGTATTTTGGGTTGTGTTATAACGGGAAATATATGGTGTTTACACCTATCCTGGTTGTAATTTTAACCATTTTTCAAGTTATTAGAACTTTAAAGTATATTAAATGTTTTATTTATTTACAAGAACAATTTGATATTATAAAGAAATACAGTATAGTACAAAGAAAGTATTGGAAATGGGTAGTAAACACATTTGAATAGGCAAATTGCTGGTTGCCATGGCCGCAATGGAATTATTTCTGTTAGTTGTGTGTTTTGAAATTCGCGATTTTCCATTTACACGAGGTCATTAATCGACCAAATTCTCGCATAATTCGGGACCCTACTGTATATGATAGATTTTTATTTTTATTTTTTTTTATCTATTAGTCAAAGCTTTTCATTAAAGAATGAACAACATATGAATTCCAGTTATGTATGTAAATGCCATATACTGTATACTCCTGCAATGATTGACTTTGTGTAATATTTTTTATTAAAATCAAGATATCATTCACTCTGTGTAATATTCGAGTCTCTAATTTGGTAAGTAGCCTATGCCAAAGCATAGCCTATACAGGATATCCTACAAATCAATATTACCAACCATTTACACTTATTCCTGATCTAGATATTAATGTTTGGCACCGTCGTCCAATTAGTTCATTATGCATGTTGCATAAGTTTTTTCATAATTCTGACCATCCTTTACATTCAGATCTTCCTGAACAGTTCCATCCTGTTTTGTAATACTAGGCATGCAGTTAATTCTCATAGTCAGGCCTCCTCCATCATGAGGCTCAATACTACACAGTATTCTAGAAGTTTTATTCCAGCAGTGACCAATTTGTGGAATGATCTTCCTAATCAGGTAGTTGAATCAGTAGAACTTCAAAAGTTCAAAGTTGCTGCAAATGTTTTTATGTTGAATAGGCTAACATAAGTATTTTTATAGTTATATTTGAATTATCTGTTTTAATGTTGTTAATGTTTTTTTTTAAATATTTTATTTTAATTTTTCATTACTTCTTATATCATTTACTTATTTCCTTGTTTCCCTTCCACAGTGGGCTATTTTTTCCTGTTGGAGCCCTTGGGCTTATAGCATCTTGCTTTTCCAACAAGGGTTGTAGCTTGGCTAGTAATAACAACAACAACAACAACAACACTACCAGATACGGCAAACTATCTCTAGCTGTTGTAACTAGCATATGTACTGTACATTTATTTCCCTCATTTAAAATTCCTCTAAACTATCATAACTATTACTGATAAATAACCTGTAATTATTGTATGTCAATTTCCGTACTAAAACCCCTTCAGGATAACTTCCAATAGATACAAAAAGTTTACAGCAATATTTTAAAGTTGAAGTAGTCAGAGCTGCTGGGGATATCAATAACTAACAAGCTGCAAAAATGGTTGGAGTTGCATAAAGTAGCATGCATACTGCACCTGGAGAAAAAGTATAAAGGCCATCAATAAAATGGATTCCTTCTAATACTGTATACCAGTTGAGAGAAAATTTGCATATGGAAAAATTTGGATTTAGTTTGTGAATTGGGGACTAAAAATTTAAAAAAAGGATTTATTATTACAAGAAGAGCCATACATTTCTGTGCTTTGAAAGAAACTAAGTATGGACACTAGAATTTGTAGAAAATGAAGGTTGTTGCAAGCAGTGAAGAGTTTATATAGGAAGTCATCAACTTTCGACGTATGCGGTTTACAAATGTTTGACTTTACGACCACTCTTTTCACTGTGATGACGTCACAAGTCTGTCTGAAATAGTATACTAAAAGGGCAATATTTCCTTAGAAATAGTCTATTTTCTTGTGTAAAAATTAACTAATTTATTTTGGGAAGGTAATATTTTCTTTTATTGATAATATACAGTACTGTAATCATTTTGAATAAAAAATATATTAAGAAAAGTTTTAATATCTGTTGAGTTCATATCATATGTCGGGGTGACATCATATTTCTGGCAGTCATGGAAAACAGTGGGCAAATAGTGATTTCCTTTCAATGGGCTATCATTTAATGTTAGTATTCCCATAATCAAAATATCTATTAATGATGCAATTCATTTCATGTGTCTTTCGGTTGGTATGAATACTACATAGCGAAAATTTAAGTCTACAACTTGGACAGAATATCATAATTTACACAGAAGGAGGGAGGGAGGGAGGATAAGTGGAGAGAACGTATTCATATGATAACTAATAATGATGGCTATAAGTGAACTGTATGAAAACTCTGTCTTATAACATATTGGTGCTTATGTAATATTCATTACTTAGATATTTTGAATAAGTTGAAGAGAAATTATTTAATAGATACTCCTTGTTATTCGTATGTGAGCATAATCGCAATATGGTAGTGTGACCTTGAGATCAGCTGATGCCTACCAAGAGTAAAACGAAAGTAATTGTTGATTAATGAAATACTCCGAAATTGAAAAATTAATAAATCACTAATACAATAATGTTTAATGAAATATGAAGACAATAATGAACTAAAAATGAAATACTGTACGAAGCTTTGAAAATTAATTACCGTTACACACACACACTCAGAAAGAGAGAAGGAATTCTAACGTATTCATATGATAACTAATAATAATGGCTATAAATGAACTGTATGAAAACTGATATCCTGAAATATATTGGCGCGGATGTAATATTCATCGTGAAGATATTTAAAATAAGTTCAGAAATTATGTAAAGGCTATGCCTTGTTATACGTATGTGCTCACTCTCTCAATACGGTAGCTGGACCTTGAGATCAGCTGATCATAATCAAAGGTAAACAAAAAATTGTTGATTAAAAATGCTTCTGGAATTGAAAAATAGAATTCAAAAATGCTTTGATAGAGCATATGGTATCCTATGAAACAAGAAAATTAAATACTGCAATGATGTACAGTAATAAAATATTGATAAAATATGACTGATTACTGAATCATGATGCAGCATAATAAATCTACGGAAATTCAACCTTTTAAGTTCGACATATGTCCAGATCGACTTACAACGCATCTCTTGGTCCCTGTCTCGGTCGTAAGTCAATGATTACCTGTTAGAATAGGAAATGAAGCGAGTGACTGGTTTCCAGTGAGAGTGGGGCTGAGACAGGGATGTGTGATGTTGCCATCGTTGTTCAACTTGTTTGTTGATGGTGCTGAGGTACAGTAGGTTAATGCTTGAGTACTTGGCTGGAGGATTGAAACTGATAGATGAGAGTGATCATGAGTGAGAGGTGAATCAGCTGTTTTTGAATGATACTGTATTGGTTGCAGACTCAAGAGGAGAAGCTGTGTCGCTTAGTGATGGAGTTAGGAAGGGTGTGTGAGAGAAGGAAGTTAAAGAGTTAATGTAGATAAGAGTAAGGTTATTAGATATACGATAGTCTCCAAGATGGCTGTCAAGATTTATTTCAAAGACATTTAACTTTTATTTCATAGGAAGTACTCCAGTAACACCTTTAAAGAATCTTGACCACATTCAATGAAAGTCTAGATTTATGACTTGGTTCTTTAAATAGCAACAGTAGGTTGTTGAAATTAATGCGAGCATCAGATTCCAAGCAGAATATTTTATTGACAAATTCCTAAAGGTTTCTTTTATCTTTCTCAGACTGATGAACCAAGAGATGATTTTGAAGTTAGTCCCGAAACTGCCGTATTTTGTGGTGAGTTAGCCATGCGAATCGAAGCTGATGGTGGTGCAGCTCTCATCATGGATTATGGACATGATGGGAAGTCGTGTAATACATTTAGGGTAAGCAGTTTTATTTTTAGGAGTTAGTTGAAATTTAGCTTTTCCAGGTTAATGTAGAAGAATATTTTTCATGTTAATAAAAAGTAATCAAATATATATCGTAGAAATTGATGAATTTACAACTTCAATATTTTCATTCCCATGTATATAATTCTATTGGTCAGTGATATTTGTATTATTTCTTTGAAATTTCGCTAATGTTGTTCATGTTCATAGTCTTTCTCAATGTTAGTTAAATGCTGATGTCTGGCTTGATATTAGAATTTCTTGTTTTGCTTAATTGTAATAGTCCTACTGCTCTAAAGAAATATCAAGTTAATCTGGCTGTCTTGTAGCTATCAAATCTTGAGAATTTTTTTCGGTACATTCAAGGGAGTCTTTTCAAAACCTTGATAGATCTTCGGAGTTTAGCTCAAACAGGAGGTCTTATCAAAATGCTAACAGGACTCATTAATCCTATTGCAGAACAATATGACAGTCCTTTTCAACTAATCCCTGTAGGAGGAAGGCTTTCCCATTTTTTTCTGGTTTGGGAAACCCTTCAACCCTTACCATGGGTCCTCTCTGTGATCAAAAAAGGGTTATTGAATTCCCCAGTCCTCTAATCCTTGTCAAGGAGCCAGGTTATCGAAATATTTTGAAAGTAGAGATTGCAAATCTTTTAGAGAATAATGTGATAAAAGAGGTATTAGATCCCTCTGCAGGGTTTTACAACTGGTTCTTTCTACTCCTTAAGGCATCACGTGGTTGGAGGCCAGTTCTAGATGTTTTGATTATAAACATATATACAGTTTTCTAAAAAAAGGTTTTATGGAAACTTCCTTGGCAGGCCTTGGAGCTGTAAGGAAGGGAGATAGGATATTTTTTTATTGACTTTACAGGTTGTGGTAGCTTATTGGAAAAGCCCCGGTCTCACAGCCTGTTGGACGTGGGTTCAAGCCACATTCGTACCTAATAGTTTCTACTAATGTTTGTAATCACACGGTTCTTTGGACTTAGGGAGGGGCTGGGGTTTTGGGGAGCCTATAGGTCTACATGCTGAGTCATTAGCAATCATTGCCTGGCCCTCCCTGATCCTAACTTGCGAGGAGAGGGACTTGGGTGCTGATCATATACAGTATTTGTTCCTTCGCTATTTATAGGGTATTACTTTCGGCAACGCTGAAAACCAGCCAAGACAATTTTAGTGAGGGATAATTACCCCATCCGCTAGTTAGCGGGAGGGGGTTGGGGTAGACTAGCTACCCCACTCACTCACCTGTCGGTTGAGTAACCACTTTTACTTTTGGCTCTTTATTACTTTTTCTTTTTCTTTAGTGTGTCGGTGTGTATATGGTTATTGTCCCGCTATGCGGACATGTCCATGGATTGAAGGCCGCCGCTGCGACACCTTCATGTCGTCTGTGGAGACGGACCCACACCCTTTATGCCCGGCTTGCCGGGGAACTCAGTGTTCGCGGGACAACACCTGTTCCGAGTGTAGGGAGTGGCCTGCCTCCCAGTGGGAGAGGTTTGCACGTAAGAAGAAAAAGAAGTCTAAACGCGAATCTTCGCTTTCGGGGTCTTCCTCGAAATCGAAGAAATTGCAGGCTTCTGCTTCCTCTACGCCCAAATCTCTGCCCGAAGCTAATCCTCGACCAGGCCCATCCGGGGTACGGTCGATCTTCACACCCCACTACCTGAAAGACGTAACCCACAGGAGGATGGAAACCTTCTCCATTGGTCCTGTGGTGGCTGCACAACAAGTGATCTAATGCCTCAGGCTCCTTGATGGACAAGTAGCAGAGGGTTGAGGGCTGAGGTTACCCGGGTTAGTCTAGTGTGAATGAAAAGAATGTCTGGCTCACTTCTTTCTTTCTCCTTCTCCCCCCCTGGGGAAATAGCTCCGCAAAACCGAAGCATAGCTGACCTCACCCCTCTGCAGGTAAGAATCATTTCCCTTGTGCATCCTGAGTATGAGTGAATACTTTGTTACGTCACCAATACCTCTTGAGGGAGGCTATTGGATATGTCTTAGAATCCTTGAGTTCCTACGTGAAGACAAGCCACGAGTCTCTCTCACACAAGCTTCTGCAGGCCGCTATCAGTGAGTTACCTTGTAACTACTTTGATTTTAGCGAGGGTAGGGTTCCTACTAATTACATCAAAATCAATTAGAAGGAACCCCGGGTCATGACCAAGGCCATTTGGTAGAACTCCCTCCCTCCTAAGAGTAAGTCATCCTATGAATAGCGAAGGTTTGTATCTGTGTCGGAACAAATAACAAATTTGGAAATAATTTGCATTTTTCCTAACATACAAACCTGGAGCTATTTATACAAATTGGCCCGCCACCCTGTCCCCTTAGAAATCCTGCCAGAAAGCAAAAGTGGTTACTCGACCGACAGGTGTGAGTGAGCAGGGTAGCTAGTCTACCCCAACCCCCTCCCACTAACTAGCGGATGGGGTAATTATCCCTCACTAAAATTGTCTTGACTGGTTTTCAGCGTTGCCGAAAGTAATACCCTATAAATAGCTTCAGGTTTGTATGTTAGGAAAAATACAAATTATTTCCAAATTTTTTATATTTATGGTCAGTTGCAAGGATATTGTCCTGTTTCTTGCCTCTGTTACCCTCATGAGTTACCTTTAAACCTTTAAATGACTACTTCAACATTCCTGTTCATCTGAATTCAAAGATCTCCTTTGCGTTTTTAACACTTTGTAGATATTCCAATTCAAATGCCAGTGCTTCAATTTTGGGATAGCCCCTCAAGTTATCATGTAGATGAGGGCTCCCATCTCAAAAAGGTTTGAGATTTCTAAGAATTGGTGTTCTTTTTTTCTTGGAGGACTTTCTACTTTTTAATATGTCTTTAGAAAGGATTCAAGTTCAAAACAGTGTTGTTACTCAGGCTACAGATAAGGTTAGAAATCTAGGTAGATTTAGAAAAGTATTTTTTGACTCAAACTCAAGAGTATTCTATACTTGGGAATGATGATAGCGGTAGTTCCTTTACAGGCTTTTTCCATCATAAAAGAGGATTTAGTCTTTCATTATTTTGTTGGAGAAATTCAAGCAAATGAAGCCTGAGAGTTCGGATGTGGATGAGGCTGCATGAGACAAAGGCTTTTTAGAGAAATTCCTTTTGATGGGTTGCCTGAAGATGAGAGATTTTTAGCTTTATCTTAATCAGCATTAGAACAGTACATTTAATGTAGACATAATTTGTATTTCAGTGATGCAGAACCAACTTCAACAAGTGAAGTGCAGGGACAATCCTTGTTTAACCCAGGGAGTGTTTTAGGAAGTATGGGTTCTGGACAGCTGCCTTTTCATGGATTATTTTCTGTCAGGGAAGAGTTTGAAAAAGGAATCAAGTCTTCATATCAGTTGCCCTGAACTCACGATTTCAACAAGTATAGTTGCTCAGGTGTCTAAAGAGGTTGGGGTTTCTGGTCAGTGTGAAAATCTTTTTCTGGTGCCAGTTCAGAAGGTTTTTAGTTGTTGTTAATGACAGTTCCTTTTCTGGTTCTTCTGTGGGAAAAAGATTAAATCTTTCCTCCTTTTATTAAAAGGTCAAAGGATGAAGTCTCTTGGTTTGGATGTGCAGACTTTTATGGACCATAACATCTTTAGGGAACTTTGTTCCTATAGGCCCGCCCCTTAACATGAGACTTTCAATTTAATCTCGATCTGAAGTGGAACAAGATTTTTTATCTAGACAATCTTAATCCCTGTGATGAACCTGTTTTAACTGCTGAAATGTTGGGTCGATTTTGATTGCTTATTTCTTGAAGTTTCCCTGGAGATGAAGATCCCTGACCTCGCTCTGTTGATGGATCGTTCACAAAAAAGATGGGAAAAAACGCTTACAGTTTTTACATCGGTCAGACATCTTTTCATATCTGTTGCCAGAAACAGCAATATTCAAGGCACTTCAGGTTCAGGAAACACTGGTGGTAATAGACACACCACTAAATCATTCGTATACATTCGGAAAAATGGAGACAAGATCACAATCCCTGTACTGGATAGAAGAAATATTTACTTTGACAAATTTAAGAGGAATGATTCTTCTTCCTCAGTTCATTGATGGAAAATCATACATCTTGACATCAAATGCTTTCGAAAGAATGCCACTACCTACACCAATATGTCTAGAAAGTTAGAAGTTGTGGGGTCAGCCAAATGCATACATGTTTGCAACCTCACTGAAGAAAAAGATAGATTTGTTTTGTTACGCCAAAAGGCAAATTCATCCAATCTGGATCTTAACAACTCTGAACCTATCAGTATAATTCGGCCGGTGATTAACAAATTCGGGATTTCTATAAGCAGCAGGAGGGCACTGATAGGTATGTTTTGGCCCTAAATAATGGCTTACAGATCTTTGGCTTCTGTTATCAGAGTGTGAGGGGGTTGGAGTTCATGCAAATCGATCATCTGGGGTAACCAGTTTCGAAGGTAATGCTGCTAAACCCCATAAGAGCTAATTCTTACCAAATTAGGTCTATCCACCATATCCTTTGAAGTAAATGGCTTTCATGATTTTATAGGCTGGCAATCATCGGTCCCAAACGACATCATATAAAAAACAATGTAATGTTTATTTTGATTGGTGTAAGTCAAGGAATCAATCAGTTACTGGAACTAGTTATGGTAATGTTTTCTAATGTTTACATTTCCTTTATATAATAAACTTTCAATTTCAGACATTGAGTATAAATCTATGCTGATTTCTGTAATTGAGTATATATAATTTGGTGTTCCAGTTTCGGACATTATAGCAGGTGGTTGAAAAATTGAAAGACCTTCAGTAAACAAAATATTGTTTTAGACGTTGGACATAGTGTTACACTATATAAAGATATCCCTATTTTAAACCTTTTATAAACTTTTTGTATAAGGTCTCACTGGAAAATATTTATTTTTTGTTGACTTTGGCATCAGAAAACAACTTAGTGAACTACAAGAATTATCTTTTAAAGTAGGCTTTGATGATCGTAAGATGGTTTTATTCTAGTTGACTGATTTCAGAGCTAAATTAAATTTAGCACTAAAGATTTACCACAATTTTTTTCATATTTCTTTTTTACAGAAGGAAATGGTTGTCGAATCATGGGATAGTTTTCCTTGATCGTTAAAAGCATATCAGTGTTATTTTAATGAATCTACAGACATAAGAACTATTCGGACTATTTTTTTTTTTTTTGGTATTTGAATTACAATGCAACCTCTGTCTAAGAATACAATATCTTTTAGTATTACTGTTTTGTCACAAGAGCTCGAAAGTATTCGATCCAAATTTAATGACAGGTTTGAAAATTAAGGTTCATGATATAGGAAGGACAAATGTATCTCAATTTTTTTCTAAAATCTTTCTTTGTAATTTTTTTAGAGGCACCCCTAAGGCATATCGAATAAGTATTCTATGAACAGTACTGTATCTTAAAATAGTCCTAGTTTACATGTTATGATAGTAAGGTTTTCTGGGTCGACCTGTGGCGGCCGGTGAAAAGGGGTCCTTCTAATATACCTTTTCTGATAAAACCTTCCAATTATACCAGAGAAAGATAAAAGCATGGAATGCAGAGGTTACTACCCTCGCGCGAGCACCTTGTGGGTGTCGTGTATAAAGCAAAGGCGCGTGAAAGCCACTATTCACAGGCTGTCTTCCATTTAGTTAATTCCTTCGTCAAAGGGATGGGCCGATACAGAGGCACCAGCTATGCTACCAGAGCCACGCCCCGACGCGAGCGCCATCTGAACAACATCTTTCTATTTTGGACTTGCTAGCGTGTGTGTATATTTTTTGTGCTCTCGGCTAGAACGCATCCTCGGCCTTCTCCAATTTGCCTCACTGACCGATCTCCTATTAAAAGCCAAACTCAAAGACATCAATCGAGTTTGGAGAAAGAGAGCGACAATACCTTTGAGAGACAAGATCTCGAAGATCCCCTCTGTCTTAAAAATGAGACTACGACCATGGTCCGAACGGAGGAACCTCTCCAAATCGGTTCCTCTACAGTTCCCCTCTCCACAAGTGACAATTCATACCGACGCGTCTCTGAGTGGATGGGGGGGTTACTCCCAACATCAGATGTTTCAGGGCTCTTGGTCACCCGCCATGAAGCAGTTCCATATCAATGTTCTCAAAGCCATGGCAGTGTTCTTGACCCTGAAGAGAATCTCTCCTCCGAGGTCGACCCACATCAGAGTGGTCTCAGACAGCACAGCGGTAGTACACTGCCTCAACAGAGGGGGATCCAAGTCACCCAACCTGAATCGGATCCTGGTCACTATCTTCGCCTTGGCAGCCGACAAAAACTGGTTCCTGTCAGCAGCTCACCTAGCAGGAGTCCAGAATGTGATAGCAGACTCATTATCCAGGACAAAACCACTGGAATCAGAATGGTCCCTAGACATACACTCCTTCCGGTGGATACTCAGGCTGGTTCCAGGTCTCCAGGTAGATCTATTCGCAACCCAACTCGATCACAAACTCCCCTGTTATGTGACCCCGAACCTGGACCCTCAGGCTTATGCCATGGACGCATTAACCCTGGATTGGAACCATTGGCAGAAGTTCTACTTATTCCCTCCAGTGGATCTTCTACTGAAAGTCTTACACAAACTCCGCTCCTTCCACGGGGCAGTGGCTTTAGTGGCACCTCACTGGCCAAAGAGCAGTTGGTTTCCTCTCCTCCTCGAGTTGAAACTCCGTCCCTTCCGGATCCCATTCCCCAAACTGACCCAAGTGGTCCAAACTCGGACTGTGTTAGATTCCTCAAGGATAGCCAAAACCCTAACTTTGTGGATTTCATGAAGTTTGTGGCTCGTAAGGATGCGAACATCGACCCGGATAATGTCCTCTTTATAGAATCAGACAAAAGGGACTCTACGATTCGCCAATATGATTCGGCAGTTAAGAAACTAGCAGATTTCTTAGGGAATTCAGACCATTCTGTTATGACTCCTAATTTAGCCATCTCGTTCTTTAGGTCCATATTTGACAAAGGCCTAGCAGCTAGCACTATAACCACCATTAAGTCAGCTTTGAAGAAGGTCTTCCTGGTTGGGTTTAACATTAACCTGGCGGATTCTTATTTCTCATCTATTCCAAAAGCATGTGCTAGGCTTCGACCTTCAGTTCGCCCACGAAAGGTCTCTTGGTCTCTGAATGATGTCTCAAACTTGCCTCAGACACGGACAATGAATCCTGCTCCTATATCACTCTTCTTAGGAAGACTTTATTTCTAACACCTTTGGCCTCGGGTGCTAGAATCTCAGAACTAGCAGCTCTCTCACGAAACTCGGAAAACATCGATTTCCTCCCTTCAGGTGAAGTACTACTTTCTCCAGACAGGGCGTTCCTAGCTAAAAATGAAGACCCCCAAAATAGGTGGTCCCCTTGGAAGATTATTCCTCTTCTCCGAGATACTTCTTTATGTCCAGTCACTACTCTCAGGGCCTTTTTAGCTAGAACTGCTACCCGATCGTCTGGCCCCTTGTTTATCAGAGAACAAGGAGGTACCATTTCCATTCAGGGTATTAGGCAACAGATCCTATACTTCATTAAACAAGCCAATCCGGGATCATTTCCCCATGCTCATGATATCCGGTCAGTAGCTACCTCCATCAATTATTTCCAGAATATGGATTTTGATGACCTTAAAAAGTACACGGGTTGGAAATCTCCTATGGTCTTCAAACGCCACTATCTAAAGAACTTACAGGCCCTTAAATACCCAACGGTTGCAGCTGGGAGCCGTATCTCTCCCCAGTGATCTCTTGTTCTTCCTTTCATCCATCTCTTTTCTTCTCCCTCCTACCCGCCACTCGCACCACGACGCCGCTTCCTTGGTGATTCGTTAGCCCTAGTTTATTACATATTAGGTTAAGATGATTGTAACTTTTAATGTGTTTACCGTAAATTTAGTGTTGGGGTATTCTTAGCCATGTCAGTTTTGTTGCTTGTTGTGCTCTGATACTCGGAGGCTTCCTTGTTATCATGTTTGTTTAGCCTAACGCTCACTATGTCCTGTGGCTAGTTTATGATTTATGCTTACTTACCTTAATATAATATATGGTTTTCCTTACACGGTGTTTTTTTCTCTCCCCTCATTACTAGTTATTATTGGGCTTGGAAGGCATTCTCTGGTACATTTTCACCGGCCGCCACAGGTCGACCCAGAAAAGGGATTTTGACGAAGGAAAAATCTATTTCTGGGGAGAGACCTGTGGTGCCTGGTGAAACCCTTCCCTATTCTTTTGCACGATCCCACCCTTTCCTTTCCAAGCCATCATGTCCAATACAGAAGGATGTTGTTCAGATGGCGCTCGCGTCGGGGCGTGGGTGGCGTGGCTCTGGTAGCATAGCTGGTGCCTCTGTATCGGCCCATCCCTTTGACGAAGGAATTAACTAAATGGAAGACAGCCTGTGAATAGTGGCTTTCACGCGCCTTTGCTTTATACACGACACCCACAAGGTGCTCGCGCGAGGGTAGTAACCTCTGCATTCCATGCTTTTATCTTTCTCTGGTATAATTGAAAGGTTTTATCAGAAAAGGTATATTAGAAGGACCCCTTTTCACCGGGCGCCACAGGTCTCTCCCCAGAAATAGATTTTTCCTTCGTCAAAATCCCTTTTTAGGGACTATGGTGACTGCTGCATGATGTGGTCTTAGGACATTGTGAATTTAATTTTTTTAGTTTGGTAGATTTATGCTTTGGAATTGTAGTATAGTAACCTTTTGAATTTAACTTGCTAGTTTTGTAATTTATACATGTACAGTAGTTCCACGGTAATTAAGTTTTCATTATATAAATGAGTGATTAGGTGATAAAGTAATATTTAAAAATTGTCAATCTGGAGCTTAGAGTACCCTAAAGCTAGTAATATTTAGAAATATCAATCTGGAGTTTAGAGTGCCCTAAAACTTGAAGACTACAGGTAAGTCTAGAACATTATTTAATTGATTGTAGGAACTAAATTCCCTATCTCTTTCCTTAACTGGCTACCCACCATCACTAGAGTGTGTGTCAGCAATAGAAATGTCAAGGGAGGTTTATAAAATTAAACTATTTCAATGATAAAATTTATTTCTATACTCACCTGATGTTCATATGCATGACTACCCTCCTGCCAACTGACTATTGGCATCAAGAGTATAGGAAGTTTTTTGGATATTTGAGGCTGAATAAGATGATACAACATGCGCAGCATGTTACTGTCGGTAGATGCTGATAGCCTCACTAACATATAGGAAGGAAATAAAACGTGTAATTTTTATATTTTTAAGGGCTAACTTTGACATAATCAAGCTTCCAGAGACAAAAGTAATATGAACATCAGGCAATTATAAAAATTAATTTGATTATTAAAATTACATTTATCTGTATTCTAGTACAGTATTTGACATCTTCAGGTCTATGATAGTTTAGATGATTAAGGTGTTACTGTATTTTCAATGATTTTGTGCCCTTATCACAGTTTACATTGTACATAGCATGTAAATACAGTATACTTCTGTATAAACCACTATGGGGCATTTGTTCTTGTTAAAAAAATTAACTTTGGTTTTTACAGGCCTTCAAAAATCACAGCCTACATGATCCTCTATGTGAACCAGGAGAGGCAGATCTTACTACTGATGTAGACTTTAGATTTATGAAAGAACAAGTGGAGGAAAGGTTAATTACATTTGGACCAGTAACTCAATCCTTCTTCCTTAGTAATATGGGAATAGAACAACGATTACAAGTGAGTATCGTGTTCATGTATTATTATTGCATCACTTCCATGATTTACTTAATTTTCATTATCAAACTGCTTTACACTTTATACATGGTACTGTCTTGTAGTGAAAAGAATCTATTTATCTCTGAAAATTGCACATAATTTCAGTGAAACGTGCCTGAGGTTCATCTGGCTTCCTCCTTGAAGGTCACTCTTATCTCAATCTATCATTAAAAGATTCAGGTTCTGGTAAACTCATCAATCATGAAGTGTCAGGATAGTCTTTCATTAGTTCCTACCTTTTACGAATTAAGTATTTGCATAGTTTTCTAGTATGTAGCTGAAATGAATTTGTGTGTTAAATATCCTTCTAATGGATCAAATATCCTTATTCTATTTGTGTCTTGGGGACAACAATCTTACTTAGAGTAGATGTTCAAAATATGATAATGGGGTTGCGAGAAGGACTTAGAATAAAGAGAAAAATAGATTTCAAATCAGGAGCGAATATGGCGAGCTAGGCTATTGAAATTAGTTTGCGATGGGGTTATTACTTTTCAGGCTGGTAGCAAACACTTTGTGGTTTATGGAAATTTGATTACATTTTATATTACTCATTTTCTTTATAAAAATCATTACTTCTTACACTAGAGAAAGCGAACTCCTTTTGACAGTGACACTGTTTCTAGCCTAACCTTCCCAGATTCAAGGCTTATGCTAGCTTTTCTTAATAGTTGCCTAGTGGTTGTGGTGTGCCATCTGATTCTGATTGTACACAGGGCATTATAGACCCAACTGCTTCATCATGAGCTTCAAGAAAGGCCAGTTTAGCTGGAGCAAGAAAAGAAGGCTGTTTCTTACTCAGGGCTGGCACTTTAGAATTAGAAAAGAAGGGTGTTTCTTACTCAGGGCTGGCACTTTAGAATTAGTGAAGCCCCTGTCTTTCAGATTGCTAGCCATTAAAGCCTGAGGTTTAACACGGTCAAGAACTATGACCTCTTTCGGCTCTGTCTCCTCCTTAGACACAGGTTCCGCCTTTAGACGGACGAAGCAGTCTGGGTAAGACTCAAAGCTGGGCCAAAAGTCGACATCTTCAATGAGAACGGCTCCCAGCTTCTCTGAAATAAAGATCTTCCCGTTTGTGATCGGCATGTACTCTGCATGCATCCAAGGGTTTACTTCAGAGCATGAAGGAAGATCCTTCACATTGAGTCTCTTATGAGACCCACGGGACGCTGCAAGATGGTGTATCTCCTTACTCAATGCAGCTTCCCTTTCTTCGTTTTGCTTACGAAGATTCTCCATCATCGTCACGAGACTACCCAGGGCTTTTCCCATTTCGTCAGATGGAGCAGCAGAAGACGTAGAGGGCACTGGTTCTGGGGCTGGAACTGACAAAATCGACACCGTTTCGACTTCATCCTCTTCGGTCTCAGGAGCCAAGGTAGACTCCTCATCTTGACCCTCCGCAAGAAGGTCCTTCTCTGTGTCTTCCGACACCTCTGACATCCTCTCATCTAGATGATGTCCTTCATCGAGTCCGAAATGTCCGTATCCACGGAAATCTGGACGCAAGGGATCTCAGGTTGAGGCTGTGGTATGATGGCATCCGCAGTTGCCTTAGGGAATAGATAGGCCCGTATCCATTTATTTGGAAGGTAAGGCCCCGTGGCATTCTTCTGGAAGCCACGGACCCATCTACACAGCTTACTTCGTGTTGCATCCCTTGACTCCGTTGTCTTGGTCTTCAAAGGCCTCGGTAACCAAGGCTTTGCATACATTACATACCTGGGGGTCCCAATACTTGAGAGTTCCCTTGGTGATAGAACAGAGGGAGTGCGCCCTGCACTCCTCGTGGCCGCAGAAGTCCCTGCTCCGAACGTTGCAGAAGACTCGCGCACACTTAGGTTCGTCCTCCTGTAAAGAGAGGAAAACTAAATGAGTATATATGGTAGTTCATCTCACCTGGTAAACTATATAATTATTATTATTAATATTTTGCATTTTTATTGCATATAGCTTAGTATAGACAAGCTAGAAACGAATTAGGAAAGACACATACATGTGTTTCCTGTCCAGCCAATTGCTGTGACCTCCCTCAAAATTAAAGCCTAGGGTTATCTTATTAAGGAGGCCCAATGGAAGAGTTCTACCCTATAAGGATAGATAAGTGTAACTTAACACTGACTTCCCAATGGTTTTAATAATGAGGGTCATTTGTAACTGATCATATATCAGTATATGGAAAGAATTTTCCTTTCCTTATAAAGTACGGTCTCAACAATAGACTGTGCATGGATACACAGAGTATGTTGTGGAAAATTAACTACTGTATACTTATACTATAGTTTTCTGTTTGCAGTATGATCTATGCTGCAAATATACTGGCCACTGTATAATCATATACTGTAGTTCTAGCCGACATGTTGCCGGCAAGGCTAGCACCTGGGGCACAGTTCAGCCGGCACATTGCTGGCTAGGGTGGTGGCCGGCGACTTGCCGGCTGCCGGCACACAAGTCCAGCTGGCGTCTTGCCGGTCAGGGTAGTGGCCGGCAGCATGAACCCGGCCGGCACCTGCCGGCCAAGTCAGTTGTGCCGGCGGTCCGCCGGCTACCAGCAGCTGCCGGTTAGGTTAGTACCCGGCGGCACTAGCCGATAGAGAGAAAGAAAGCAAGGAGTGAAGGATGATGTAAGAGCTCTGTCTTACTGCCTTCCTCCAGAATGAGGGTTCAAATGGAAGGGGAGAATATATCATTCAGGCTTCCATTCACCCACAGACCATTGCCGGTCTCTGCGGGCCATAGGTCTGTGAATGGCAGTCCAAGAGAGGACTGAAGAACACACTACAGCGACTAGACTACTACTAGCAGAAGCCCTGTCCGGCCCCATAACCTGCCGGCAGCGGTGAGATTTTAGGACAACGGCCAAAGGGTTGCAATGGCTAGGCCCTCACTAAAGGACAGGGGGGGGGGGGAAAGGGTCCTGTATGAGGTGTGGAAGGAGCCGACAGGGTTGCCAGTCCATCCATGCCTTTAAGAAACTCTGTTTCGGTATCGGCACCATCCTAGGCGGCAGGAGAATATCTATTCTCGAGCCTAGGGTCTGCCAATACAGTTAAGGGGCTGGCAGCAAGCATGCCACCTCCTCTTAACAAAAGAGAAACAGAGTTCCAGTGCCGGCGCCATCCTAGGCGGCAGAAGAATGTCTATTCTTCAGCCTAGGGTCTGCGAGCACAGGTCTAGTCTACTAGACCAACAGGGAGAAGGAGGCAATATCATATAACCCCCTCAGGTGCAGTCTAGAGATTTCTAGCCTTCTATGTCGGCAGCGTAGTCCGACAGGGGAATGACTATTCACCCTGCGGGCCAGCTGCCGGCACAAGACTATATACTCTGAGATTCTGACCGAAACCCAAAACCTGCCATCTGCGGCTAAGGGAAGGGACAGAAAAACCCTAGCCTAGTCCTGCCTGAATGACAACTCGAGGCACGACGAACTAGGGTTGTAGCCTAAGGCTACACTCAGAGGGAAGGAGGGATTACCCTTAAATCTCCACAGGAGACGAGTATCGCTTTATATAGTAATTCTAGGAGATATCTATCTCCAACTGAATTGATAAAACGATACACGAGGGTAACCGGGGAACATGTATGAAAGTATACTAAAGCCACTAGGCTAGTAGCCTAGTGGCAGGCGAGAATCGACTACCTTAATCACCGAAACACTCTCGTATACTATCTCAGAAGAGGAAAATTTATATGCAATCAATGTATCTCACATGTATAAATTGCCTAAATAGCTTCATTTAATTTTAATAACACTAGGAATGTCTATTATATCATGCATGAAAGTAAACTAAAACGCCTAGGGTAGGGAGCCTAGCGTAAGCAAGGTTCGGTTGCCTAAATCGCCAAAGCTATTACGAATATAATCGGCATATAATTAACTCCTAGCAATGAAGACTAAATAGCTATAGTTATTCATGCTATTTATACCGGGAAAGTCGTTCTGGCTAACTGAATAACTTATGCGTTACGAACGACAGCGCCCATGACGCCTCCGGTTCAGGCAACAGCTCTCCCATTAATTTAGCTTAATTTCAACTTAATTTCACTGTGAGGCAAGAGCTAAAATTTATACAATGTAAAGATCAAATACTCAACTTTCTAGAGGCAGAAGAGACTGGAGATTGCATGATAAATCCAATAAATCCAAAAACAACGAGAGAGCAACCGGGAAAATCACCGAGCAAAATCGCTACAGATAAAGGAATAAACATGGCGGCGACGATAGCGCCATCTAGATACTTAAGGTAGTAACGGAGGAAGGGTACCTTGATAACGGCTCCCCTTCTATTTTTGCCACTTTTCCCCTCGAAGCAAAAACGCTATTCGGGGTGAAGATTGCTATATGTTGTATCAAGATATACGTCCCCTGATATTATGCAATATCCTTAAAGGAAATTTTAAGGATATTCGCGCCAGGAGTTAGAATTCTGGAGACCTAAAGGTAAATTCTCGGGGAATATCACTGTAGTCAAATATACCCTAGGAAGCTACTTAAAGGAACCTTCCATCAGGACGACATGGCTATCTCACCCAAAAATAGATTTTTCGCTTCGCTCAAAATCCGTTTATTGCTAAAGTCGCCTTTCCTTAATACAGTACTGTATCATATTTTAGATCTGATGCCAGAAACAGTTTTCATGTTTATTAAAATGATCTGTACAGGCTTAAACAGTTGTATCATGATTGGGCTACTAACAGTTTTTGGCTGCCAATCAATGTTCTCTCTGGTACCTGTAGAGGTAGGCTTTGTATGTAATGCTTTGTTGAAAAAGAAGTATCTGGCAACCAGATGGATTATTTACAGTTTATGCTGATAGATATCGGTGGCCATCACTAGGTATTAATTGTGGTATTAAATTTTGAAAACCTGAATTTATTAGAATTATTTGTAGAGTTGAGAACGGCACAGTCCATCAGTTCCAGTTGGTTAGGCTCCACTTGCTGAACGAAACATTTTCGGGACCTGTTAGGTTCTGCCAATTTACAACCAAAAGACAGATTTTCTAATATTGTTCTAGTAACTTTTAAGATTTTAATTGCCTATCTAATATAGAGTACTGTAGTATGTTCATTTTATTACCAAAAAAGATTTTACTGGAACATTTGGAAACAAATTCATCACAAGAAGTAATCCAGAATTTTATCTCACAAGTTGTGCTCTCTGTTACTGTACTATATTGTTTGTATTCAATGAGTAAATTTTGTTTATTTTGTCTATAGTTGGATGTGTGATGCTGAAGTTTTGGCTCAGAGTAATTAGATATGATTGAATTAGTTGATTTCAGCCATATTTTCTATTCACTTTCATTTTTTCCTTTCACATCACATTCTTTGAATAAATTATAATTATTTGTTCATTTTTTGCAAGAGCCAACTTCTGATTTGATATTTTTATGCACACGAAAGCTTTCAATTTTCTCTAAATTTTGGATGTTGATCAAGGGATTATTTGCCTCTCGTACCCTTTGTATTTATTTTTTTTTCTTCAGCTCATTCGCTAAATTGTCGTCTGGAAAAAATGATGATAGTTTTTGTTATTACCAACCTGTTCTGTGATGGATTATTATGTTATGAGCTATCCTACCTATGCATCAAGAATTCATTCAGCTATTTCTACAAAATGCTAAGTTCATAAGTCTAGTGTTTTTATCTTGGGAATATACTGGACATGCCCAGCTATTGCAAATTGCTTACATCAAATTCCCAGGTGGTAATATGCATTGTGATTGCAGGAATAGAAATAAGTTGATATGAGACATAATCTTGAAAAGAACATACTGCACCTTTGATTGTCATGAGGAGTTTTGTTGAAATGCATAGTTTGTCTTTTTAACTGATAAATTATTTTCTAGTGCTGGATGTTTGTTCATCTGTATCTATCTATCTACCATGGCACTTTCCCCAATTTTATGGGCAGCTAACAGAAAGAAAGAACTAAAACAGATTTTTCTTCTGTTTGTTGATGGTTATCGAAATGTTCTCACTTCTTAATTTTAAACTAGATTCCATTTCTTAGAATGTTTATTTTATGAGCTTAGATATTTTAGCCTTTTTTTATGGTAGAATTTTGTCTTTCAGAGGTTACTCAGAAGCTGTAAAAAAGAAGAGCGGAAAAACTTAATTTCCGGCTACGAGATGTTAACAGACCCAAAGCAAATGGGGGAAAGATTTAAATTCTTTGCTATGTTCCCTGGAGTTGTCAAGTCCTTTTTGGTTAAGTATCCACCTGCAGGGTTCTATGTTGAATATGATAGAGAGTAATGTTGCTGTAAATATTATGAAGTTTAAAATAGTACAGTACAAAAGTTTTTATTTTAATACAATTTTATTAATACAACTGTAAATAAAATCTTAATTTTATTCTTATTTTATGAAGTTGGTGTTACATTATCAAATGAACTGTATATTGTAATTTATTTCAAAAAAGACAAATTTCTTGTATCTTTTACCAGATTAACTAATAGAATAATGGTACAGTATTTTGTAAAAATCAAACCTTTTATTTTGGCAGTATCTTATACAGAATTATTTTAAAATGTTAAGAGATAAGTGTTCATACATCAGTACTGTCTCATTTTCAACAGTCTTCGTTACCTCTTTGGTGGTGATCCAGTGATCGCCGTCAAATTGTTGGTAGTTATTTAGCTATCTGCTTTAGTGCGCTATGTTGTTGAAATTTCTTTACAGCAAACATTACATTTATTATTTCACCTTTAACTGCACCCAGTTGTTTTCATTTTTATCTTTGACTGGAACATAGTCATTTCATAGCTTTCATCATTTATTTTTATGCTAGTGAATTAATTAGTTTGAACCAGTACCTTTTTTAATTGGATATGGAAACATGTCATTGGACCTTTCGGATCCACTTTTTAAGTAAAACTCAATTAGTCACATTGACTAACCCAATTAGTTTATAAATTTCACTCTCATATTTTACATTTACAGTAAATACAAACAGTTTCCAGTCATACCATCTCTTAACACCATTATTGTGTTTCTATATTCTATCTAGGGGTTGTGGTCTCTAAACTTTTTAATGTAAAAATGATTAGAGAGGTTATAAAAACATAGGAACTTTTAAAATTTTATGAAGTTGACTTTATACTTTACAAGATTTGAATGACATTGTTTTATATTTTATAAGATTTGAATGACACTAACTGGGTTGTACTTTGACCGACATATTCCATGATTAAAGATTGGCCATTGAAAAGTTCCCCTTCATTTACTAGGGATTTTAGTGTCACATCCATAGCACCTAAATGAGAACCATCACTAGCACGAAAGAGGACTAATTTATCTGCTCCAACCACATTGTTACGATTTGGGACCTGTAAGTAAATAAATATTAAATTACTTTATACATGATTAGCTGCTAACTAAGATTTTAAATTATCTATTAATTGGTTAATAGAAAATAGGACTTGAAAATTTAACAATTATTTCAATACTTGGTCAAAATTCATAGTTAAGTCTTGAGTAGATTAAGCTCTTTGACTAAGGATGGATAGCAAATAGTATCAAATAAACACTAGCCAGACCAGTTTCATGTGCCCAAAATTACCTCGGACCACAATTTGGAAAAACCACAAATTTTAAGTAATTTGTATTTTTCCTAACAGTACTTACCTCGAACTACTTTCTCAGGAAGATATGGGATCTCCTCAATTACCGACCAATAATTTTGCATAGTTCCCCTTATCTCCGTTACCTTATTCGGAAGGATACTCGCCATGGGGCGACCCGGGGCCAGCGCGTGAGGTCGCGCTTGTTAGCTTGCCAGTAAGCGTCTGGTTGCGGCGTAGATAACATCTCGCCACTCTCTCTCACTTAGCCCATCCGATCATCTTGTGTACCACGTGTCCCTTTGTGTTCTCCATCCCTTGTGTCCCACGTGTTCCCGTTGTGTTCCTCACCTTTCTCTTGTGTCGTTTGCGTGTTCGCTTTTCACGATGCAATCCCAGCGTCGCTGTGCCGGGCCCCAAGCTGGTAAGTCTTGCGGAGACTGGCTCTCTAGGCCCGAGGTTGACCCCCACATCTTGTGCTCCTCGTGTCAGGGGAATAAGTGTTCCCCGACGTCCACGTGTCTTGAATGCGAGTCTTGGCCGGAGCTGCAATGGACCTTGTTCTCCAAAAAGAAGAGGCATCCAAGAAATCTCCGAAGAAGACGGGCCTTGCTTCGCCGCTAATGTCGCACTCGGCGCAATCAGAGAAAGGTTCTCCTTCGCCTTCCCCTACCCAGGGTAGGGGACAAGGCAAGTCCATTTCGGGGAAACGGCCCATTGCCGTTCCCCATGAGCCTGATGTCGGGGAATCTGTTGATAAGGGGCCTACGCAGACGAGTGGGGGGGTCTGCTAGTGTGGCGGAAGTGTGTTTAGTGGATGAAGGCCTGGTGCCCGCAGGACCCGTCTCAGGTGAAGACCCGGTGTGGGGGAGGCTCGAATCAGCGCCCACCCCCACGCCCAGGCAGTGTTTTTCAGGTTCAGCTGGTTCCGGGAGTGGTCGGGACAAAGGAAGGCGGCCCACGTGCTCTTCTGACCCCGACTACATCGTGTGGACGGCGCCTAGTACGCCCTTCAGGTCCCCCATGAGGCAGGAGGAATTTGAAGGATGGTTTGCCTCTCGACCCGCTCACCCATGAGCTATGGTTCCGCTGGACTTCACGGAGCCCTTGACCTCGATTTCCAGACCAAGGACCCCTAGGAGGCTCGTAATCCTCTTCCTACAGCTCCTATTCGTCGGACAGTTCCAGTGGACGGGATTCCAGGAGGAAGAGGAAGCGTTCCAGGAGGAGGAGACCAAGCTCCCACACCAGCCCGGCCAAGAAGAGGTCGAAGTCCTCGAGGAGGTACGGCGGACTTCCTCGAGGAAGCGGTACATTACTGTAATCGACACCGTACCCTTCCACAGTGTCTCTTCGGCTCCGTTCGCTAGGCGGGTGCATCCGTTGGCGCACTTTCAGTTGCCCCGACCTAGTAAGTCAGTGGCTCCACCCATGTGTCGGGAACTTCCGCTGGTTAGACCCAGCGGCTCAGTTCCAGGAACTTTTGTCGCAGCAGCCCCAGCGCCATCCGGATGATCCCAGGAGGGGGTAGACCCATGACGGCTACCTCCGCCCCGGCGGCTCTACCCGTGATGGAGGCAGCCGCTCCAGCACCCAACCAGGAGGGGAGGGATGCCGCCGCTCACGGATCGCTCAGTGTTCGATGAAGCCTCCGACACGGAGGTACAGATCGTGGAGGATCTTTTGGGCTCGGGCGAGTGCTCTCTGGACGAGGTCTCGTCTTATCGTAAGGTGTTAGCGCTCGTCCGTCACCATAGGTTAAACGAGCCTCAGCCAGCATCAGAGCAAGCTTGGCTCTCGGGTCTGGGCAGGATGGTTGACAATCCTGTCCAGCAGAAACCATCTCTAACCTTACCGTTAGCACCCGATGTTGTCCTGGGAATGGAACATGTAGACCGTTTCGTGTCAGGCCCGAAGAACTCTTTAAGGGCACAGGGTTCCTTCAAGCTCCTGCCAGGTCTCAGGACCCAGAAGAAATTCTATGTGCCTGACAGCCGGCACTCGGGGCCCCGCCCATTGGAGGAAGCGGTCGCTAACAAGATCCCCAGATTGTGGCAAAAGGCTAGAATTCTGTCTTTATCCTGTAGTATCAGTCATTCCTGAACACACTCAATTGATCACAATCCTCAGATTGTGACAAAAGAAAAGAAATGTCTTGATCCTGGAGCACTACCCAGGTACTCCATCCTCTGCTTGGATATAAGCCTAAACTTTTCCGATTGAACAAGATCCCCAGATTGTGGTAAAAGGCAGGAATTCTGTCTTTATCCTGGAGTATCAGCCATTCCTGGACTCTTCCAATTGATCACAATCCTCAGATTGTGGCAAAAGAAAAGAAGTATGTTGATCCTGAAGCAACTAACTACTGGCGGACGAAGGATCAACCAATCCTCGAGATAAAACTAGGGTGAACACTTGGTATGGTGGTAGACCGAAACATGGGGCTTTCAACTAGCCAGTTCTCCCCGAGGACACAACATAGGTACCAGAACCTGGAAGGCAACATCCTTCCTGATGGCAGACTGTATTGTACTAGCCGTTTCCAGTTGACTTCTTCACCAGGTAGAGTCAACTGTGAAAGCCTGGAGTGCCATGACTCAAGAGCCAAGAACATTGTGCCATTGTGCATAAGACTTCCAGTGGGGTCCAAGCGGTCACCACTACCACGATAAATCGTTGGGCAGAGTAGAACTTATGTTGTGTAGAGAGCAAGAGGCAGGCAGGATCTTTATCAATTGGCTGGAGTGTAAGGAATTCCTTGAACAAGAGAGCTGGCAACTGATCCTTTCTAAAGCCCCATGATGGTGGAGTATGAACTTTAGAAGAGTGTCGATGCACCAATCAATATCAATAGATCTAATCCCTCCCTCGATAGGTGCCATCTGGCCTCATGACGCTAATGATTGTCAATGAAATCACTAAGTGCAAGGACCTTGGAGAGCATAATTTGGAACTCTCTGCTTTCACCAGCACAGGACTAGAATTTGGTACTTGCCTTACAGTTGATGTCCTGGAACTCCTCCTTCATGAGGGGGAGATCTTTGTGTATTTCTCCTCCTCCTCTTTAGTCTTTGTGAACTGGACCAAGAATGGAACCGGGGTAATACCCTGTAGTGGAAGAAGGAACAATCAAATAGTGATCGGACTTACCTTGCCACTCGTGCTCTCAAAGGCTGAAGAAGTACAAGGTGCCGTGGGCTCTAGAATATGAGTGAGTGTGGCACTGAATGGCGCACAGTCGAATCACTAGTTCCAGTTTCTGAGTGGAGACGAGCTTTACTGAGAAGTTGCCTGTTCCACTTCCTATTGCACAAATGCATTGGGAGGTCTCTGTGTGTGTGTGGAAAATTCCTGGAGCTTTTGAAGCTCTTGTGTTTTAGAACAGTCTCAGCAGGTAGGAAGATGTAGGGGCATAGAAGGATCTCAACATGCGTGTACTGGGACTGCTAGGATGAAATAAGTGACTGTGGCTTTTAGGTCACCAGGCAACTAGATCCACATGTCACATGAACGTCTACTAAACGGATGTAGAGGAATTAGTTGCAGAGATGTTGGATAGTGTTTACGCTCATGATGGAAGATCTCAATGCTGGCAGTGAGTATGTTAGGTCCTGTACAAGACCAAGCACCGGCAACACGCGTTTGAGCAACTGTAGTGTACCAACAACCCTTTCGAGGGGATGGGTACATTGCCATTATGATATTATTTGTTTTGTGAAAATAGAACACATACCTGTAACCTTACACCGACGTTATGGAGATAAGGATATCCCTCCCTAAGGAGCTCTTCTGCTTTGTGATAAGGGGAGGGGGGAAGGATGCGTGGTAACCCAACTACAGTGGAACCTCTACATCCGAACGTATCTACATCCGAATTTTCCAACATCCGAAGTAAAATTCGAGCAAATTTTTGACTCTACACCCGAATTTTATTTCGACACACGAAGTAAGCAATTTTCGTCGTACCGGTTGCTTCCGAATTTTTCGACACGCGAAGTACAATTCGAACACGTTCCTACTCTACACCCGAATTTTTTTTTCGACACCTGAAGTAAACAATACTCGTATGCTTAGTCGGTGCTCATAGCGCCTGATGTGTTTTTTATTTCCGCCAATAGAAGGCAGCACTTCAACCTCGGAGGGACCCTCAATTAGCGTGGCTTGGGTCAGTCCTCTGTTCTCGTTGGCTTTGTGTGGTTTTGCCCTGTGCGTTCTGCTATTAATTGTGTTTTAATCGTGATTTTTTACATTCTTCCTTTTACGGTATTTTACGAAAATCATGGGTCCTAAAAGGCTTAATTTCGCAATTGGTAGTGGTAGGGGTGAGAAAAGGAATAAGGGAATGCTTTCTTTAGAAGTAATGCAAGGAATTATTGAAAAGCATGAGCGTGGCGTCCGTATGAGTGAACTTGCAATAAGTTCCGCGCAAATAAAAGAGGTGTTAGGAAAATATCAAGACGTGGTCGACTTCATCGACAAATACCATCCAAAGAAATTGCAGGTTTGTCGTGTAGTTGCGCAGTTTGATGATGTTTCCCTAACTTATTTTCGAAACATTCTGAAAAGCTGTACCAAGCAACTTTCTATTGATAACTTCTTTAAAAAAACTACGAAGCGAACTCGTGATGAAGAGGAAGGAAGTGGTTCAAAGAAAACAGCAAAGAGTGAAGAGAAAAAAATTCAATCAATTTTAAGTGTAGAGAGTGAAAGTGATTAAAATTAATCATCAAAAAGAAAAAGAAAATGTAAAAAAATATATAAATTATAGAAAAAAAATAAGATATGTTAAAGTTCACTTAGTGTAAGTTAGAATAAGTTACGGTAGTGTACGTTTATCGTAGTTAACCTCTCTACCTCCTCGCCGCCCGTCCGTCTCCTCTCTGGTAGCAAGACTAACAACACCTGCGCTGGAGTTTCTAAGGTAAAGTGACGCTAAAAACCCGTTTCTTATTTATCGTTTTTTGCTAATTCTTCTTATTTACATGTCTATTCTTCTTATTTACATGTCTATTATCTAATTTAGTGTTCATTATTCTCATGGGAAAATTATGTGTAGTAGTTTATTAAGAAGTTATCATAGGTTTTTGGGCTCAACCACGGATTAATCCTATTTCAATGTATTCTTATGGGAAAATTCGTTTCGACATCCGAACATTTTCTACATTCGAAGTTGGTTCTGGAACGGATTAAATTCGTATGTAGAGGTTCCACTGTATTCCAAACCCCTAACAGAATGGACGCATGGTAAGGTAGCACTCGCTAAAACACACACAACAGGTTCAGGAGAGGAGTTGTCTAGTGGAGACAAGCGAGTTAAGCCACGCACATGCTCAGGAAAGCAATTGCATGCAGGTAATAAGCATGTGGTAACCCACTTGTTCCAAAACCCTAATAGACGCCAGCGTGCGTTGGCTATAAAGTATGTTACAACAAAAGCCTCAGGAGAGAAGGGGTTGTCTGTTGGAGACAGGAATCAAATCATGGGCATGCTCAGGGGAGTCGACATGCTCAGGTGAGTGTGTGCAGACATGAATGCACTTTGTGTTGAGAGGCATGTTGCTTGGTAACACAGGGATCCTTGTCTTCATTACATGCCATAATAGTATGGCACTTCTAGGAGGAGTGCGCATAGTAACACGCCTGTAATGAGGATAAGTCAGTTCGTCCCAGAGGAAGAATGTGAGAAACATGTTAACTCTAAGCCTGTCTCTTATAACAAACCAAAGGAAAAAAAATATCCAACAATAAAACAGTAAAGTCACAGTATGTTAATACTGGTTGTGGCCAAAGTCAAAAGTGGCTTGTGGAGGGTGGGTGGGATGCACTGCCTGTTGTTAACCATCTACCTTGCTAAAAATTGGATGGCTGTTCCAGCTTGATATGAAGACATTTCCTATTTTAAAGGACAAAGGTCTGTATACATATAGAAAAAAATAGATATAATACGCATCATGACTGTTCATACATATCATATTCACAGAACCCAAGTCATGTATCGATATAAGATTTGCAACATGTTTTAATCATCACTGTATTTTTATATACAACAGAAATACATCATGTAGAGAATAACTAAGTTTATGAATACACTTAATATTACAAAACCATATTTGTCTACATTCAGCAGCTAGTAGGAAATTTTGAGATTAGCCATATGTAATAATACCTTGTAAAATTTTTCCTAAAAAGAAATACATAATATAAGCCATTGAAACTTTATGCCTTTTAAACTTTTGTATGTCAGATATATTTTTTTTTTTTTCAAAAACAATGATAACTTGAAAAGCATAGATAAATTTTTCTCATTTAAGTCAAGAATGCATTAATACATTATATTGTAATTCTTTGTGAGAATATATTATGAATTAAAAAGCATATAAAAGCAATAAGAAGTCTTTTAATTTGTGTAATGATGTAGAATGTCACTTATTTCATTAACCAATCCAAAACTTTGAATTTACTGTGTGTGTAAATAAAGAAAAAGTTGTACATAGAAAAGGTCCTGTAACTCTTTGGTGGTAGTAAGTATCCTAACTGGTGGCGGTACCTTGCCCCAAAATACCATCAAATGCAGTCAAACAGAAATCAGAGCATATATTTTTTCTAAATAATAAAATTATTAATAAAATGAGAATTAAATGAACAGTAGAGAGGCTCTATTTGAATGAAGGCAAAATGCATCGGTTTAAATATGTTGCCACTCGGCACTTCGTAACTAGACGTGCAATTAACTTGTGTAAACAAACTGTAAATAATACATGCAAAGTAGTAAACACATTATTCCACATAACCACCAGCCATACCCAACCTTCATAAAGAAATTGGGCTTGGATACAATAAAAACTAATTTGGGTATGCATATATAGAGTACTTGGCTCACCTTTGAAATGGTAGCAATTGTATCTATAGATTTGCCAATACTCCAGTGATGTGAAACATAGACAGCTTGGGTAGGGACCGAGTGCGTTTTAGGAAGAAACACAAGAAAGTACAGCCTCTCATCTTGTGGTAAATCTCCTTGACCCAAAGATTTCTGTTTTAATTTCATTAACTGAACCTGTGAAGGCAAAATAAATCTCAATTGTAATTTGCCACGGATAATTCCAGGACACGAAGTCCATTTGTCAAGATAAAATACCATTTGAAATTTGCACATTTGATAAAATAACATTATCATCATTATACTGATTAATTTCATAAATTGCATATACAGTAATATTGTATATTAAACAATATTCTTGGTATAACTTGATAATAACAAAGTGATTACTTGATATAAAAAAAAATTGTATACCCAAAGGTGATTTCAAAAGCCATTTCTGGAAGTTTGAATTTTGAGGTAAAGAATACACACACGAAAATTAGTAATAGAGAAAAGAACATAACCTGATATATAGCTAAAACAATTAGATATAATCCATCCAGTGTGGTAAATTTAAACACCGTTTCCCAGTCAATACTTTATGGGATTACAGTATGGCTGTTAAATAATAACACTAGATTAAATGATAGCAAATTAACAAAGTTATAAATACAGTAATATTCCTCTTTATGGGAGTTTAACCTATGTCAGTTCTGGCATGTTTTCCCAACCTTACATCTGTTTCTATGTTCTAAAACGATGATTATTTCCTGTGCTATACAGTACTATACTTCATATGGCAGCTTTTAAATGTAGGCATCATGTTTTTATACAATAAAAGCAGGTTATAAGTACTTTTCGTATTCTATGTATATATAGAGAACATAAAGTAACTTTAAGGCAAAAATCCAACCTACTTCGAAAAACTATATAAGTACCATTAAGGCGAAAATCTGTCCTATATCGAAAAATTATGCAAGTAACTTTAAGGTGAAAATCTCTCCTACATCAAAAAAATATATAAGTAACTTTAAGACAAAAATCTGTCCTACATTAAAAAAATGACAAATTCGTAGATAATTTGTATTTTTCCTAACTACAAACCTAGGCTATTTAATAGGGGTATTACTTTGGCGTAGCTGAAATGACGAGCCATTAAAATTTAACGAGGGTTTACTACCCACACCGCTAGTTTGCTTGGAGGTAGGACTTCCAGGGGGATAGGACTGGCGGGCAAGTTTGATTAAATAGCTAAGGTTTGTATAGTTAGGAAAAATACAAATTATCTACGAATTTGTCATTTGTTCCGTAACTGACATACAAACCACGCTATTTAATAGGGGTGACTCACCCATTAGGAAGAGTGGACGTCCCAGCCAGTACTGGCTTTTGGCTTTGCCCGGGGGCTCGTTATTTGAGCGTGTCAGCACCCAAAAAATAAGGAGTCCCTGCACCTCACTAGAACCTTGCTACACAAGGACTGCGGCCTACGCAAGCTGTGTGTGAAGGTATGATGAAGTGTGACTTGTCCAAGGAAGTTGACCTGAAGTTCCTTAGATGGAAACTTAGACTAGGACTCTCCCAATATCACCACGTCAGGGTATGGGGACGTGACAGTATTAACTTAATACGGTACTAGGAACACAAGGGAACATGGTTTACCTGCAGTGGTTTGAGGTCAGCTATGCAGAGAACCCAGGATGCTGCTTTCCCCAAGAGAGGGGATGATGAAGAAAAGAATAAGGGCCAGTAAAACCTTTTCACTCACGCAGACTAAAACCAGGTAACAATGCCCTCAACCTTCTGCTACTTGTCCAATAAGGAGCTTGAGGTTTTAAACCAGCTGTTGTGCAGTCACCACAGGGCTGATAGAGAACGTATCGAGGCTCCTGTGGGTCACGTCTTGCAGGTAGTGGGCTGTGAAGGTTGTCTGCCGCTTCCACACCCCAGCTTGAAGGACTTGCGTCACTGAAAAATTCTTTTTGAAGGCCAGGGACGTAGCTATGCCCCTGACATCGTGCTCTAGGGCGACGTGACGGAGGGTCTGGATTCAGGAAGAGATGAATCACCCTACGAATCCATGCTGAGATGATGTTCTTAGTGACCCTCCTCTTATTCCTCCCTGTGATAACGAATAAAGCTGGCACATGAGGACGGACTGCAGCCGTTCTTTCAAGATATAGCCTCAAGCTCCTTACTGGGCATAGTAGGAGATGGTCTGGGTCATCTGTTACAGAACGGAGACTAGAAACCCGGAAGGAGTCGAACCGAGGGTCCGATACTCCCGGATTCTGAGTCTATTGCACTCAGGGACGAATCTGAACGTTACCTCCCCCCATTCCCTTGAATGGGCGATGTCATACGAGAGACCATGAAGTTCGCTAACACGCTTGGCCGAAGCCAAAGCTAGTAGGAACACCGTCTTCCAAGTTAGGTGGCGATCTGAAGCCTGGCGTAATGGTTCATAGGGAGGTCTCTTAAGAGACCTGAGAACTCTTAACTACGTTCCATGGACGAGGTCTCACTTCCGACAGAGGGCAGCTAAGTTCATAACTTCGTATGAGTAGGGAAAGTTCCAGTGAAGAAGAAATGTCCATTCCTTTTAGCCTGAAGGGTTGATGAGGCTGAGCGATAGCCTTTCACTGCCGAGACTGAAAGGGGCATTTCTTCCCGCAAATACACGAGGAATAGTTGGAATAGTGGCATCGAGTGGAAAGATAACCCTTCCACGACACCAACCACAGAAGACTTTCCACTTTGCCTGGTAGACAGCTGCGGATGACTTTCGCAGATGTCCAGACATCCTGACCGCAACTTGCAGTGAAAATCCTGACCGCAACTTGCAGTGAAAATCCTCTCTCAGCGAGGAGATGCAGGCTTGAAGTCGTAGTGAAGCTACGGCTTTGTGGAAGATGTTCGCATGTGGTTGTCTGAGTAGCTCTCTCGGTAACTCTGTTAGGAGTTGCAGAAGGTCCGAAAACCATTCTGCGTGATGCCATAGCGGAGCTATGAGGGTCATCGAAAGATTGACCGATGTTCTGGTCTTGTTGAGCACCCTCCTCATCAGACAGAACGGGGGAAAGGCGTAAACGTCGATGTTGTCCCACCGTTGTTGGAAGGCATCCTGCCAGAGAGCCTTGGGATCCGGGACTGGGGAGCAGTACAGCGGAAGCTTGAAGTTCAGAACTGTTGCGAACAGATCCACAGTCGGAGAACCACACAAAGTCAGGATTTTGTTGGCTACTAGATGATCCAAAGACCACTCGGTACTCACTGCCTGAGACGCTCTGCTCAGATTGTCGGCGCGCACATTCCTCTTGCCTGGAATGAAACGTGCCAATAGCGGATTCGAGTGGACTTTTGGTCCATCTTAGTATCTCTACTGCAAGATGGGATAGCTGCTTTGAAAAGGTACCTCCTTGTTTGTTGATGTAAGCCACTACAGTGGTGTTGTCGCTCAATCACCACCACAGAGTGACCCGCCAGGTATTGTTGGAACTGTTGAAGGGCCAAAAAGACAGCCTTCATCTCTAGAAGCCTTATATGGAGGCACTTTTCTGATTCTGACCACAGGCCTGAGGTCGTGTGGTGCAGTACATGGGCCCCCACCCTCCTTTCTTTGATGCGTTCAAAAACAGCATCAAATCCGGGAGGAGGACGAGAAGATCCACTCCTCTTCGTAGGTTCTCGTCTGTCACCCACCACTGGAGGTCCGTCCATTCCGCAGGTCCCATAGGGATCATGACGTCCGGGGAATCGTAACCTTGATTCCACCGAGACTTGAGCCGCCACCGGAGGGATCTCATCCTGAGGCGACCGTTGGGAACTAGACGAGCCAAAGATGAAAGGTGACCGAGCAGACGTAACCATGATTGGGCTGGAAGTTCTTCTCGTCTGAGAAAAGGGCTTGCGACCTTCCTCAGCCTTGCTATCCTGTCGTCTGATGGGAAGGCTTTGTGGAGATTGTTGTCTATGATCATGCCTAGGTATACCAGTCTTTGGGTGGGAAGCAGAGAGGACTTCTCGAGATTTACCAAGATCCCCAGATCCTGGCAAAGTCCCAGAAGCTTGTCCCGGTGTTGAAGAAGGGATGACACCGAGTCTGCCAGGATCAGCCAGTCGTCCTGACAGCGAAGGAGACGGATGCCGATCCTGTGTGCCCACGAAGATATCAGGGTGAACACTCTGGTGAAAACCTGCGGTGCTGTGGAGAGACCGAACCACAGCACTTTGAACTGGTATTCCTTGTTGTCTAGGCGGAATCTTTAGTACTTCCTTGAAGACGGATGGACTGGGATCCAGTGTACACATGAAGTCTTGAAGTCTCACTGCTAGTCTGACCGTGTCTGCGGTCTCCATGCTGAACGGAGTTTGTTTGACAAACTTGTTCAGAGCCGAGAGGTCAATGACTGGTCCCCAGCCTCCAGACGCCTTCTTTACAAGAAAGAGTCGACTGAAGAAGCCTGGGGAGCCGTTGAGGACCTCTTGGAGAGCGCCCTTCTTCAACAGGGTCTGGACTTCTGCCCAAAGGGCTTGCCCCCTTGCTGATCCCATGGCAAGGGAGCTCAATGACACTGGATTCATCGTCAGGGGAGGTAGAGATGTTGTGAACGGGACGCGATATCCCTGACTGATTACGGAAATCGTCCAGGAATCGGCCCCGAGTTACTGCCACCTGTCTGCGCAACTTTGTAGGCATCCCCCCCACTGGTGGACATGCAGGGGGACTGCCAATCCTAGCGTTTGCGGCCTCGGCTGCTCCCTCTAGATTTTTACCTCCCCTAGAGGACTTTTTGCCTTTCCTGTCTTTGACAGGAAAGGGCTTAGACACCACTGTCTTCGCTGCTACTGTCGGTTTCGTGGTCTTGGTAGGACGGGACTGCTGGGGTGCTGGAGGTTTATAGGGCTTGGATGTCAAAGCCCTATGCAGGAGGGAGTCTTGGTGGGACTTCCTCCACCTCTCAGCAGCCCGTTCCACATCCTTAAGCTCAAACAAGTTCGTTCCTTCTAAGGAAGAATGCCTGAGCCTATTTATCTCGGTGCTAGGGACCTTCTGATAGAACCTCTCAGCCACAGCATCCCGATGTTTCAGGATGGTATTCGCCCACAAGTTCGAGACTTGGTAGGTCATAAACTTGATGGCGCGAGTGCCTGAGAGGAGGAACGTCTCCATAGCTTTCCTGGTACATTCTTTGGAGAAGTCCTCAGAGCGTATCAGGATACCTAAGGTCCCTAACCAGATATCCAGCCACGATGCATACCACACTTAGCAACCTTCTCCTGGTTAAGGATCTCGGTTGCCAAGAACTAGACCTGCCGGTTGGAGGGTCTCTCAAGAGGGACTCCCCTGGTAAGCTCTTCCAAAGAATGGTGGAGAGGAAGAGCTAAACAAGGCTCTTTCAAGATCTCGAAGTACCTCCTCTGCTGTACGCGAGGAGGTGGGAGAAGCTTGTTGCCGGCACTGGTACTCTTAACCCCGAGACCAGGTCAGAGCAGCACTGGCCTTAGAAGGTTTTTGAGTGCCAAATACGCGGTCCAGGACCGTGTCTTTGCCCTCTCGAGGGGGCATCTCTGGGTCGGCAAACCCATTGAGAGCCCTCATAAGTCAGGACCTGCCAAAATGCATGCTCTGACTCTTGTACTTCTCGAGGATTTTAGCACTGTTTTTGAGTCCTTCGACTCCTTCCTGGGAAGGATGTAGGACTCTAACATGGACGGAGGCAAGTTCTTCTCCGCCCCTACCCGGGAAGACTTTTCAACGCGAGGTCGGGTTTCCCTCATTGGTGCAATGGGGGAATGTCCCACCTCACGTGACTCCCCTGAGGACGGGAAATCCTCGTCCGACAGGGAAGGAGAAAAAGTCTTGGGGGGGAGGAGCTCGCCTCGAAGGCTTACGAGGAGACAACTTAGCTCTTGGAGAAGTCACCGCGTCCGAAACTCCTCTTTTTCTCTTCAGAGGGGTAGAGACAGCCAAGGCTCTGTGCCCCAACTCAGAGAGAACAGGCTTGACAGCATGTGTAACTGCTCTAATTAGCGCACCGAACCATAGCTGTTGACTGATAGCTGCGCTGTCAGGCACTCCCTCTGGAGGGACAGGGATCGACGGATCCCTGGGAGGAGTTTCCATAGGGGGGTTCGCATGAAAAGAGGAAACAGGGTTCCTGGACCTTTCTGGATGCTTCCCTTCCGCCGTAGGGCGCGCTGTTCTGCGCTTGCGGGGAGGGGAATGTAGCGATGGTAAACTTGCCGTGTGCTGTCCAGCAGCCTCGCGCACGGGAGGGTATTGACGCTTGCGTGGGGGCGTGTAATGGTGCTCGCGCAATGGAGAATAGCCGCGGTGCGCACGCGATTGCGAGAGCGCGCAGGAGAGTGATGGCGCGTAGGAGCGCGCGCAGGAGAGTGATGGCGCGTAGGAGCGCGGGCGGGAGACTGTGGGCTCACAGGAGCTTGCACAGGAGACTGATTGCGCGTGCGCGGGTGAATGTTTGCGCGTGTGGGCGAGAGTTCGCGCGCCCCAGGAGATGTCGTAGGGCGCGCACGCGCAGGAGAGATGCCCCTGGTGCGCGGGCATGCAGTTGAAGCCTGTGTGCGTGGGCGCGCATCTTGCGGGCGCTCGTATCCTCGCCCAGATCCGAGGATTGTGGGCGTTGGAGAGCGCTGGCGCGTTGGAGAGCGCTGGCGCGTTGGCGAGCGCTGATGGAAGGGAGAGCTCTGGCGCACAGGAGGTTGCTGGCGCGCTACCCCAGGCAAAGCCTGGCGTGCAGGAGAACGTTGGCGCGCATGTCCATCATGGCGCGTAGGGGAAGTATGCGCACGATGGCGCTTACGCCCTTGATGCCCTGAAACAGGGTTCGGTGCCTGACAAGCATGGTAGTCAGGTTTCGTGGGCGCGTACAGCGCATAAGCTCTCAGGAACGGCGACGGCAGGTCAACAGGTCTGTCGGGTGGAAGGTCAATGTGTCCTTTGAAAGGACAACCTTCCACCGAAGGGGATCGTGAACGATCCGCTGATAGGTCCAGGACCATAGCAGGAACAGTCGGTGAACATTGACGAGGCTCCTCTGCGGAGGACTGCAACGACGACGATGAACCAAAGAGGCGCCTCCTCACCGCTTTAAAAGGTGAAGGAAGGCCTCTCTGGCGAAGGGGAAGGCGAGCCTTGCTACAGATGCGCCCTTTGGGGGCCGTTGGATCAGCAAGCTGATCTTCTGCAGTCCTCCGAAGAGGAGTCTCTATAAGTGAACTCCCCCGAGGGGAAGAAACACCGGCAGGAGAGACTGTTGGACTTAAGTTTCTCCCTCGTTGGTTGAGCAGGAACGGGAGAAACTAAGCCTTCAGCTACTGCGGGATGTGAAGAGGCAGAGGTATTAGGAGATGCTGCATTGGATACCTCTGACACCACAACATCGACAATTGACAGAGGATCAACCTCTGCCAAAGTCGGCGATTGCTTGACAGCGGCACCCAATCGGATGATGTCAAGGAGAGCTTCCTTGGAGGGCGAACCCTCGAGCCAGGGTTGCCAGGTTTTCTAAATGAGAAAAGGCCAACTTCTAATCAACATAAGCTTTAAAGGCCAACCCATTAATAGAAATAGGCCAAATATATAGTATTTAAGCCCCACCTTTTTTCATATTACTAAGGGCCAACCAATTTAAATAAAGGGCCAAATAGGAGGTTTTCTGGCCTGAAAAAAAGGCCAAACTGGCAACTCTGCGGCTCGAGCCCCAAGGAAGACCAAAGCTGAAATAAATCGGTTAATGACACATCCTCCCCCGGTGGGAGAGGTGGAGCTGCCTCGCTAGGGGAGGCAACGCCATCTCTCGAACCCCGAGTTTGGAAAACAGAACCACGGTCTACGCTACCACTCGACAGTCTCTCGAAAGAGACCGATCGAGTGGGAGCTTCGGAGGAGGTTTGGGCAACGGAAGAAGAGTCCTTGGGTTTTTCTCCTTCAAAGAGACCTTCGAAGGAGAAATATCCCGCCTGGACCTCTTCTTACGTCGCCGAGAAAACCTCTCCCACTGGGAGGTAGACCACTCCCTACACTTATTATTACTATCACACCGTTGGCCTCTACAGTAAGGGCAAAGGGTGTGAGGGTCTGTCTCGACCGCCGACATGAATGTTCCGCAGGGGCGGTCGGGTAATCCAGGACAGGTGCGCATAATCGCAGAGGCCAACTTCACACAAACCTGTCAAAGAAAAATAAAAAAAAGCATTAATGGCTGCCAAGAGAGGGGCGAGGATGAGAGAGGACACGTCCATCTACCATCCGAGCCGAGAGCAAAGTGAGCTCAAGCACGGGTGTGTGTAAGGGGGGGGGGGGGTAGCAAGCTACCCTCCCTACCCCCGCTAACTAGCGGTGTGGGTAGTAAACCCTTGTTAAATTTTAATGGCTCGTCATTTTAGCTACGCCGAAAGTAATACCCCTATTTAATAGCGTGGTTTGTATTTCAGTTACGGAACAAAAATAGCTTTAAGGTGAAAATCTGTCCTACATCCAAAAAATATATAAGTAACTTTAAGGCAAAAATATGTCCTATGTCGAATATAGTTTTATGCTGGGTCTCTCATAAAACTATGAAAATTCAGTTTAATGTAATGTCACTTTTTATGTATTTCAATTTTCTTAATATTATTTTTGCCCCCTTTTATACTGGTAAAGGTTTGATAGTTCAAAGTCCATAGTGGAGGGTGACTGTATCCTATGATCAAAATGTGTAGATTAACACTTTAAGTTTTCAGCTATAATTAACAAACATTATTTGCTGAGAAAACACTGAAAGTAGATTTAGATCCATTGTATTTAGGAATTTTTAAGTAACTATATGCAAGACTTTTTTTTATCTACAAAGACAAGTAGATGTTCTCGATATCAATAAAGAGTAAATTCAGCTGAGTAAATGTAACTGATTTGAAATGAAAAAAAAAAAAAATAATTTGCAGTTTTAAAACTGTACCAAAAATTTGTGATGAACAATTAAAACTGAAAGTGAAATAAATCTTATTGCCCCATTCTGAAATGCTTATAATTAGAATATGTTACTGTCTAAAACTAAGGAATAATGCTAACCAATAAAAACAAAATCTGTATATTTTTTTAACAGTTTGTGATTATTTGTAATAAATTATACAATATTCTTGTCCTAAAGTATTTTTGTCTAATTTGTCCATGTTTGTTGTATACTGTATTTTTAAAACTTTGTTAATAAATTGTTTACACTTGTAAAATGCCATGTTCTCCTGCTTTGCTATTGATCTTCTTTTTCTCTTATAATTGAATATATAATGCCACTTTGTTTTGATTTATTCTAACTACATCAAGATTATTGTGAATTGACAGTTCTATAAAAGATTTTTCTTTCAAGAGTTAGATGTAAACCTTTTCACTCACTTCCACTTTACACATTCTTCAATAAAAAAGACGAATACTCTCATTTCATATCAAGCTTGGATGAAATACATTGTAACCAACTTCAATATATATACTGTAAATAAAATATTGAAAAATTTAAAGAGTAATTGTCCTTCACTCAGGTTTTGTATTCATGCAAGAAATGAAATATTTCAGAAAATATTAGAGTACCAAACAACTATATTAATGAAATATAATTCCCAAAATAAAATCTGTTTACACTTACCTTAGCAGATAATTTGTCAGATTTTCTCCCTTGACCTTTTTTTGAATCTGCTGCATCTAGGCGTTCAGTGATCTTCTGAACCTTTGCTGCTGCTTCAGCCAAGGTGTTATTTTGAGGTTCATTTGTTGCACATCCATGGTCATCCTAGTTACAAAAATGTTCATGAAATGACAAATTAACCTTTAATTATTTCAGTACTTAGCTAGAGTTCATATGTTGCTCATTCTTTAATAGAAAGCTCAACTAATATAAAATAAGAATTCTAGGCATAGCCTATGTATAAAAAAAAAAATAAACACCTTGTTCTGGCAGGGAGAAGAAACGTAAAATCAAGTGGTTGTTATCATTATTAGTACTACTACTTGTTAAGCTACAACCCCAGTTGGAAAAGCAGGATGCTATAAGCCCAAGAACTCCAACAGAGAAAAATAGCCCATTAAGAAAAGGAAGTAAGGAAACTGATAGAATAGTGAAGCGGAGTGTACTCTCAGGCAAGAGAACTCTAACCCAAGACAATGACAGACAATGGTACAGAGGTTATGTATACAAACGTCTCTGTCCAGCCTCCACCTATCTCAATTCTCATTCACTTTTTATTATAAGTAATAGTGAAGAAAATCATAAACACTTCAAGTGGGGAAAGCCAAGTAGAAACTTATGAAAATTAAGTTTATTTCAATGAAAGTGCTTGGGTTTATGTGCTGAATGCTACGTTGCTCTATGAGGAGCGACAGTGGTATTCAATCCAAAATAAATTAGGTTGAATTTATGTCTACTAGTAAAGTTCTATTTTAAATTTGGGAGAAATTTAACAAAGGTCTAAATAACTCCACCTTCCTCATAATGCCTGATGGATTGTTTCAAGAGTTTTCTGGCATCCTGACAATGAAGGTCATTGACGAATGGGGATACCTCTTGATAGTGTTCAATGTAAACTTACTCATATTTTTCAGGAACAAATGTGTACAAATACAAACCTAACCGTTCACTTACTTAATCTGACCCAGTAATTAAAATGTAAACAGAAAATCAACTAACTTAAAAATTCCCTTGCTACCAAACTAACAACAGAATTACCTTTTTTCAAATATTGATGGGAAAATACAGAATTGCAGTACAGTATTATGATATTGCACTTGAAACATTTATCAAGGATAAATTCTGATTAAGTTCTAAGTAGAAGCTACTGTTTCAATATCATAGTTTTCACTTCCGATCTTAGTAAATAAGTTTTAATCATCTGTTTATGAGCATCCTGAAAGCTTTCTTCAAAAGGGACAGCTTTTATTAAGTGGTTTTATGTGTTTACATACACTAACCACAATAAACTTGCTCTCTATTGTTTACACTTGTTATAGTACCTTTTCAAAGCTCTTGTGCAGATCCATATCACTGTCACTTCATAAACCTCCTTGAGGAGAGGGATAAGCGTGAGCTGACCTCTCTACTTTTGATCAATCAATATAATCTTTACTTCTATCAAAAGCTAAATTAAAGTACACTTATGATTTAATAACATTAAATAGATAGCCTATAATTCACTTATTATTTTGGCTATTATTTAATAACATTACACAGAGATAGCCTATAATTCACTTATTATTATTTTGGCTATATCTAAATCTAAAATAAAAAAAATTTAAACCTTCATTACCTTGAAGAGCAAATAGTCCAGTCTCGATCAAAACCATTTATACCCAAAGTCCACCTAATTGCATTTTGAACAGGAGATAGTTTGATAATAGAACTAATCAGATCATAACTTTCATTTAAATATAAATTTTTTTTTAATTTGTATTTTTCTTAGCTATATAAAATAAAGGGTCCTTTGAAATAGGGAACATGTCTTTAGAGGAGCTGGCATAGCCGTTATATTTGTTAACAAGGTAGTTAACGACAGGTGGCAAGTACAAGCTACTAAATCCGCCCCATTACCTCTTGGAAGCTCTCCACTTATGATCTTCAGCTAAGGACCGAGAGGGCTTGTTGAGGCAGGAAGTTTAACTTTAATGGACTCAGGTTTGTATAGCTAGGAAAAATTACAAATTCGTAGATAATTTGTATTTTTCCTAATTATACAAATCTTAGCTATTTAATAGGGGTTATTACTTTCAGCGTAGCTGAAATGACGAGCCATTAGAATTTTAACGGGGGTTTACTACCCCACAGCTAGTTAGCGGGGGTAGGGGAGGGTAGTTTGCTAACCCCCCTCACACACACCTGTGCTTGAGCTCACTTTGCTTAGAGGTAGGACTTTAAGGGGGATAGGGCTGGCGGGCAAGTTTGATTAAATAGCTAAGGTTTGAATAGTTAGGAAAAATACAAATTATCTACGAATTTGTCATTTGTTCCGTAACTGACATACAAACCACGCTATTTAATAGGGGTGACTCACCCATTAGGATGGGTGGAAAGTCCCGGCCAGTACTGGCTTTTGGCTTTGCCCGGGGACTCAGTATCTGAGTGTGTCAACACTCAACAATAAGGAGTCCCTGCACCTCGCTAGAACCTTGCTACGCAAGGGCTGCGGCCTACTTAAGCTGTGTGTGAAGGTATAAAGTGTGACTCTTCCTAGGAAGTTGACCTGTAGTCCTTTAGATGGAAACTATAGGCTAGGACTCTCCCAATACCGCCTCGTCAGGGTATGGGGATGTGACAGTATTAGCTTAATACTGGGAACACAAGGAAACATGGTTTACCTGCAGTGATTTGAGGTCAGCTGTGCAGAGAACCCAGGATGCTGCTTTCCCCAAGAGAGGGGAGGATGAAAAAAAGAATAATGGCCAGACATACCTTTTCATTCATGCAGACAAAGACCAGGTAACAATGCCCTCAACCTTCTGCTACTTGTCCATTAAGGAGCCTGAGGTTTTAAACCAGCTGTTGTGCAGCCACCGCAGGCCCGATAGAAAACGTATCGAGCCTCCTGTGGGTCACGTCTTGCAGGTAGTGGGCTGTGAAAGTCGTCTGATGCTTCCACACCCCAGCTTGGAGCACCTGCGTCACTGAGAAATTTTTCTTGAAGGCCAGGGACATAGCTACGCCCCTGGGGAGGAGGAGCTGCCTCGCTATGGGAGGCAACTCCATCTCCCGAACCCCGAGTTTGGGCAACAGAACTATGGCCTACGATACCACTTGACTGTTTCTCGAAGAAACCGATCGAGCGGGAGCTTCGGAGGAGGTTTGGGCAACAGAAGAAGAGTCCTTGGGATATTCTCCTTTCAAAGAAACCTTCGAAGGAGAAATATCCCGCTTGGACTTCTTCTTCCGTCGCCGAGAAAACCTCTCCCACTGAGAGGTAGACCATTCCCTACACTCACCACACTTATTAGTTCTATCACACCGTTGGCCCCTACAATAAGGACAAAGAGTGTGAGGGTCTATATCGACCGCTGACATAAACATACCACAAGGGCGGTCGATTAATCCAGGACAATTTCACATGATAGCAGAGGCCAACTTCAAACACACCTGTAAAAGGAAAAGCAAAAAGCATTAATGGCTGTCAGAAAGGCAAGGGTGAAAGCGGACACGTCCGACTACCACCCGAGCCAAGAGCAAAGTGAGCTTCAAGCACAGGTGTGTGAGGGGGGGGGGGGGGTAGAAAACTACCCTCCCTACCCCTCGCTAACTAGCGGTGGGGTAGTAAACCCTCATTAAAATTCTAATGGCTCGTCATTTCAGCTACGCCGAAAGTAATAACCCCTATTAAATAGCGTGGTTTGTATGTCAGTTACGTAACAAATACAAATTACTTGGCTCAGAAGTGTAGTTTACCAGCATTAAATCAGATCTAGCAAGTAATGCTTCAACAGTTTTGTCCCCAAGAGGGGGGAAGAGCCCAGTTATTTTAACTTATTCCAGACTTTCAGGTATACATTAACATAGACAAATGCTTTCTATCCCATGTGGGGAGCTGGGCTGGCTACACAATTACTTGAGCAGCCACCACAGGACCACGCCCAAATGAGTCAAGGGACGTGAGGTTACACTGTACTCAAATTGGTAGAAGGCTGTGAAGGTAACCTTGTATTTCCACACAGCAGCCTTAAACATCTAGCCCACTGCAAGATTCCTGTGAGCTCTGGTCCTTGCATGAACCTCAACTCTCTCAACAATTGAGGTGTACACTTTATGGATGGTCTCAGGAAGCCAAAAAGATATTGTGTTCCTTGACACATCTATATATGATTCTGATAGTGCTAAGGGCTGAGACACAGGCCTGAGGTGTCAGGTCGTCTTCATATAGCACTGCAGAGTACACACAGGACAGAAAAGCATCTCCTTTTGATCACCCGACACTTGATGTAGAGAGAGGATGGAGAAGGTCTCGAACCTGGGGTCGTGCACCAACAGGTTCCGAGTTTTGGCCACTACACTTGGCACAAAACTAAAAGAGACCTGCTTCCACCTCTCAGCATGGTGATTAAGTAAAAGAGACCATGCAACTCTTCTACTCTTTGCCGATTAAGTAAGAGACCATGCAACTCTTCTACTCTTTGCCGATTAAGTAAGAGACCATGCAACTCTTCTACTCTTTGCTGATTAAGTAAAAGACCATGCAACTCTTCTACTCTTTGCCGATGCAAAGGCTAGCAAAAGTTGTTGAGATTCTGATCCGTCTGACAACCTTCTCAAAGTCTCGAACGGGTTAAGCATAAAAGCTTTGAGAATGAGGGTCATGTCCTACTCCAGGGGCATAAAGTCCTGGCGTGGCAAAGAGTGCTTGAAGCTCCTCACAAGCATAGGCAATTTCCATGAGGTCTAGACCCTTCAGTCAATAGACAATGCTCAAGAGAAGTGATGAATAATTATTAGAAAATATTTTCGGAAACGTTAAAATACATCTGTCGTATATAAACTATAAAGAGACAGATGTCAGCTTGATCAATATAAAAAATATTCGCTACAAGTTTGAACTCCTGAAGTTCCACTGATTGAACTGCCTGATTAGGAAGATCATTCCACAATCTGGTCACAGCTGAAATAAAACTTCTTGATTACTGTGTAGCACTGAGCCTTATGAAGGAAAGAAAGCATGGACCTATAAATACTTGAATAACAAGGGGAGCCTTGTATCTTTAAATTACAGTATAGTTTATTATGCACAGGTCTTCCATCTTTTTATGCATAGAGTGGTTATTGTTTCTTGTATACAGCATTTATGAAACTATTATTATTATTATTACTAGCCAAGCTACAAACTTAATTGGAAAAGCAGAATCCTGCAAGCATAAGGCCTCCATCACGGAAAAATAGCCGATTACAGAAAGGATGTAGAAAAATAACAAAATAAAACTGATAATAAAAAATTAGAAAATATATTAAAATTAGTATCAATATTAAATAATGTCATATATAAATTCTGAAACTAGACTTATGTTAACCTATTCAAAAGAAAAGACCTTGCAACAAATTTGAACTTCTAAAGTTCCCCTGATATAATTGCCAGATTAGGAAGATCCTTCCACAATCTGGTTACCGCTGGAATAAAAGTTATAGAGTACTTCGTAGTATTGAGCCTTATGATGGGAATTCCCAATGGTTAGAGAATTAACTGCATACCTAGTACTACATAATGGATGTGTAATCTAAGATTTGAATGCAAAGGATGGGTAGAATTACGAGATATCTTTCCCAACATGCACAAAGAACTGAACGACTGTGTCAGAGAATAATACTGTATCTAGATCAGGGATAGAGAATGTAAAGATTACAAGTTTCTGTCTAAAGAATACAGATACGAGTCTACAACTAAAGGCCCGACTGGCGAACAAAATTCAACACATATCAGAATTAAAGAACTAAAACATTTTCTCAGTATACAATGGTAAACATAGGAGGAACATAGAGAGGAGACGTCCCCTTTTTTGTTTCATTTGTTTGATGTCGGCTACCACCCCCCCCCCCAAAAAAAAAATTAGGAAAAGTGCCTTGGTATATGTATGTATGAGTACAATGGTAAAAAAATAATACTGAAAAATAATGTCAATTCTCACTTGTTCAAGTTTGAAAACCAGAATATGACAAATTCGGAGATAATTTGTATTTTTCCTAACCATACAAACCTTAGCTATTCACATTGGGTTTACTTTCGGCGTAGCTGAAATTGACGAGCCATTAGATTTTAACGAGGCTTTACTACCCCGCGCTAGTTAGCAGGGGTAGGGGGAGGGGTAACTTGCTACCCCTCCCCCCCTCACACACCGGTGAAATGTCTCACTTCACTTAGAGGTAGGACTTGACTTGGGGGACAGGGCTGGCGGGCAAATATGTGTAAATAGCTAAGGTTTGTATGGTTAGGAAAAATACAAATTATCTCCGAATTTGTCATTTGTTCCGTAACCGAAATACAAACCACGCTATTTACATTGGGTGACTAACCCCTTAGGAAGGGTGGAAAGTCCCCAGCCATACTGGCTTTGGCTTACCCGGGGACTCAGAATCCGAGTGAGTCGCACTCGAGAAAAGGAGTCCCTGCACCTCACAAGTTCCTTGCTCCGCAAGGAAACATGTGGCCTACATAAGCTTGTGTGTGAAGGAAGCAAGTGTGACCCGTCCTAGGCAGTTGACCTGGAGTTCCAGAAGGAACTCTGGGTTAGGACGTTCCCAATACCACCTCGTCAGGGTATGGGGGACGCGACAGTATTGTCACAATACTTGGAACACAAGGAAGCATGGTTTACCTGCAGAGGTTTGAGGTCAGCTATGCAGAGACCAGGACGCTGCTTCCCCAGTAGAGGGGACGATGAAGAAAGAAGTAAGGGCCAGACATGCTTCTTCCGTTCATGCAGTCTAAAACCTGGTATCAATGCCCTCAACCTTCTGCTACCTGTCCAAAAAGGAGCCTGAGGTTAGACCAGCTGTTGTGTTGCAACCACAGAGCAATAGAAACGTATCGATACCCCTGTGGGTCACGTCCTGCAGGAAGTGGGCTGCGAAGGTCATTAGACGTTTCCAGACTTCAGCTTGTAGCACCTGCGTCACAGAGTAGTTCTTCTTGAAGGCGAGGGACGTTGCGATGTATCCGACATCGTGCTGTAGGGCGACGTGACGGGGGAGGGTCTGGATTCAGGTCGAGATGAATGCCCTTGAGTCCGAGCTGAAAAGGTATACTGGTGACTTTCCCTTGTGTCCTTCCTGTGCTCCCAAACCGGCTTGCACGTGAGGACAAACTGCAGCTGTTCTCAAAGATAACCCCTCGGTTCGGTTCCTTTACTGGCAAGAAGGAGGTCTGGGTCATCTGATACAGAACGGAGACTCGAAATCTTGAAGGAGTCGAACCGAAGGTCCGGGACTCCAAGATTCTGAGTCTAGAAAACAACTCAGGAGCGAACCTGAATGTTACCTCCCCCTATTCTCTTGAAAGGGCGGAGTCGTACGAGACCATGAAGATTGCCTACACACTTGCTGAGGCCAGAGCAAGCAGGAGCACCGTCCTCCAAGACGGACGACGATCAGAGGCTTCACTGCCGAGTGGAAACGAGTTTCCTCCCGCCGATAAGCAATAACTCCGTTATTGTTGGAGTAGAGGCCTCAAGGGAAGAGGTCCTTCTCCCACGACACCAACCACAGAAGACTCTCCACTTCGCCTGGTAGACCCCTGCGGATGACTATCGCAGGTGACGCGACCTCCGCTCCGCGCCTGTTGCGGTTGTCTCCTCGTGAGGAGGCGGCATCAGGCGTGAAGCCGAAGCGATGCTACTGCTTGTGAAGGATGTTGTAGTGTGGTTGTTTGAGTAGCCTGTGTCATGGAAGAAGCTCTCCCGGGAGTTCCGTCAGGGGATGCAGAAGGTCCAGAAACCGTACTGCATTTAGTTGCAGCGGAGCTCTCAGGGCCATCGAAAGGTTGACAGACAACCTGGTCTCGTTGAGACCCCTCCTCAACAGACAACAATGGTGGGAAGACGTAGGCGTCGATGTTGTCCCACCGTCACTGGAAAGCATCTTGCCAAAGAGTCTTGGGGTCTGAGACTGGGGGGAAGTACAGCGGAAGCATGAAGTTCCAGGCTGTCGTGATCAGGTCCCCCAGGCCAGGACTTGCTGGTTACTAGAGGCCAAAGACCCCCAGGTGCTCTCTATCTGTGAGGCTCTGCTCAGATTGTCGGAGAGAACATTCCTCTGCCCGGAATGAGCGAGCCAACAGCGGTATCGAGTGGACTTCAGATCATCTCGGTATCCCTACCGCAAGATGCGAAAGTATGAAAATGTACCTCCCTGCTGGTTGGAATACGCCAGTACCATGGAGTTGTCGCGCACGGAGCGACTAGGCAGGATCTGTAGGATCTGTAGAAGGGCCAGACCACGGCCTCTAAGCCTACCTGAATGATGAGGAGGTACCCCTCAGGTCCTGACCATAGGCCTGAACCGGAACATGCCCCCCCCCCCCCCCCTTTTCTTTGACGAGTCCGAGAACAGCATCAAATGCGGGGAAAGGATGAGAATATCCACTCCCATGCAAGAGGTTCCACAGGTCAACACCCATTGCAGGTCTAATCGTTCCGCTGGTCCCATAGGGGCCAGAAAGTCCGGTTAATTGTTGCTTTGATTCCACCGGAACTTGGGCCGCCTAACAGGGAACTTACCCTGAGGCGCCCGTTCGGGACGTAGACGGGTCAATGAGGAAAGGAGACCCAGGAAACGTTCCAAGATAGGGCTGAAAGCTCTCCTTGACTGAGAAAAGGTTCTGCGACTCTCCTCAGCCTCGCCACAGTCAACTGAAGGGAAGGCTCGGAGAAGGAGTCAATATCATGGCTAGATATTCCAGATGTTGAGGCAGAAGTAGAGAAGGCTCCTAGCAAATTACCATGATCCCTCACTCCTGGTAAAGTCCCGGAAGCTTGTCCCGGTGTTGAAGAAGGTCGAACCCGAGACTACCGGAGTTGGCCAGACCTCCAAAAAGCGAAGGAGGCGGAAGCCTGCTCCTCAGCGGCCATGAGGAAAGCAGGGAGAGTTCTCTGGTGAAAACCTGCGATGCCACGGCGGGATCACCACACAGCATCTTAAGCAGGAACATCTGTAGTCTAGGCTGAATTCCAAGTGGTTCCTGGAAGATGGATGGAATGGGACTTGGAAGTACCCATCCTTCCGATCCAGGGCATAAAGAGTCTTGCGGTCTCATTACCAGTCTGATCGACTCTGCTGTTCCACGCTGGACGAAGTTTGTTCGACAAACTTGATCAGAGCTGAGACGTCGACGACGGAACTCCCGTCTCAGATGCTTTCCTACAAGAAAGGATCGACTGAAGAAGCCAGGGGGGGGAAGCCGTTGACGACCCTATGGAGGACCTTCTCCTAAAGCATGGCTCCTTCTGCCCAACGGGCAAACCTCTTGCCGACCCATGGCATAAAGGCTCAGCGATACTGGATTCGCTGACAGTGGAGGAGAGATGTTAAGAGCGAGGCGCGATATCCTTGGCTGAACGCGGAGATCGTGCAGGAATCGGCATCGGGAAGCTGTTATCCGGACGAGTAACCTTAGGCATTCCCCCAGCGCGAGACCTGCAAGGGGGGTTGCCAATCCTAGAGTTTGTGAACTCTGCCGCTCCCTCTAGGATTATGCCTCCCCGGAAGAACTTCCCGTCCTACCTGTCCTTGACAGGAGGGGACTGCTATTGTACACCTTGTCTTAGCTGCCGTAGCCGGTTCCGATAACCTAGGCTGACGAGGCCGAATGAAGAGGCTTCGGAGGCTCGCAGGGTCTGGAAGTAAGCGCCTTGGAGGAGTGAAAACGGAATTCGACTTCCTCCGCACAACAGCTGTCCATTTCTCTGTCCTTGGGCTCAAACAAGCTCTTCCCAAGGATGGAAGAGTGTCTGAGCTTGTTGACATCCACGAGTGGGACTCCCAAGAGGAAGCCCTCGGTCACTGTGTTACGTCAACATCGAGTTCGCCCGCAAGTTTGAAACTTGGCGACGGAACGCAAAGGTGCTTGAGCCCGAGAGAAGGAAAATACCCATGATCTTCCTGGAGCTTCCTTGTCCAAAAACCTCGGGTTGCAACCGGGGAGAGAAAGGCCTGGTAAGCCCCTTCCATGAAATGGTGAAGAGGAAGGGCTAAACCAGTCAACCCCTGCCCGACGGAGAAATCTCGAAAGAAAAACTCCCTGGCAAGACCCTTCCAGGGAATGGTGAGGAGGAAGGGCTAAACCAGGTTCTGGAAAGAAGAATGTTGCTCAGACCTCCCTGAAGATTCTTCCTGCTCTTGCACGTGCCATGTTCTGCGTTTACGTGGTGAAGACCGTGTTCTGGAAATAAGCGCTCCAGAAGACTCGCCAGGTTACCCGTGTTGCGAAACCCCGACGGGAATCGCGGTCGCAATCGCCCTGGAGCTCGCGCGATGGTAAATCAATGGTTCGCGCGTGGGCGAACGTGGAAGCGCCCGTGCGCGGGCACGCAAGCGCGCAGACAAAAGTGCGCGAGGGAGCGCAGAAGGAGGGCGAGCGTGGTTAGAAGGGCGAGAGCTGGCGGTCGGAATCCGATAGTGCGCAGGCGAGCGATGGCTTACTGGCAGGAATCGCGCTGGCGCTCGCGCGATGAAACACCGTTGGTTCGCGCGTGGGCGAACATGGGCGCGCATGCGCGCAGGCACGTGGGCGTGTGGTCGCGCGGGCGAACGCAGGCGGCCGGGGGACCGATGGCGCGTAGGCGGGCGATGGCGCGTTGACAAGCGATGGCACATCTTGGCGAGCAATGGCCCGAACGCGAGTGAAGGCGCGTTGGCAAGCGTTGGCGCGTTGGCAAGCGATGACGCGTTGGCAAGTGATGGCGCGATGGCGCGTTAAAAACGCTAGCGCGCAGGCGAAGAATCGCGCGGGCGCGTAGGAGATCGCTGACGCGTAAGAGACTAGAGAAGGTTGACAGCGAGAAGGCGACAGGAAGGCGACAGGAAGACTTCTTGCCTGTGTCCAGGTCTGAAAGATCGTGGGCGAGAGGGCGAACGTTAGCGCGCATCGCGCTAATCAGAAGGCGCACAAGTGCATCAGGAAGGAGAGCGCTGATGCGAGCTGCCAAGCAGGCGATCCTGGGCGTTCAGGAGAAGCGTTGGCGCCCACTGGCGCGTAGCAGGAAAGGGCGCGCAGATGTGCGCTGATGAACTAAAGAGAGCTGGCGCACAGAACAGGTGAGCACTGAAGAGAGCTGGCGCCCAGAAGGACATATGAGCGCTGGCGAGCAGGAAGAAGATCTACGGCGAGACTCAGCTACCGGAGATCGTGGTCCACAGCAGGCAAGCGCTAGCGCTACTGCGCAGCAAAAAACCTGGCACTTAAGGGACTTACCCACACTGTGGAATAAGCCCCTTAGACCCGAAGGTACCGGTGCCCGTTGTAAACGGGGTGTGTTGGCGCCCACTGCGCATCTGCGTCCAGGAACGGAGAAGACTAGAAGATCTGGCAGGAAAAGCAGCAGCAACGGTCGGTACTCGTCGAGGAGGGTCCTCTGCGTAGAACGTCGAACAAAGATGAAGACGACCTCGGACAGGTGCAACACCCTCCGACCTCCGAAGAGGAGTCTCTGAACGTGACCTCCCCCGAGGGGAAGTCACTTGCAGGAGAGACCGTAGGCAACAGCTATCCCCAAAGGGAAACTGAGCCTTCAGCAACAACAGCAGGAGGAGTCTCTGTGGTGAACTCCCCCCCCAGGGGAGAAGCACTCGCAGGAGAGACCGTGGGCTCAACTGCCCCCCGAAGGAGACAGAGGCTTCAGCAACAACAGCAGACGGAGGCCTCCGAAGAGGTGTCTCTGTGGTGCACTCCCCCTCGGGGGAGAAGCACTCGCGGGAGAGACCGTAGGGCTCAGCTGCCCCCCGAAGGGGATTGAGCCTACAGCAACAACAGCAACAACAGCAACAACAGCAGACGGAGTCCTCCGAAGAGGAGACTCTGTGGTGAACTCCCCCCCGGGGGAGAAGCACTCGCAGGAGAGACCGTAGGGCTCGGAAGCCCCCCGAGGGGGAATGAGCCTTCAGCAACATCAGCAACAACAGCAGAAGAGTCCTCCGAAGAGGAGTCTCTATGAGTGTCCTCCCTCGCGAACGAAAGAGGAACACTTCGTAGAAGAGACGGGTCAAAGAGCAATCCTACGAAGAGGGGCTCCTGCAGTTGCTCAGACCCTTGAGCGTAACTGCAGGTGCGACCGCTCAGCACCGCACCAAGAGCAAAGTCGCACGAAAAAAGGCAAGAGGAGTTCCCCCGAAGGAAAAAACTCAAGCCTGGACGGGAAAACTTCCCTCGGAAGGGAAGTTACCCACCCAAGGAGGCGAGCCTCCTGAGAGTTCTAAAATGAACTGGAGAGCTGCCAGTCGTCACGGGAGCACTTCCAGAAGGAGACACGCCCCTGACGAAGATCTATAGAGGAGGCAGCAACAGCAGATTCCCCAGGCCCCAACAAGACAGCTCGCTTCATTGCCACATTACAGAAACGAAACTAGATCGTTAACTGTGAAAAATAAAAAACAAAAATCAATAGTTAACATTCATCCCCCCAGGAAGACTCCGAAGAGGAATACCGAGGGAAGAGAACACAAGAATTACACAACAGGCACGTGCCCTCACAACCACTTACACTCACGGAAGGAGAGTTGTAACAAACACAGAATTATAACAATTATAATTATGTAATTAAATATGAATGTTCACTAAATGAAGAACGAAATCCCCGAAAGGAATCGTTCTACAAAAACAGAAAAGTCAACAAATACAATTAGATTCATAAACTAATTGAAACAAAATGTAGGCGTAGCAACCCCACCCACACGGGAAGGAAGCTACTCAGACGTAGTAAAGGTGAAACGTAGTAAAGGGTGAACGACCTCAGAGAGAGAGAGAGAGAGAGAGAGAGAGAGAGAGAGAGAGAGAGAGAGACCGTAGTCAAACTCGATCGCAACCCATGAAATTACACCGTGGTGGCCTAACTGCCGAGGGCTCCACGGAGATATCGTACACTACACACACAAGCACGAACTCTGAAAAGGAAACTTACTGATTTTTATACTCAAATATATACATAAACACGAAAAAATGTTTACATATACAGTGGAACCTCTACACACGAACGTATCTACATCCGAATTTTCCAACATCCGAAGTAAAATTCGAGCAAATTTTTGACTCTACACCCGAATTTTATTTCGACACACGAAGTAAACATTACGCCATTGAGCGTCGAGTGCTCAGTTCTCTATTCTTGTGTGTATCGTGTGGTTGTCCTCTGTTTGGTCTGTTATTAACAGTGCTTATTTTCTTACTTTTCTCATTTCCTTTTTGATTTTACCTATAATCATGGTGCCTAAGAAGCTAAGTTTCAGTACAGGAAGAAGGCAATTCTTTCATTAGAATTGAAGCAAGAAATTATAGAAAAACATGAGAGCAGTGTGCATGTGAGTGATACTGTATGGCTAAACAATATAGCCGGAATAGGCCTATGATCTCGAGGTTCGTCAAGCTGAAGGCAGCCATTAAAGCAAATAACCATCGAAGGGGATCACCATTATTACAAGACATCTTAGCAACACCCTGGAAGAGATAGAACGCCTTTTGTTGATAGGGATAAAGGACAAAGAGATTGTTGGCAACGATCATTTGTGAGAAGGGCCAGCGTGATGAACAGAAAGAAAAAAAAAGTGAAGCAAAGAAAACCATGATAGCATTAACAAGCTCTTTTAAATAAGACTTCTCTCTTTTTCTGTTTCTCTCTAAACATAGCATTAACATGTTCTTTAAATAAAATCTCTCTCTCTCTCTCTCTCTCTCTCTCTCTCTCTCTCTCTCGTTCTTCTTCGCTGTTATAGTGTTAGATATGACAAATTCGAAGATAATTTGTATTTTTCCTAACCATACAAACCTTAGCTATTTACATTGGGTTTACCTTTTAGCGCAGCTGAAATGGCGAGCCATTAGAATCTAACGAGGGTGTATTACCCCCCCGCACTAGTTAGCGGGGGGGTAGGGGAGTGGTAGCTAGCTACCCCTCCCCCCCTCACACACAGATGAATGCTCACTTTCACTTAGAGGTAGGACTTGTCTTGGGGGACAGGGCTGGCGGGCAAATATGTGTAAATAGCTAAGGTTTGTATGGTTAGGAAAAATACAAATTATCTTCGAATTTGTCATTTGTTCTGTAACCGAAATACAAACCACGCTATTTACATTGGGTGACTTACCCATTAGGTAGGGTGCTTTGACTTTACCCGGGGACTCAGAATCCGAGTGAGTCGCACTCGAGAAAAGGAGTCCCTGCACCTCACAAGTTCCTTGCTCCGCAAGGAACCGTGTGGCCTACATAAGCTTGTGTGTGAAGGAAGAAGTGTGACCCGTCCTAGGCAGTTGACCTGGAGTTCCAGAAGGAACTCTGGGTTAGGACGTTCCCAATACCACCTCGTCAGGGTATGGGGGACGCGACAGTATTGACTCAATACTCGGAACACAAGGAAGCATGGTTTACCTGCAGAGGTTCGAGGTCAGCTATGCAGAGACCAGGATGCTGCTTCCCCGTAGAGGGGATGATGAAGAAAGAAATAAGGGCCAGACCTACTTCTTTCGTTCATGCAGACTAAAACCTGATAACAATGCCCTCAACCTTCTGCTACCTGTCCAAAAAGGAGCCTGAGGTTAGACCAGCTGTTGTGTAGCCACCACAGAGCGATAGAAAACGTATCGAGACTCCTGTGGGTCACGCCCTGCAGGAAGCAGGCTGCGAAGGTCATTAGACGCTTCCAGACTCCAGCTTGTAGCACCTGCGTCACAGAGTAGTATTACTCGAAGGCGAGGGACGTTGCGATGTATCCAACATCGTGCTGTAGGGCGATGTGACGGGGGAGGGTCTGGAGACAGGTCGAGATGAATGTCCTTGAGTCCGGGCTGAAGAGGTATACTGGTGACTCTCCCCCGTGTCCTCCTTGTGCTCCCAAATCGGCTACAACTGAGGACAAACTGCAGCTGTTCCCAAAGCTAACCTCTCGATTCCTTTACTGGCAAGAAAGAGAAGGTCTTGGGACATCAGATACAGAATGGAGACTCGAAATCTTGAAGGAATTGGACCGAAGGGCCGGGACCCCCAGATTCTGAGTCTAGCCAACAACTCAGGAGCGAACCTGAATGTTGCCTTCCCCTCTTCCTTAGAAAGGGCGGAGTCGTACGAGACCAAGAAGATTGCTTACACACTGGCCGTGGCTAGAGTGAGCAGGAGACCCAAGGCGGAATACAATCCGAGGCCTGTCGTAAAGGGTCTTGAGAAGATCTCTTAAAGGACTAAAAGTCCGAGCCATGCTCCAAGTTGGAGGTCTTCCTCCGACTAGGGCAGGGACGATCGTAGCTTCGCATGAGCGAGGAAAGATCCAGCGGGCAGGAAAAAGTTATTCCTTTAAGCCTGAAGGTCAGGGAAAGGCTGAGCGACAGGCTTCATTGCCGAGAGCGGAAAGGAGTTTCCTCCCGCCGAAAGGCAATAAGACCGTTATTGCTGGAGAAGAGGCCTCAAGGGAAGAGGTATATCTCCCACGGCACCAACCACCGAAGACTCTTCACTTTGCCTGGAAGACCCCTGCGGATGACTATCGCAGATGACGCGACCTCCGTACCGCGACTGTAGCGGGTTGTCTCTTCTTGAGGAGGAGGCGTAGTGTCTCCAGGCATGAAGCCGAAGCGACGCCCCGGTTCGGGAGAGATGTCGCAGTGTGGTTGTTTGAGTAGTCTGTGCCGTGGGAGAAGCTCTCCCGGGAGTTCCGTCAGGGGAAGCAGAGGGTCCAGAAACCGTTCTGCGCATAGTCCCAATGGAGCTCTCCCATTGAAAGGTTGAAAGACAACCTGGTTTTGTTGAGACCCATTGTCCACAGACAAAAAGGAGGGAAGACGCAGGCGTCGAAGTTGTCCCACCATCACCGGAATGCATCTTGCCAGAGTCTCGGGGTCTGAGACTGGGGGGAAGAACAGCGGAAGCTTGAGGTTCCAAGCTGTCGTGATCAGGTCCCCCAGACCAGGACTTACTGGTTACTCAAGGTCAAAGACCCCCAGGTACACTCTCTCTACGAGGCTCTGCTCGGATAGTCGGAGAGAACATTCCTCTGCCTGGAATGAGAGAGCTGATGGTGGTATTGAGAGAATCTCAATCATCCCGGTATCTCTACTGCAAGATGTGAAGGTGTGAAAATGCGTCCCCTGCTGGTTAGAACACGCCAGAATCATGAAGTCGACGCGCACGGAGCGACTCGGCAGGAGCTGTAGGATCTGTAGAGGGGCCAGACTACGGCCCCTAAGCCTGCCTGAATGATGGAGAGGTATCCTTCAGGTCTTGACCATAGGCCTGGACCGGAACATGCCCCCCCCCCCCCCCTTTCCTTTGACGAGTCCGAGAACAGCATCAAGAATGTGGGGAAAGGACGAGAATATCCACTACCATCAAGAGGTTCCATAGGTCAACACCCATTGCAGGTCTAATAGTTCCGCTGGTCCCATAGGGGCCAGGAAGTCCGGTTAAACATTGCCTGAAACCACCGGAACTTGGACCGCCCCACATGGAACTTATCCTGAGGCGACCGTTCGGACTACAGACGGGTCAATGAGGAAAGGAGAACTAGGAAACGTTCCAAGGTAGGGCTGAAAGCTCTGCTTGACTGAGAACAGGTACTGCGACTCTCCTCAGTCTTGCCACAGTCAACTGAAAGGAAGGCTCGGAGGATGTGGCAACAGAATCAGGCGTCCCCAGGTGGTCACCCATCCAAGTACCGACCAGAACCGACGTTGCTTAACCTCGCTGGACGGACGAGAAGCGGGGTTTCCAACGTGGTAAGGCCGTTGACTCAATATCATGGCCAGATACTCCAGATGTTGAGGCAGAAGAAGAGAAGGCTCCAAGCAAAATACCATGAACCCACACTCATGGTAAGCATCCGGAAGCTTGTCCCGGCGCTGAAGAAGGTCGAACCCGAGCCTACCGGAGTTGACCAGCCCTCCAAAAAGCAGAGGAGGCGGAAGCCTGCACCTGAGCGGCCATGAGGAAAGCAGGGAGAGTTCTCTGGGGAAAAAAACCTGCTGTGCCACGGCGGGATAGCCACACTGCATCATAAGCAGGAATACTTGCAGTCTAGGCTGAATTCCACGAGCTCCCTGGAAGATGGATGGAATGGAAACTGAAAGTACCCGTCCTTCCGATCCAGGGTTTAAGGAGTCCTGTCGCCTCGTTACCAGTCTGATCGATTCTGCTGTTCTACGCTGGCCGAAGTTTGTTCGACAAACTTGATCAGGGCTGAGAGGTCGACTACGGAACTCCCCTCTCAGATCCTTCCTTACAAGAAAGGATCGACTGAAGAGGCCGGGGGTGAAGCCGTCGATGATCCTATGGAGGACCTTCGCCTAAGGAATGGATCATTCTGCCCAACCGGGCAACTCTTGCCGACGCTATGGCATAGAGGTTCAGAGACACTGAATTCGCTGACAGAGACGGCAGGCGCGATATCCTTGGCTGATCACAGAGATTGTGCGGGAATGGGCATCGGGAAGCTGTCATCCGGATGAGTAACCTTAAGCATCCTCCCAGCGAGAAACCTGCAATCCTAGAGTTCGTGAACTCTGCCGCTCCTTTTAGGACTGTGCCCCCCCGGGGGAGCCTCCCGTGTCATCTGTTCCTGACAGGAGGAAACTGCAATTGGACACCTTGTCCCAGTTGTCGTAGCCGATAACTTAGGCCGACGTGGTTGAAAGAAAAGGACGCTGGAGCCCTGCAGAGTCTGGATGAAAGCGCCTTGGAGGAGTGAAAACGGAAGTCGATTTCCTCCGCACAGCCGCTGTCTAAGTCTCTGTCCTTGGGCACAAAAAACTCTTCTCAAGGATAGAAGGGTGTCTGAGGTCGTCGACCTTAACAGATGAGACACCCAAAGGAAGCCCTCAGTCAGCGCGTCCAGATGGTACAACATCGAGCTTGTCCGCAAGTTAGATACTTAACGACGAAAGGCCAAGGTGCCTGAGCTCGAGAGGAGGAAAGTACCCATGATCTTCCTGTAGCTTCCTTGAACCAGACCTCGGGCCGTAACCGAGGAGGGAAAGGACCTGGTAAGCCCCCAGAGGAAGGGGTAAGCAGTCACCCCTTGGCCGATGGCGAAATCTCGAACGGAAAGCCTCCCGCCAAAAATCCTTCCAGGGAATGACGGGGAAGGGCTAACCCAGGTTCTGGAAAGAGGAGTGTTGCTCAGACCTCCCTGAAGTTTCTTCCTATTCTTGCAAGTGCCATGCTCTGCGTTTACAGGGTGAGGCCGTGTTCTGGAAATATGCTCCAGAAGAACTCGCCAGGCTAGCCATGCTGCGAAAACCCCAATGGAAATCGTGGTCGCAATCGCCCTGGAGCTCGCGCGATGGTAATTCAAAGATTTGCGCGTGGGCGAACGTGGAAGCGCCCATGCGCGGCCACGCAGGAACGCAAACGAAGGTGAGCTAAGGAGCGCAGAAGGAGGGCGAGAGCTGGTGGTCGGCGAGCGATAACCCATAGACGAGCAATGGATACTGCAAGAATTAAGCCGACGTTCGTGCGAAGAAACACCGTCGGTTCGCGCGAAGAAACACCGTCGGTTCGCGCGACGGAACACCGTCGGTTCGCGCGACGGAACAGCGTCGGTTCGCGCGACGGAACACCGTCGGTTCGCGCGACGGAACACCGTCGGTTCGCGCGACGGAACACCGTCGGTTCGCGCGACGGAACACCGTCGGTTCGCGCGACGGAACAGCGTCGGTTCGCGCGACGGAACACCGTCGGTTCGCGCGACGGAACACCGTCGGTTCGCGCGACGGAACAGCGTCAGTTCGCGCGACGGAACAGCGTCCGTCCGCGCGACGGAATACCGTTGGTTCGTGCGTGGGCGAACATTGGAGAGCATGTGCGCGGACTCGCATGAGCGTAGACGTGCAGGCACGTGGGCGTGTGGGCGCGCAGGCGAATGATCGCGCGGGAGCGCAGGCAAGCGGTCACGCGGGCACGCAGGCGAGCGGTCACGCAGGCGAGCGGTCACGCAGGCGAGCGGTCACGCAGGCGCGCAGGCGAGCGGTCGCGCAAGCGAACGGGTGCGCAGGCGAGCGGTCGCGAGGGTGGGCAGGTGAATGAGCGCGAGTCCGAGGCGGCGAACGCAAGCGTTAGCGCGATGGCGAGGAAACGCGCTGCCGCGTGGGCGAGGAAGACCGCTGGCGATATGGATCAACAGGCGATCGGTGGTGAGCTGGTGAGCGCTAACGCGCAGGTTGGCGATGGCGCGTTGTGGCATGTCGACGCGTTGGCGAGCGATGGCGAGCAGCATGCGCGGGTGAGCCATCGCGCGATGGCGAGCAGCATGCGCGGGTGAACCATCGCGCGATGGCGAGCAGCATGCGCAGGTGGGCGATCGCGCGATGGCGAGCAGCATCCGCAGGGGGGCGATCGCGCGATGGCGAGCAGCATCCGCAGGGGGGGCGATCGCGCGATGGCGAGCAGCATGCGCAGGTGGGCGATCGCGCGATGGCGAGCAGCATGCGCAGGTGGGCGATCGCGCGATGGCGAGCAGCATGCGCAGGTGGGCGATTCGCGCGATGGCGAGCAGCATCCGCAGGTGGGCGAGCAGCATCCGCAGGTGGGCGAGCAGCATCCGCAGGTGGGCGATCGCGCGATGGCGAGCAGCATCCGCAGGTGGGCGATCGCGCGATGGCGAGCAGCATGCGCAGGTGGGCGATCGCGCGATGGCAAGCAGCATGCGCAGGTGGGCGATGGCGAGCAGCATGCGCAGGTGGGCGATGGCGAGCAGCATGCGCAGGTGGGCGATGGCGAGCTAGTAGCTTGCGAACCATGTTCCTTCAGAAGGGTTGGAGAACGTTGGCTGTAACACACGCGGGCGATCCGGAGATCGCCGAGAGACAGGTGATCGCTGACGTGTAGAACGCTGTTGAATAAGCGATACTAAAATCGCCTGTGCGCGCTGGCGAGCAGGTGATCGCTGGCGAGCTGATGATCGCTGACGAGCAGAAGGCAACGCGTGGAAGCCTGCGCATAGAAGAAGAGTCCTTGACCCAGACCTGAACCGAAGTTCTAGATCGCGAGGGCGAACATGGGCGCGTAACAGGAACCAACAGGAACAGCAGGGATGATCATCATGAGAGCGCTGATGAACAGGAGAGCGCTGGCGAAAGGAGAGCGCCTGGTCGCTAATACTGAGCAGGAGCAGGAGAGAACACAGCAGAGGGGCGCGCAGGGGAACCCTGACACGCAAGGGAAGAACCCCCGTGGGAGGCAACCCTTTGCCCCGAAGGGAAAGTTGTCCGTCGGGAGACAGATGTCCATCGGAAGACCGTAGCCTGTCCGCCGGGAGACTGATGTCCGTTGGAAGACCGTTGTCCGTCGGGAAGACCGTTGCCCGTCGGAAGACGAGATCAGACTGCTGTCCATCTGCACCAAGGCGGAAGATCAAGAAAAAGGAGTTGTAGGCTGCAAACGGAGATTCAAAAAGGCGCCTCTTAGCACCCTTATAGGGAGATGAGAGGCCATTACGACGAGGCGGACGGTGGGCTTTACGGCGAGGGAGGCCAACAGCAACAGCAGCAGAAGAATCCTCCGAAGAGGAGTGTCTCTATGAGTGTACTCTCTCGCGAACGAAAGAGAAACACTTCATAGAAGAGACTGGTCAGCCAGTGACCTAAAAGGAGCAATCCTCCGAAGAGGGGCTCCTGCAGTTGCCCAGCCCCTTGAACGAAACTGCAGGTGTGACCGCTCAGCACCAAGAGCATAGTCGCACGAAAAAAAGGCAAGAGAAGAACCCCCCAAAAGGGGAAAAACTCAAGCCTGGACAGGAAAAACTTCCCTCGGAAGGAAAGTTACCCGCCCAAGGAGGCAAACCTCCTGAGAGTTCTAAAATGAACTGGAGAGCTGTCCGTCGTCACGGGAGTACTTCCAGTAGAAGGAGACACGCCCCTGACGAAATACAAGGGGGGAGGCAGCAACAGCCGAATCCCCAGGCCTCAACAAGACACCTCACACCGTTGCCATATTACAGAAACGGACTAGATCGGTAACTGTAAAAAAATAAAACAAAAATCATTAGTACACATTCATTCCCCCGGGAAGGCTCTGAAGAGGAATCCCGAGGGAAAGGAAACAAGAATTACACAACAGGCCACGTGCCCTCACAACCACTTACACTCACGGAAGGAGAGCTGTAACCAAACCAGAATTATAACAATTATAATTATGAAACTATGTAATTATGTAATTTAAAAATGAATGAACACTAAAGAAAGAACGAAAACCCCAAAAGGAATCGTTCTACAAGCTGAAAAAAAAAAACAACTACTATTAGATTCATAAACTAATTGAGACAAACGTACGGCGTAGCAACCCCCCCCCCCCCACACGGAAAGGAAGCTACAAGGGCGTAGTAACACGTAGTAAAAGGGGTGAACGACCTCAAGAGAGAGAGAGAGAGAGAAAGACCGAAGTCAAACTCGATTGCCACCCATAAAATTACGCCGTGGTGGCCTAACTGCCGAGGACACCACGTAGATATCGTACACTACACACACAAATCTGAAAAGGAAACTTACTGGTTTCTATACTCAAATATATATACAAACATGAAAACATGTTTACATATATATTGAGTAAAAGAAAAGTAAGCGATTAAGTAAAGACAAAACAAACAATGGCTGCCAAGAGAGGACCAAGACAGAGACGTCTGTCACAGTCCGAGCCAAAAGTGAAAGTGAGCATTCATCTGTGTGTGAGGGGGGGAGGAGTAGCTAGCTACCACTCCCCTACCCCCCCGCTAACTAGCGCGGGGGTAATACACCCTCGTTAGATGCTAATGGCTCGCCATTTCAGCTGCGCTAAAAGGTAAACCCAATGTAAATAGCGTGGTTTGTATTTCGGTTACGGAACAAACGTCTATTTTTTTCCGAGAGAGAGAGAGAGAGAGAGAGAGAGAGAGAGAGAGATTAAACAAAAATGTGTTTAGAGTACATATGATTTTTAACACCGTCAACGAGTTGAAAAACAATTAAATGTAACTAAGAAAGTAATAACAGCTAATCTGAATTCCTTTATTAACTAAAACAAATATTGATACAAACACACTCGTGTGCGTATGCACAAACACACACACACGTGCAAAAATTGCTACGCAGTAAGAGAGACGGTCGGGAGGAGGTAGAGATGGTGACTGCGATAACATACCGTAACTCGTCACTGAAAGTGATGAAAATAAAAAATCAAAAGAAAAAAAAAATGTAAAAAATATGAAATATAAAAAAAAAAATATATAAATGAGCTAAGTTAGATTAAAATTTCCGTAGTGTAAGTTACGGTATGTTATCGCAGTCACCATCTCTACCTCCTCGCCGATCGTGTCTCCTCGTGCGTGTGTGTTTGTGCATACGCACACGAGCGTGTTTGTATCAATATTTGTTTTAGTTAATAAAGGAATTCAGATTTGCTGATATTGTTTTTTTAGTTACATTTAACTGTCTTTCAACTCGTTAACGCTGTTAAAAATCATATGTACACAACACATTTTTGTTTAATCTCTCATTTTTGTTTACTCTCTCTCTCTCTCTCTCTCTCAGAAAAAATTAATAGACGTCTCTAACACTAACAGTGAAGAACGAGAGAGAGAGAGAGAGAGAGAGAGAGAGAGAGAGAGAGAGAGTATTTATTTAAAGAACATGTTAACACCATGTCTACCTTCTCGCTGATCGTCCGTCTCCTCCTGGCGTAGCAAATCCTACACCTGCGTTGGCCTGTCTCTAAGGTAAAGTGGCAATAAAACACATTTTTTTTTTTATTTCTTTATAATTATCTTTTTTACATGCTTCTTTCATATTATGCAGTTATGTTATTGTTATGTGTAATTATGTATAGCCATTTATTAAGGATTTATTATGGGTTTTTAGGCTGAGGAACGAATTAAATGAATTACCATTTATTCTTATGGGAAAATTCGTTTCTACATTCGAACATTTTCTACATCCGAAGTTGGTTGTGGAACGAATTAAATTCGTAAGTAGAGGTACCACTGTATATCGAGTACAAGAAAAATGTTATTTTTATTAATAAAATAAATTTTTGAATATACTTACCCGATAATCATGTAGCTGTCAACTCCGTTGCCCGACAGAATTCTATGGAGGGATACGCCAGCTATCACAATACTAGAAGGGGGTGTACTTACCAGCGCCACCTGTGGCCAGGTACTCAATCATTTGTTGTTGACACCTCCTCAATTATTCCTCGGTCCACTGGTTCTCTCTGGGGAGGAAAGGGAGGGTCGATTAAATCATGATTATCGGGTAAGTATATTCAAAAATTTATTTTATTATAAAAATAACATTTTTCAATATTAAACTTACCCGATAATCATGTAGCTGATTCACACCCAGGGAGGTGGGTGAAAACCAGTGTACATGATTAAAGGATAGCTAAGTATCCCATATTTCATATAACAGTTATCTCAAATAACAATGAAATAATAAGTACCTGGTAAGGAAGTCGAATAGAACCGTTACTCTGCCTTTTATTTAAAGTTCGTCTTCCTTACTGAGCGCAGCGTTCCTCTTGGAGGCTGAATCAACCCAAAGGTGCCAAAGTACACGGGGTTGCAACCCCTACTAAAGGACCTCTACCAAACCTTTAACCCAGGCGCTTCTCAAGAATGAATAGACCACCCGCCAAATCCAAGGATGCGGAAGGCTTCTTAGCCTACCGTAACAACCATAAAAACAACAATAAAAGTATTCAAGAGAAAGGTTAAAAAAAAGGTTATGGGATTAAGGGAATGTAGTGGCTGAGCCCTCACCTACTACTGCACTCGCTGCTACGAATGGTCCCAGGGTGTAGCAGTTCTCGTAAAGAGACTGGACATCTTTCAGATAAAATGATGCAAACACTGACTTGCTCCTCCAATAGGTTGCATCCATAATGCTCTGCAGAGAACGGTTTTTATTAAAGGCCAACGAAGTAGCTACAGCTCTTACTTCGTGGGTCCTTACCTTCAGCAATGCAAGGTCTTCCTCCTTTAAGTGAGAGTGTGCTTCTCTGATCAGAAGCCTTATATAGTACGAAAGCCCATTCTTGGACATGGGTCTCGAGGGTTTCTTGATGGCACACCATAAGGCTTCTGACTGTCCTCGAATAGGTTTAGACCTCTTCAGATAATATTTGAGAGCTCTGACAGGGCAAAGAACTCTCTCTAGTTCGTTACCTACCATGTTGGAGAGGCTAGGTATTTCGAACGATCTAGGCCAAGGACGTGAAGGAAGCTCGTTCTTTGCTAGGAATCCAAGCTGAAAAGAACATGTTGCAGATTCGGTTGTGAAACCAATGTTCTTGCTGAAGGCATGAACCTCACTGACTCTCTTAGCTGTTGCAAGGCAAACGAGAAAAGCAGTCTTGAGGGTAAAATCCTTGAAGGAAGCTGACTGAAGAGGTTCGAACCTAGATGTCATAAGGAACCTTAAGACTACGTCTAGATTCCAGCCTGGAGTGGAAAGACGACGTTCTTTAGACGTCTCAAAAGACTTGAGAATGTCTTGAAGGTCCTTGTTGGAAGACAGGTCCAAACCCCTGTGGCGGAGAACTGAGGCCAACATGCTCCTATATCCTTTAATCGTAGGTGTTGAAAGGGATCTCTCATTCCTAAGATGAAGAAGGAAGTCAGCTATTTTGATCACAGAGGTATTGGTAGAGGATATTGAATTGGCTCTACACCAGCTTCGGAAGACCTCCCACTTAGACTGGTAGACTCTACGAGTGGAAATTCTTCTAGCTCTGGCAATCGCACTGGCTGCCTCCTTCGAAAAGCCTCTAGCTCTAGCGAATCTTTCGACAGTCTGAAGGCAGTCAGCCGAAGAGCGTGGAGGTTTGGATGCAACCTGTCTACGTGTGGTTGACGTAGAAGGTCCACTCTTAGAGGTAGAGTCCTGGGGAAGTCGACTAGCCATTGAAGTACCTCTGTGTACCATTCTCTTGCAGGCCAAAGGGGAGCAACCAGCGTCAGCCGTGTCCCTTCGTGCGAGACGAATTTCTGCAGAACTTTGTTTATTATCTTGAACGGAGGGAATGCGTACAGGTCGAGATGGGACCAGTTCAGAAGAAAAGCATCCACATGAACCGCTGCAGGGTCTGGAACAGGGGAACAATAAAGCGGAAGTCTCTTGGTTATGGAGGTGGCAAACAGATCTATGGTAGGTTGACCCCACAAGGTCCAAAGTCTGTTGCACACACTCTTGTGGAGGGTCCATTCCGTGGGAATGACCTGATTCCTTCTGCTGAGGCGATCCGCTGAAACATTCATATCGCCCTGGATGAACCTCGTGACCAGAGAGAGGTTTAGACCTCTTGACCAAATGAGGAGGTCCTTTGCGATCTCGTAAAGGCTCCTCGAATGGGTCCCTCCTTGCTTGGAGATGTAAGCCAAGGCTGTGGTGTTGTCTGAATTCACCTCCACCACTTTGCCTAGCAGGAGGGACTTGAAGTTCAACAGGGCTAGATGAACTGCTAACAGTTCCTTGCAGTTGATGTGGAGTAATCCTTGTTCCTTGTTCCATACTCCTGAGCATTCCCGTCCGTCCAAGGTCGCACCCCAGCCCGAGTCCGATGCATCTGAGAAGAGATGAAGATGGGGGGTCTGGATGGCCAATGATAGACCCTCCTTGAGAAGGAGATTGTGCTTCCACCACAGGAGAGTGGTCTTCATCTCTTGGTTGATAGGGATAGAGACTGCTTCTAGAGTCGAGCCCTTGTCCCAATGAGCCGCAAGGTGGAATTGAAGAGGGCGGAGGTGGAGTCTCCCTAGCTCGACAAACAGGGCCAGTGATGAGAGGGTCCCTGTGAGACTCATCCACTGTCTCACTGAGCAATTGCTCCTCTTCAGCATGCTCATGATGCTTGGTTTATCCTGGGGGCCGATGGAAAAGCCCGAAAATCCCGACTCTGAATCTCCATTCCCAGGTACACAATGGATTGGGAGGGAATGAGTTGAGATTTCTCTAAATTGACTAATAGACCTAGGTCTCTGATTAAATCTAAAGTCCAATTGAGGTTCTCCAGACAACGACGACTCGTGGAGGCTCTCAACAGCCAGTCGTCTAGGTAGAGGGAGGCTCTGATGTTCGATAAGTGTAGGAATTTCGCTACATTCCTCATCAGATGAGTAAAGACCATAGGAGCTGTGCTTAGGCCAAAACACAGGGCTTGGAACTGATAGACAACCTTTCCGAAAACGAATCTCAGGAAAGGTTGGGAGTCTGGATGAATGGGAACGTGAAAGTATGCATCTTTCAAGTCCAACGAGACCATCCAGTCCTCCTGTCTGACCGCTGCTAAGACCGACTTGGTCGTCTCCATCGTGAACGTCTGCTTGGTGACATACTCGTTGAGAGAGCTGACGTCCAGCACCGGTCTCCAACCTCCTGTCTTCTTGGCCACAAGAAAGAGACGGTTGTAGAAGCCCGGGGATTGATGGTCCCGGACTATAACCACTGTCTTCTTGGCCACAAGAAAGAGACGGTTGTAGAAGCCCGGGGATTGATGGTCCCGGACTATAACCACTGCCTTCTTCTGCACAAGTAGCGACACCTCCTGTTGCAATGCTAGCCTCTTGTCCTCTTCTTTGTAGTTGGGAGAGAGGTTGATGGGGCGATGTGGTCAGAGGTGGTTTGAGGCAGAATGGAATCTTGTAACCGTACCTCAGCCAACTGACAGACTGTGCGTCTGCACCTCTCTTCTCCCAGGCTCGCCAGAAGATCTTGAGTCTGGCTCCTACTGTTGTCTGGAGAATCTGAGAGTCAGTTCTTTCCCTTAGATGTCCTGGGTCCTTTCCTAGACTTGCTCCTGTGAGAGTCTGGACGGGAGCTTCCTCGGCTGGGGGCTCTACCACGAAAGGGCGGTATGAACCTCGTAGCCGGGGTATCAGCCACTGGGGAGCGATAAGTCTTGGGGACTGAGGTGGCAACCTTAGACTTACGAGCCGATGAGGCTACAAGATCGTGCGTGTCCTTTTGTATCAGGGCAGCCGACAAGTCCTTAACTAGCTCCTCGGGAAAGAGGAACTTTGAGAGTGGAGCAAAAAGGAGTTGTGACCGTTGGCACGGTGTAATGCTGGCGGAAAGGAAGGTACACAGTTGTTCCCTTTTCTTCAACACCCCTGATACAAATAACGACGCTAGCTCACCCGATCCATCTCTGATGGCCTTATCCATGCAGGACATGATTAGCATGGCAGAATCTTTGTCCGCAGGAGAGGTTTTCTTGCTGAGGGCTCCCAGGCACCAGTCGAGAAAGTTGAACATTTCAAAAGCTCTGAACAACCCTTTCAGAAGATGATCCAGGTCTGAGAAGGTCCAACAAACCTTCGAGCGTCTCATAGCAGTCCTCCGAGGCGAGTCCACCAGACTTGAGAAGTCAGCCTGGGCAGAGGCAGGTACTCCCAAGCCTGGTGCTTCCCCTGTGGCATACCAAACGCAACCTTTCGAAGCGAGCTTCGTTGGAGGGAACATGAAGGAAGTCTTGCCAAGGTGTTGTTTAGACTGCAGCCACTCCCCTAAGATCCTTAAAGCCCTCTTGGAGGATCTAGCTAGGACAAGCTTAGTATAGTTGGACTTAGCTTGTTGTACACCCCAGCGAAAACTCAGATGGAGGAGAGCGGGGAATAGCAGAGACGAAGTGGTCTGGGTAAATCTCCCTGAGTAGAGCCAAGACCTTTCGAAAATCAATCGACAATGGAGAAAGCTTAGACTCTTCCACGTCTGATGAGGGATCAAGGTGTGCCTCCTCATCATCCGACACCTCATCAGCAGAGGGTAGCGAAGCGATCGGACCAGAATGCTGAACCGCAGAGTCAGAACGGGTAGGAACAATAACAGAGGTTTCCT
>NC_090725.1:104659504-104673219 GCF_036898095.1 Palaemon carinicauda | reverse complement strand
TTATCTTGCAAGTGCCATGCTCTGCGTTTACAGGGTGAGGGCCGTGTTCTGGAAATATGCTCCAGAAGAACTCGCCAGGCTAGCCATGCTGCGAAAACCCCAATGGAAATCGTGGTCGCAATCGCCCTGGAGCTCGCGCGATGGTAATTCAAAGATTTGCGCGTGGGCGAACGTGGAAGCGCCCATGCGCGGCCACGCAGGAACGCAAACGAAGGTGAGCTAAGGAGCGCAGAAGGAGGGCGAGAGCTGGTGGTCGGCGAGCGGATAACCCATAGACGAGCAATGGATACTGCAAGAATTAAGCCGACGTTCGTGCGAAGAAACACCGTCGGTTCGCGCGAAGAAACACCGTCGGTTCGCCGCGACGGAACACCGTCGGTTCGCGCGACGGAACAGCGTCGGTTTCGCGCGACGGAACACCGTCGGTTCGCGCGACGGAACACCGTCGGTTCGCGCGACGGGAACACCGTCGGATTCGCGCGACGGAACACCGTCGGTTCGGCGCGACGGAACAGCGTCGGTTCGCGCGACGGAACACCGTCGGTTCGCGCGACGGAAACACCGTCGGTTCGCGCGACGGAACAGCGTCAGTTCGCGCGACGGGAACAGCGTCCGTCCGCGCGACGGAATACCGTTTGGTTCGTGCGTCGGGCGAACATTGGAGAGCATGTGCGCGGACTCGCATGAGCGTAGACGTGCAGGCACGTGGGCGTGTGGGCGCGCAGGCGAATGATCGCGCGGGAGCGCAGGCAAGCGGTCACGCGGGCACGCAGGCGAGCGGTCACGCAGGCCGAGCGGTCACGCAGGCGAGCGGTCACGCAGAGCGCGCAGGCGAGCGGGTCGCGCAATGCGAACGGCGTGCGCAGAGCGAGCGGTCGCGAGGGTGGGCAGGTGAATGAGCGCGAGTCCGAGGCGGCGAACGCAAGCGTTAGCGCGATGGCGAGGAAACGCGCTGCCGCGTGGGCGAGGAAGACCGCTGGCGATATGGATCAAAGGCGATCGGTGGTGAGCTGGTGAGCGCTAACGCGCAGGTTGGCGATGGCGCGTTGTGGCATGTCGACGCGTTGGCGAGCGATGGCGAGCAGCATGCGCGGGGTGAGCCATCGCGCGATGGCGAGCAGCATGCGCGGGTGAACCATCGCGCGATGGCGAGCAGCATGCGCAGGTGGGCGATCGCGCGGATGGCGAGCAGCATCCGCAGGGGGGCGATCGCGCGATGGCGAGCAGCATCCGCAGGGGGGGGCGATCGCGCGATGGCGAGCAGCATGCGCAGGTGGGCGATCGCGCGATGGCGAGCAGCATGCGCAGGTGGGCGATCGCGCGATGGCGAGCAGCATGCGCAGGTGGGGCGATTCGCCGCGATGGCGAGCAGCATCCGCAGGTGGGCGAGCAGCATCCGCAGGTGGGGCGAGCAGCATCCGCAGGTGGGCGATCGCGCGATGGCGAGCAGCATCCGCAGGTGGGCGATCCGCGCGATGGCGAGCAGCATGCGCAGGTGGGCGATCGCGCGATGGCAAGCAGCATGCGCAGGTGGGCGATGGCGAGCAGCATGCGCAGGTGGGCGATGGCGAGCAGCATGCGCAGGTGGGGCGATGGCGAGCTAGTAGCTTGCGAAACCATGTTCCTTCAGAAGGGTTGGAGAACGTTGGCTGTAACACACGCGGGCGATCCGGAGATCGCCGAGAGACAGGTGATCGCTGACGTGTAGAACGCTGTTGAATAAGCGATACTAAAATCGCCTGTGCGCGCTGGCGAGCAGGTGATCGCTGGCGAGCCTGATGATCGCTGACGAGCAGAAGGCAACGCGTGGAAGCCTGCGCATAGAAGAAGAGTCCTTGACCCAGACCTGAACCGAAGTTCTAGATCGCGAGGGCGAACATGGGCGCGTAACAGGAACCAACAGGACAGCAGGGATGATCATCATGAGAGCGCTGATGAACAGGAGAGCGCTGGCGAAAGGAGAGCGCCTGGTCGCTAATACTGAGCAGGAGCAGGAGAGAACACAGCAGAGGGGCGCGCAGGGGAACCCTGACACGCAAGGGAAGAACCCCCGTGGGAGGCAACCCTTTGCCCCGAAGGGAAAGTTGTCCGTCGGGAGACAGATGTCCATCGGAAGACCGTAGCCTGTCCGCCGGGAGACTGATGTCCGTTGGAAGACCGTTGTCCGTCGGGAAGACCGTTGCCCGTCGGAAGACGAGATCAGACTGCTGTCCATCTGCACCAAGGCGGAAGATCAAGAAAAAGGAGTTGTAGGCTGCAAACGGAGATTCAAAAAGGCGCCTCTTAGCACCCTTATAGGGAGATGAGAGGCCATTACGACGAGGCGGACGGTGGGCTTTACGGCGAGGGAGGCCAACAGCAACAGCAGCAGAAGAATCCTCCGAAGAGGAGTGTCTCTTGAGTGTACTCTCTCGCGAAACGAAAGAGAAACACTTCATAGAAGAGACTGGTCAGCCAGTGACCTAAAAGGAGCAATCCTCCGAAGAGGGGCTCCTGCAGTTGCCCAGCCCCTTGAACGAAACTGCAGGTGTGACCGCTCAGCACCAAGAGCATAGTCGCACGAAAAAAAGGCAAGAGAAGAACCCCCCAAAAGGGGAAAAACTCAAGCCTGGACAGGAAAAACTTCCCTCGGAAGGAAAGTTACCCGCCCAAGGAGGCAAACCTCCTGAGAGTTCCTAAAATGAACTGGAGAGCTGTCCCGTCGTCACGGGAGTACTTCCAGTAGAAGGAGACACGCCCCCTGACGAAAATACAAGGGGGGAGAGCAGCAACAGGCCGAATCCCCAGGCCTCAACAAGACACCTCACACCGTTGCCATATTACAGAAACGGACTAGATCGGTAACTGTAAAAAAATAAACAAAAATCATTAGTACACATTCATTCCCCCGGGAAGGCTCTGAAGAGGAATCCCGAGGGAAAGGAAACAAGAATTACACAACAGGCACGTGCCCTCACAACCACTTACACTCACGGAAGGAGAGCTGTAACCAAACCAGAATTATAACAATTATAATTATGAAACTATGTAATTATGTAATTTAAAAATGAATGAACACTAAAGAAAGAACGAAAACCCCAAAAGGAATCGTTCTACAAGCTGAAAAAAAAAAACAACTACTATTAGATTCATAAACTAATTGAGACAAACGTACGGCCGTAGCAACCCCCCCCCCCCACACGGAAAGGAAGCTACAAGGGCGTAGTAACACGTAGTAAAAGGAGTGAACGACCTCAAGAGAGAGAGAGAGAGAGAAAGACCGAAGTCAAACTCGATTTGCCACCCATAAAATTACGCCGTGGTGGCCTAACTGCCGAGGACACCACGTAGATATCGTACACTACACACACAAATCTGAAAAGGAAACTTACTGGTTTCTATACTCAAATATATATACAAACATGAAAACATGTTTACATATATATTGAGTAAAAGAAAAGTAAGCGATTAAAGTAAAGACCAAAACAAACAATGGCTGCCAAGAGAGGACCAAGACAGAGACGTCTGTCACAGTCCGAGCCAAAAGTGAAAGTGAGCATTCATCTGTGTGTGAGGGGGGGAGGAGTAGCTAGCTACCACTCCCCTACCCCCCCGCTAACTAGCGCGGGGGTAATACACCCTCGTTAGATGCTAATGGGCTCGCCAATTTCAGCTGCGCTAAAAGGTAAACCCAATGTAAATAGCGTGGTTTGTATTTCGGTTACGGAACAAACGTCTATTTTTTTTCCGAGAGAGAGAGGAGAGAGAGAGAGAGAGAGAGAGAGAGAGAGAGAGAGAGAGAGAGAGAGAGAGAGATTAAACAAAAATGTGTTTAGAGTACATATGATTTTTAACACCGTCAACGAGTTGAAAAACAATTAAATGTAACTAAGAAAGTAATAACAGCTAATCTGAATTCCTTTATTAACTAAAACAAATATTGATACAAACACACTCGTGTGCGTATGCACAAAACACACACACACGTGCAAAAATTGCTACGCAGTAAGAGAGACGGTCGGGAGGAGGTAGAGATGGTGACTGCGATAACATACCGTAACTCGTCACTGAAAGTGATGAAAATAAAAAATCAAAAGAAAAAAAAATGTAAAAAATATGAAATATAAAAAAAAAATATATAAATGAGCTAAGTTAGATTAAAATTTCCGTAGTGTAAGTTACGGTATGTTATCGCAGTCACCATCTCTACCTCCTCGCCGATCGTGTCTCCTCGTGCGTGTGTGTTTGTGCATACGCACACGAGCGTGTTTGTATCAATATTTGTTTTAGTTAATAAAGGAATTCAGATTTGCTGATATTGTTTTTTTAGTTACATTTAACTGTCCTTTCAACTCGTTAACAGCTGTTAAAAATCATATGTACACAACACATTTTTGTTTAATCTCTCATTTTTGTTTACTCTCTCTCTCTCTCTCTCTCTCAGAAAAAATTAATAGACGTCTCTAACACTAACAGTGAGAACGAGAGGAGAGAGAGAGAGAGAGAGAGAGAGAGAGAGAGAGGAGAGAGAGAGAGAGAGAGAGAGAGAGAGAGAGGAGAGAGAGAGAGTATTTATTTAAAGAACATGTTAACACCATGTCTACCTTCTCGCTGATCGTCCGTCTCCTCCTGGCGTAGCAAATCCTACACCTGCGTTGGCCTGTCTCTAAGGTAAAGTGGCAATAAAACACATTTTTTTTTTTATTTCTTTATAATTATCTTTTTTACATGCTTCTTTCATATTATGCAGTTATGTTATTGTTATGTGTAATTATGTATAGCCATTTATTAAGGATTTATTATGGGTTTTTAGGCTGAGGAACGAATTAAATGAATTACCATTTATTCTTATGGGAAAATTCGTTTCTACATTCGAACATTTTCTACATCCGAAGTTGGTTGTGGAACGAATTAAATTCGTAAGTAGAGGTACCACTGTATATCGAGTACAAGAAAAATGTTATTTTTATTAATAAAATAAATTTTTGAATATACTTACCCGATAATCATGTAGCTGTCAACTCCGTTGCCCGACAGAATTCTATGGAGGGATACGCCAGCTATCACAATACTAGAAGGGGGTGTACTTACCAGCGCCACCTGTGGCCAGGTACTCAATCATTTGTTGTTGACACCTCCTCAATTATTCCTCGGTCCACTGGTTCTCTCTGGGGAGGAAAGGGAGGGTCGATTAAATCATGATTATCGGGTAAGTATATTCAAAAATTTATTTTATTAATAAAAATAACATTTTTCAATATTAAACTTACCCGATAATCATGTAGCTGATTCACACCCAGGGAGGTGGGTGAAAACCAGTGTACATGATTAAAGGATAGCTAAGTATCCCATATTTCATATAACAGTTATCTCAAATAACAATGAAATAATAAGTACCTGGTAAGGAAGTCGAATAGAACCGTTACTCTGCCTTTTATTTAAAGTTCGTCTTCCTTACTGAGCGCAGCGTTCCTCTTGGAGGCTGAATCAACCCAAAGGTGCCAAAGTACACGGGGTTGCAACCCCTACTAAAGGACCTCTACCAAACCTTTAACCCAGGCGCTTCTCAAGAATGAATAGACCACCCGCCAAATCCAAGGATGCGGAAGGCTTCTTAGCCTACCGTAACAACCATAAAAACAACAATAAAAGTATTCAAGAGAAAGGTTAAAAAAAAGGTTATGGGATTAAGGGAATGTAGTGGCTGAGCCCTCACCTACTACTGCACTCGCTGCTACGAATGGTCCCAGGGTGTAGCAGTTCTCGTAAAGAGACTGGACATCTTTCAGATAAAATGATGCAAACACTGACTTGCTCCTCCAATAGGTTGCATCCATAATGCTCTGCAGAGAACGGTTTTTATTAAAGGCCAACGAAGTAGCTACAGCTCTTACTTCGTGGGTCCTTACCTTCAGCAATGCAAGGTCTTCCTCCTTTAAGTGAGAGTGTGCTTCTCTGATCAGAAGCCTTATATAGTACGAAAGCCCATTCTTGGACATGGGTCTCGAGGGTTTCTTGATGGCACACCATAAGGCTTCTGACTGTCCTCGAATAGGTTTAGACCTCTTCAGATAATATTTGAGAGCTCTGACAGGGCAAAGAACTCTCTCTAGTTCGTTACCTACCATGTTGGAGAGGCTAGGTATTTCGAACGATCTAGGCCAAGGACGTGAAGGAAGCTCGTTCTTTGCTAGGAATCCAAGCTGAAAAGAACATGTTGCAGATTCGGTTGTGAAACCAATGTTCTTGCTGAAGGCATGAACCTCACTGACTCTCTTAGCTGTTGCAAGGCAAACGAGAAAAGCAGTCTTGAGGGTAAAATCCTTGAAGGAAGCTGACTGAAGAGGTTCGAACCTAGATGTCATAAGGAACCTTAAGACTACGTCTAGATTCCAGCCTGGAGTGGAAAGACGACGTTCTTTAGACGTCTCAAAAGACTTGAGAATGTCTTGAAGGTCCTTGTTGGAAGACAGGTCCAAACCCCTGTGGCGGAGAACTGAGGCCAACATGCTCCTATATCCTTTAATCGTAGGTGTTGAAAGGGATCTCTCATTCCTAAGATGAAGAAGGAAGTCAGCTATTTTGATCACAGAGGTATTGGTAGAGGATATTGAATTGGCTCTACACCAGCTTCGGAAGACCTCCCACTTAGACTGGTAGACTCTACGAGTGGAAATTCTTCTAGCTCTGGCAATCGCACTGGCTGCCTCCTTCGAAAAGCCTCTAGCTCTAGCGAATCTTTCGACAGTCTGAAGGCAGTCAGCCGAAGAGCGTGGAGGTTTGGATGCAACCTGTCTACGTGTGGTTGACGTAGAAGGTCCACTCTTAGAGGTAGAGTCCTGGGGAAGTCGACTAGCCATTGAAGTACCTCTGTGTACCATTCTCTTGCAGGCCAAAGGGGAGCAACCAGCGTCAGCCGTGTCCCTTCGTGCGAGACGAATTTCTGCAGAACTTTGTTTATTATCTTGAACGGAGGGAATGCGTACAGGTCGAGATGGGACCAGTTCAGAAGAAAAGCATCCACATGAACCGCTGCAGGGTCTGGAACAGGGGAACAATAAAGCGGAAGTCTCTTGGTTATGGAGGTGGCAAACAGATCTATGGTAGGTTGACCCCACAAGGTCCAAAGTCTGTTGCACACACTCTTGTGGAGGGTCCATTCCGTGGGAATGACCTGATTCCTTCTGCTGAGGCGATCCGCTGAAACATTCATATCGCCCTGGATGAACCTCGTGACCAGAGAGAGGTTTAGACCTCTTGACCAAATGAGGAGGTCCTTTGCGATCTCGTAAAGGCTCCTCGAATGGGTCCCTCCTTGCTTGGAGATGTAAGCCAAGGCTGTGGTGTTGTCTGAATTCACCTCCACCACTTTGCCTAGCAGGAGGGACTTGAAGTTCAACAGGGCTAGATGAACTGCTAACAGTTCCTTGCAGTTGATGTGGAGTAATCCTTGTTCCTTGTTCCATACTCCTGAGCATTCCCGTCCGTCCAAGGTCGCACCCCAGCCCGAGTCCGATGCATCTGAGAAGAGATGAAGATGGGGGGTCTGGATGGCCAATGATAGACCCTCCTTGAGAAGGAGATTGTGCTTCCACCACAGGAGAGTGGTCTTCATCTCTTGGTTGATAGGGATAGAGACTGCTTCTAGAGTCGAGCCCTTGTCCCAATGAGCCGCAAGGTGGAATTGAAGAGGGCGGAGGTGGAGTCTCCCTAGCTCGACAAACAGGGCCAGTGATGAGAGGGTCCCTGTGAGACTCATCCACTGTCTCACTGAGCAATTGCTCCTCTTCAGCATGCTCATGATGCTTGGTTTATCCTGGGGGCCGATGGAAAAGCCCGAAAATCCCGACTCTGAATCTCCATTCCCAGGTACACAATGGATTGGGAGGGAATGAGTTGAGATTTCTCTAAATTGACTAATAGACCTAGGTCTCTGATTAAATCTAAAGTCCAATTGAGGTTCTCCAGACAACGACGACTCGTGGAGGCTCTCAACAGCCAGTCGTCTAGGTAGAGGGAGGCTCTGATGTTCGATAAGTGTAGGAATTTCGCTACATTCCTCATCAGATGAGTAAAGACCATAGGAGCTGTGCTTAGGCCAAAACACAGGGCTTGGAACTGATAGACAACCTTTCCGAAAACGAATCTCAGGAAAGGTTGGGAGTCTGGATGAATGGGAACGTGAAAGTATGCATCTTTCAAGTCCAACGAGACCATCCAGTCCTCCTGTCTGACCGCTGCTAAGACCGACTTGGTCGTCTCCATCGTGAACGTCTGCTTGGTGACATACTCGTTGAGAGAGCTGACGTCCAGCACCGGTCTCCAACCTCCTGTCTTCTTGGCCACAAGAAAGAGACGGTTGTAGAAGCCCGGGGATTGATGGTCCCGGACTATAACCACTGTCTTCTTGGCCACAAGAAAGAGACGGTTGTAGAAGCCCGGGGATTGATGGTCCCGGACTATAACCACTGCCTTCTTCTGCACAAGTAGCGACACCTCCTGTTGCAATGCTAGCCTCTTGTCCTCTTCTTTGTAGTTGGGAGAGAGGTTGATGGGCGATGTGGTCAGAGGTGGTTTGAGGCAGAATGGAATCTTGTAACCGTACCTCAGCCAACTGACAGACTGTGCGTCTGCACCTCTCTTCTCCCAGGCTCGCCAGAAGATCTTGAGTCTGGCTCCTACTGTTGTCTGGAGAATCTGAGAGTCAGTTCTTTCCCTTAGATGTCCTGGGTCCTTTCCTAGACTTGCTCCTGTGAGAGTCTGGACGGGAGCTTCCTCGGCTGGGGGCTCTACCACGAAAGGGCGGTATGAACCTCGTAGCCGGGGTATCAGCCACTGGGGAGCGATAAGTCTTGGGGACTGAGGTGGCAACCTTAGACTTACGAGCCGATGAGGCTACAAGATCGTGCGTGTCCTTTTGTATCAGGGCAGCCGACAAGTCCTTAACTAGCTCCTCGGGAAAGAGGAACTTTGAGAGTGGAGCAAAAAGGAGTTGTGACCGTTGGCACGGTGTAATGCTGGCGGAAAGGAAGGTACACAGTTGTTCCCTTTTCTTCAACACCCCTGATACAAATAACGACGCTAGCTCACCCGATCCATCTCTGATGGCCTTATCCATGCAGGACATGATTAGCATGGCAGAATCTTTGTCCGCAGGAGAGGTTTTCTTGCTGAGGGCTCCCAGGCACCAGTCGAGAAAGTTGAACATTTCAAAAGCTCTGAACAACCCTTTCAGAAGATGATCCAGGTCTGAGAAGGTCCAACAAACCTTCGAGCGTCTCATAGCAGTCCTCCGAGGCGAGTCCACCAGACTTGAGAAGTCAGCCTGGGCAGAGGCAGGTACTCCCAAGCCTGGTGCTTCCCCTGTGGCATACCAAACGCAACCTTTCGAAGCGAGCTTCGTTGGAGGGAACATGAAGGAAGTCTTGCCAAGGTGTTGTTTAGACTGCAGCCACTCCCCTAAGATCCTTAAAGCCCTCTTGGAGGATCTAGCTAGGACAAGCTTAGTATAGTTGGACTTAGCTTGTTGTACACCCAGCGAAAACTCAGATGGAGGAGAGCGGGGAATAGCAGAGACGAAGTGGTCTGGGTAAATCTCCCTGAGTAGAGCCAAGACCTTTCGAAAATCAATCGACAATGGAGAAAGCTTAGACTCTTCCACGTCTGATGAGGGATCAAGGTGTGCCTCCTCATCATCCGACACCTCATCAGCAGAGGGTAGCGAAGCGATCGGACCAGAATGCTGAACCGCAGAGTCAGAACGGGTAGGAACAATAACAGAGGTTTCCTCTTCCTGTAACTGTTGAGGGAAAACCTGAGGCTCAGACTGCAAAGGCTGAACAACAGACGAAGCAGAAGGCAGGCGCATGGGTGAAGGAGGTTGACTCCTAGCAAGAGTTGAACCCAAGGATTGCACAAGCTGAGCGGAGGACGGAGGCGGAGTAGTCCGTTCCTGTTCCTGTGAGATGAGTGGAGCATGAAGAGGTTGAGGCTGCGCAGAACAAGGTAAAGTTCTCGCAAGCTGAGGCTCCTGAGGCGCAAGTCCAGGGTGTAGAGGAGCTTGCCTTGAGGAGGGTTGAGCTCGCTGCAGCGATGGTTGAGCAGACAGACTCACGGAGGGGAGAGGTTGTTGTACCCCAACCGAGAGTTGCACCACTGGTGGAGCAGCAAGGGGAGGCGGAGGAAGAGTGGAATAACTCTCCTGATCCCAAAGCAAGGGTTGCCTTAAAGAAGGCTGAGGCTGAACAACACTGGGAACAGCGAACTCCGAAAGTGGCTCAACATCGTACGCCTGGCAGATGGTGCTGCGACCAGGCGGAGCAGGTGCAGGCTGGGCGAGCACAGGCGGAGCGAGAACAGGCGGAGGGAGTGTAGGCGGAGGAGGAGGTGCAACACTCTCAGCCCGACACTCACGCATCAAGTCCGAAAGCTGAGCTTGCATGGACTGAAGCAGGGTCCACTTGGGGTCGGCAGAAACGATAACAGACTGAGGTAAAGTCACAGTCGGGCTCTGTTTTGGCAGAACCTTACTCCTCTTGGGCGGAGTACAGTCGACAGAAGACTGAGGCGAGTCAGAGCTGAGCCAATGACTGCAACCTGGCTGAGCACTCGCGGACTGAACTCTACGTTTAAGCGGTCTCGAGACCTGAGACCAACGTTTCTTCCCTGCTAGTTGATCAGCGGACGAGAAGACGGGCTCAATCGTCTGCAGGTGGGAGTGACGGTCTAAGGAAGACACGCCCGCAACCACCGAGGATAGTTCTGTGCGCCTAACAAGGCCTGTCGAACCCTTAAGCCCTTCGACATTGCTTCTCCCCTGGGCATGGGAGCTTGCAAGAGGTCCCGGACTGGGAGGACGACTGGCTCGCACAGAAAAATCCTCACGCACCACACTGGCACCACTAGCACTTGGCACTGCACCGACACTAGCACTCGTCACAGCACTGGCACTATTTCCACCCACTGCACTCTTGACCTTCAGTTCTTTAACCTCGGCCATCAGAGACTTATGGTCACTTACCACTGATTCTACTTTATCTCCTAAAGCCTGAATAGCACGCAAAACAATTGACATATCAGGCGGAGGGCACACAGTAGGTTCGGGGGTAGCCACTACAGGGGTAGGAAAAGGTAGGGGATCATGAGGTGAGGAAAACATAGAAGAGTGAGAAGAACTTCTCCTAACTCTACCTCTCTCTAACTTAGATGAATATTTTAAAAGACGGACAAATTCCAATTCCGAAAGTCCGGCGCATTCCTCACATCGATTTTCTAATAGACAGGGCCTGTCCCTACAGTCAGAACAAGCGGTGTGAGGATCTACCGAGGCCTTCGGAATACGCCTATTGCAAGACCTACATCGTCTATGGGAGGGGGCTTGCGAAACGTCAGACATCTTGTTTCAAAGAGTTAGCCAAAGGGTGATCCAAAAACAAGCAAAATTCATTAACCGTTAATCAGTATTATATAAAAGCTATCTAGCTAATATAAAAAGGATTCCAGTAAAGCGACAGCCGTTAATCTGAGAGAATACTTCACCAAATATCCGTGAATAAACTCGAAGACCATAAGCGTATCCCAGAACGTCTAGCCGGAAGCACGACAGAGGAATAATTGAGGAGGTGTCAACAACAAATGATTGAGTACCTGGCCACAGGTGGCGCTGGTAAGTACACCCCCTTCTAGTATTGTGATAGCTGGCGTATCCCTCCATAGAATTCTGTCGGGCAACGGAGTTGACAGCTACATGATTATCGGGTAAGTTTAATATTGAAAAGTAAGGGATTAAGTAAAGACAAAACAAATAATGGCTGCCAAGCGAGGACGAAGACAGGCACGTCTGTCCATCGTCCGAGCCAAAAATGAAGTGAGACATTTCACCGGTGTGTGAGGGGGGGAGGGGTAGCAAGCTACCCCTCCCCCTACCCCTGCTAACTAGCGCGGGGTAGTAAACCCTCGTTAAAATCTAATGGCTCGTCAATTTCAGCTACGCCGAAAGTAAACGCAATGTAAATAGCGTGGTTTGTATTTCGGTTACGGAACAACTAATGATTTCTAAGAGACATTTGAAATTGTAAGAAGAGCATCATAAGCCCCCAAGCCTTTAAAAATCCAAACTGTAAATAAGGAATAGATATAATGTACGTCCAAGATATTTTGCCCACCTTTCAAAAAATTTAGATAGTAAGTTAGAAAAATTGTCCAGTAATTGGTAGGGCTAGAGTATCATTACCAATCTTCATACAAATGCAAAAATAACCTTTCCTAGCTAGCTTGCAAATGATGATAAAAATCCTTAGAGCTTAGAAATTAACTGTCTTTGCATAAAAAGAAAATTGTCATTTGGGTCTACACCTTCATACATATCAATATTATCTATTTCCATACCATTATAAAATGTACTTGTACAATCAAACACAACTTCAGCAAGGCCCTAGCAAACAAACAGGGTACTGATTATAACCTAAAGTTGGAATTGTGTGGCATACTGCATGTTGTACTGAAGGTTTTGTGCAGCATCCATTTGATTCAAAGTTGTATTATTTGTTTCCTTTCTAACTACTTTCATTTGCGTATCTTTTCATTAATATTTTCAACTTATTTATGTTTAGCAGCAACTTTCAACTCACTCATGATCAAATCTTTCAGCCCCTTCTAAAATCTGGAAACGTGACTCAGTAGTCAGGTTAGGTTAGATTGAAGGTTTATTTACAATTTAAAAGCATAACCTGGAATCTTGTTCAGACAAAAGTCAATAATAATATATGGGGAAAACCTTGATAAAAAAATAAGAGTATAAAAAGAAAGGTAAATACTTCAACTTCTGGAAGAAAAAAGAAGAAATAAAAATGAGAAAATCATGGTTCCTACCATAGCACCAATGAGTTCCATGGGCTAAAGCTTAAAAAAGTGGAAAGCTATGAGATGGTGTTATTATTATTATTATTATTACTAGCCAAGCTACAACCCTAGTTGGAAAAGCAAGATGCTATATGCCCGAGGGGTCCAACAGGGAAAAATAAACGCAGTGAGGGAAGGAAATAAGCAATAGGATATTGCTCCACACAATAAAAGTAAGAGTACCCTTTTTAAATCAACTCTTAGTATGCTGGCCAATTAAGTATCAAGCTCTGGTAAGGGAGTACAGTAGTTGGTATTTCACATGAACACTTATTTCCTAAAATTAAAATGTTATCCAAACTTACAGATAAGAATTTGTGGCAAGAACTAAATTTCAAGATTGTACATACCCGATGTCTGTGGGCAAGGCAGAAATTCTTTGAGCACACTATACAAATTACGGGAGCCAATTCACCATCCTTACATCCTTGGAGTTCACAAGGATACCGTAATGGACCTCCTCCTGGCCCCTGTACAAAATTATTTCAACAACCTTTAATCTTTCTACTGCATGTGATTACATTGATATAAAATACTTATAAATAAGCAGTTTATTATTTCATTAAAAGATATGTAAACAATTTTCTGCTACATAGGCTTATATTTTAACTGTGTGTGCAATTGTGAATGTCTTTTAGTAGGTTTCCAATTTCAAAGATTTTTCTTGCTTTTCAGTTTCCATTTTGTTTCCCTAAAGATAATCTAAACATCATATTCAACAAAAAGAACACTTCATAATAAAAGTAATTATTTCAATACTTCCCTTCAATTCATTTACTGATAGTACTCTGACCATAAGCTTTTTGACAAAAAAAAAAATGGAAAAAAATCTCTCA
>NC_090725.1:104597004-104657004 GCF_036898095.1 Palaemon carinicauda | reverse complement strand
CTTGGGCACCCTCCTAGGAGAGATACAGGACTCCAGTAAAGAAGTCTGAGGGCTCCTCGCTGCTCCCACACGAGACGATTCTCCTACTCAAGGTGGGGTTCCTCCCATTGGTGCCGTGGGAGAATGACCCACCTCGCTGGACTCTCCTGAGGACGGAAAGGCTTCGTCCACAGGGGAAGGATAAACCGTCTGAGGGGAGGAAGGGGCCTTCCTGACGGACTTCTTGGGAGCCAGTTTGACCCTAGGAGAAGTTACCACGAAGTCCACTCCTCTCCTCCTCTTCAGCGGGGACGAGGCTGCCGTTGGTTTGAGGCCTAGATCAGCGAGGACCGGCTTAACAGCCTGGACGACCACTTTGATCAGAGACCCGAACCAAGGCTGACAGAATCGGTGTCAGCGACTCCCGCTGAAGGGAAGGGGATCGGGCGATCCTTAGGAGTGAATACCACAGGGCCTGCCTGAAAAGAAGAAGGGTGTTGCCTAGACCTCTCTGAAGAATCTTCCTCCTCCTGCAAGAGCGCTGCTCTGCGCTTACGCGGTGGAGATCGTGACGATAATCTGGAAGTACGCGTCGCTCCCGAGGACTCGCAAGGTTGCCTGTGCTGCGAAACCCGGCGGGAATCGCGATCGGGGTCGCGCTGGTAAAATCGCGGGTTCGCGCGCGGGCGAACGTTGGCGCGCATGCGCGCGGAGATGAAGGGGCGGGCGAAAGTTGGCGCGTGGGCGAGGGGGCGCGCGGGCGGTGGCGGCCAGGAGAACGACAGCGTACAGGGGAGCGATGGCGCGTTGGCGAGCGATGGCGCGTAGGCGATCGGCTGCGCACAGGCAAGTTAGCGCGTGGGCGCGCAGGAGACCTTCGGCAATCCGATGTGAGGGCGCGCGGGCACGTTGGAGAGTGCTTGTGCGCAGGCGAAGGATCGCGCGGGCACGCGGGAGATCGCTGGCGCGTTGGAGATCGCTAACGCGTAGTGACGTGGTCGGGAGCTATCAAATGGGCTGCAGGACCAGAAGGTGAAGTGGCGCGTAGGGGCGAACGCTCGCGGGCTTGCACCGGAGACTTCTCGTGGGCGCGCAGGAGCTCGACCAGGTCTAGAAGAGCGCACCGTAGTGTGCGCGCAGGCAAAGGCTGGCGCGTGGGCGGGGTCTGCGGGCGCGTAGGAGATCGACGGTGAGGGGGCAAAGGAGCAGCCTCCTTGCTTGCACCCAGATCCGGAGATCGTGGGCGCGCGGGCGAACGTTGGCGCGCATCTGGACCAGGGCGCGCAGATGTGCGCTGGCGAGCAGGTGATCGTAGGCGCTCAGGAGTACGTGGGCGCGCAGCAGGAACGGGGCGCGCAGATGTGAGCTCGCGAGCAGGAGAGAGCTGCCGCACAGGAGATCCCTGACGAGCAGGGGAGCGCTGACGCGTAGGAGAGCGCTGACGCGTAGGAGAGCGCTGACGCGCAGGCGAGCAGGAGATCTACGGCAAGAAGATGTGGGGCGTGAAGAGTCTGAAGGGTCCACAGCAGGTGAGAGCTTGCGCGCTACAGCGCGCAGGAGAACGTGAGCGCGCAGGTAACACCTGGCGCTTAGGGGACTTAGTCTCAGTGGGAGACAAGGCCTTATGCCCCGAAGGGACCGGTGCCCGTTGGAAAACGGGGTGCGTAGGCGCCCACAGCGCATCTGCATCCGCAAACGGAGAAGGAAGGATAGCAGGTCTGGCAGGCGTCGGTGATCGCGAACGATCAGCTGAGAGGTCTAGCGGTACGGCTGTAACGGTCTAGTCACGTCGAGGAGGCTCCTCTGCGGGAGACGTCGAAGGCGAAGTACCAAAGAGGCGCCTCCTAATCCCCTTGTAATGGGAAGAAAGGCCTTGACGGCAAAGAGGAGGGCAAGCCTTACGGCGAAGACGACCTCGAGGGGCAGCAACACCGTCGTCGGTCCTCCGAAGAGGAGTCTCCGTCAGTGAACTCCCCCGGGGGGGAGAATCACCCGCAGGAGAGACCGTTGGACCCAGCTCCTCCCTCGAAGGATGTTCGGAGGGGGGAACCGAGCCTTCAGCAACATCAGCAACAACAGCAGGGGTTTGGCCCGACCCGTCGGAAGCCTCTGTCACAACAACGTCCACAATAGACAGAGGATCTACCTCTGCTATTACCGGCGACTGTTTGACAGCTGCACCCAACTGGATCAGGTCAAACAGGGCTTCCCTGGAGGGCGAGCCCTTAAGTCCCAAGGAAGCCCAAAGCTGCAAAAGATCATTGTTAGACACAGAATCATCAACATCAAAATCCTCCCCCGGAGGTGGAGGAGGAGGAGCTGCCTCGCTATGGGAGGCAACTCCCTCTCCCGAACCCCGAGGATGGTCAACAACAGAAAGGCCTACGCTACCACTCGACGGCCCCTCGCGAGAGACCGATCGAGTGGGAGCTTCGGAGGAGGTTCGGGCAACGGAATAAGAGTCTTTGGAACCTTCCTTCTTCAAGGCAGCCCTCGAAGGAGAAAGGTCACGCTTAGACTTCTTCTTACGTCGCCGGGAAAACCTCTCCCACTGGAAGGTAGACCACTCCCTGCACTCACTACAAGTTTTATTCCTTTCACACCGTTGACCTCGGCAGTATGGACATAATGAGTGAGGGTCGGTCTCGACCGCCGACAAGAACGTTCCACAAGGGTGGTCGGGAAGTCTAGGGCACTTCCGCATGATGAATGGAGGCCAACTTCCAAGCACACAAGCTGTAAGAAAAAGCAAACAAATTAAGGCTGTCAAAAATGCAAGGGTGAGATACAGGTCTGATCATCACCCGAGCCAAAAGTGAAGTGAATCAGTTCACCGGTGTGTGAGGGGGGAGGGGTAGCTAGCTACCCCTCCCCTACCCCTTCGCTAACTAGCGAGAGGGTAGTTAACCCTCGTTAAAAATCTAATGGCTCGTCATTTCAGCTACGCCGAAAGTAATACCCCATGTAAATAGCGTGGTTTGTATTTCGGTTACGGAACAATTAACTGTTAACAAATAAAAAACTTTTCAACTAACCTTATCTACAATGTTGTTATAATCTCCAGTGCAGTCATGATATTGTGGGGGAAAGTGATCTTTGCAGAACAAGGCACTACAAAAGTGGCATTTTATAGGGAGAAAATCCAACTGCTGGCAGGATGAGACTTGACATTGTTTCCCTAATTCTGGAAACTCCATGACATTTCTTTCAGAAAATCTACAACTAGGAATAAATGATTAAAAACTGCCAAATTACAAGCCAGTCTAAATTTTAATATCAACAATCAGTGTTTAAGTGTTTTTGACTAAAATATTATAAATTAAATAAGACTGAAATATTAAGTATTAGCATTTGGAGTCTGAAAATCAGACAGATTTGACAACATTAGGTCCTGCCACTTGTGCTCTTGTTGTCGTAAAGTTTGGTTAGGAGTTGTAGCATCAGGTTCTGGATCGGGAAGTTCTTGAATAGGAACGGCAATTTCGTCACTGGGAAGAGTATCTGTCCGCCACCCAGAATCCACCAGTTCTAATAAGCGCCCATCTAGTTGCACCTGAGAGTCCATAAGCACACTTCCTGTAAAAAACTAGAAAAGTACAGTACCAACCAAATCAAACTTTGTTTTTTATTAATTTGTTTCCTAACTCTGCAAACCAAAGTCTTTTAATGGTAGTACGCCTTCAGCGTAGCTGAGATGGCTACATAAGTTTTAACGAGGTAGTTAAAACTACCAGCAGGTGGCTGGTAAGCCCTTCCCAAAATAGTCCCCTAGAAAATAACTTTTGACCTTAGGCCTGGGAATTGCAGGGTAGTTGAGGCAGGAAATGTACCGTAACTTAAAAAGCTCATGTTTGTACAGCTAGGAATAATTCAAATTACTGTACTCAGAAAATTCATGATTTGTTCCTATAAGAATAAAACCAAGAGTCTCTAAAAAGAGACTCATCCTTAGAGAAGAAGGCAGTCCCTATGAACCAAAATCTAGCTGGTTTAACTTTCCCAGGAAATGTCAGAGCACTTGGTCCGGTATAGGAGGATATGTGTTGACTTCTGCCTGCCTCCTATTGGTCTGAACATGGAGATGTCACAGGCAATAAGTTAGGCACATACCAAATTAATGGTAATCGGTCATAGAACCTATTTCCTTTTACAGTATTAGGGTGCATTGTCCGAATGTATACGCATTAAGAATGAGTTCGTATGCATCTCCACAACAGATCTTGTTTATAAAGGAAGGTTGCTCAGTATGTAGCTCACCTGTATCTGACAACTGGCCTAATTCGTTGAGGCCATAACTGCTGCACTCATAAGAGAGAGGGAAAAAAGAAGTGGGAGCCTTTAAATATCAGCGGCCAGTTCCTCCAGCATGCATAGAAAATGGGAATCATCTTCACATTTTCAAGTCATTTGTAAGATATTTTTCTGCAAAACCTCTACACAAGAACACCACCTAACTCATCCTACAAGTACTGTCCTTACATACTTACCTATCAGGGAGGGTGGGCTAACACACCCCTGCGACCCCCCTTACATTGCCGTATTCTTAGCCAGCCGTCATCATACATACAGGTGTCTGCTATCATACATATAGACTACCCCAAGAAGTGTAGAATGCCAGTAATACTGCACTATCTTTCAATCTAGACTCGAGTCGCATTCAGTGTCTTGCACAAGATACAGCTTACAGCTTGTCTTGTGAAAGATAGGCTACAAAACCTTTTGTGCAGCCAACACATAAACAACGGTAAAAGTACCCAAGTATTTGTGGATATTCTCTTGCTGGTAGTGAAAAGTAAGGGAAATCTGTGATAAATTTAATATTTGTACTATATTTACCTTTCTTTTATTTCCTTTATCTGATGACAGCTTGTCAACACAAAAACAATTCTATCATTAAATACATATGAACCAATAAAGAGACAATATAGTTCAAACACCATGAATCCAATCAGCTGACTGCTTCTCCAACAATCGCCCTCACTAACAAGAAGAACACGTGACCTAATGTCACTGCAATGTCACTTAAACAACTCGTTTCTAAACTAATTATCGCTATATTGCCTATTTACTTATTATAAAAAATCTCTTCGTGTTTATCTCGCAATCTTCTCTACATATCCAAATTCTCTTACTTAGAATAAAGCATTAAAACAAATTCTCTAACTAATCAATCTGTCTCAATACGTAAGGCACAGACAGGTTCTTCCAGAGTGATAACGAGGACCCGATATCTCCGAGATTGACAAAGAAAGCTCCAGATGAGACCTAGAGCTACCAGGAGCTCGGCAAAGGCGATTGATGGCCGCCTTCCTGCCCTTTGAAGAAGCTAAGGGTATGGCAGTTTAGAGGGGGCGCAACCCCAATCCATCCCCGATAGGTAAGGATATGGTTCTGAGGTTAGATGAGGAACCTTAGGTTAGGCGAGGAATCTAAGGTTAGGCGAGGAACCTTAGGTTAGATGAGGAACCTTAGGTTAGGCAAGGAACTTTAGGTTAGGCGAGGAACCTTAGGTAGGTGAAGAACCTTAGGTTAGGTGAGGAACCTTACATTAGGTGGTCCCTTTGGTCCCTTGCATATTTCCATTTTAAAATGTGGTTTTTCAGTCTTAACTTCTAAAATTTTAAAATGCCAAAAATTCTAAGAATAAAAATTTACCCCATAAATTATTTGTATCAGAACAGTTATAAGTATAGAGCCTTTAGATTGGGAGCTTTTGTATATCAGCGGCCAGTTCCTCCAGCGTGCATATAGAATAGCCACCAGCTAACGTAAACTTTCCCCCCGAACCTAAGCTACAAGCCGTGTCCTTACCCAACAGGGGACTAATGGTCCCTTGAGACCCCCCTTACACTGTTGCATTCTTAGTAAGCCGTCATCATAAATACAGGTGGCCGCTATCATACATACAGCCTGGAGTTGGTTGGAACAGACCGAGTGTAAAATCTCAAAAAAAAAAAAAAATTATTGAATAAACACATCTTAAAACAGGAAAATACAATACCAATACCTAACCTAACCTAGGAGCCATATCCTTCCCTACGTAACTACCAAGTAAAGTAACACTAAAGCATAATTCATAAATTGTAAAACTAGTTTTATATATTTCAGATTAGGATAAACAACATTTGATAATATTGGGTAAAATTTTACGTCTACAGGGTATCATTTCGAACACAAAATATAAGTTTTCCTGTAGCAAATAAGTGATTTAACGGAATTTGACCTTCACTTCAACAGCTAACAAACAGAACAACCAGTTTGACTAACTTCAAGTTGCCGAACTGGTTGCTATTATTGCGGTTGAAATGACGGTGAAAACCAGTTAAATCATGTTATTTATCAGAGGAAAACATATATTTTCTTTTAAAATGTTTATATATATATTGGTTCTTGTTCCGCCGCGGGCTCGCTTTGCTCGCCAAAAAACAAAATCATCGAGCGGTAATGTTGAGTTACACACGCTAACATTAGCAACGCTAAAAATAATGGATAATTAGCATATTTTTTCATCGGTTTATTATACAGAGCCTCTGTAGTTTATGGGGACACGCCTTGGACCGGCCGAAAATCGAGTAAAAAATTTCCTAAATTGGCTCTTTTTCATGGGAATGATCACGGAATGAAAAAATATTAAATTCACTATATTTGTAAATGCTTGGCCCAACAATCTACATACTAGGACCACTCTGTGCATGAAAGTCGGAAACGTGCGAGAAAAATGGACAACTAACCCAAAATTCCCCTCCTAACCTGACCTACAAGCCGTGTCCTTACCTTCCTCGTGAAGGACACTCCAATATTAAACCACTGTTCTCTAGTCTTGGGTAGTGCCATAGCCTCTGTACCATGGTCTTCCACTGTCTTGGGTTGGAGTTCTCTTGCTTGAGGGTACACTCAGGCACACTATTCTATCTTATTTTTTTTTTCTTCCTCTAGTTTTTTTGAAATGGTGTGTTGGGCAGGCTTAATAGAAGGGCCATGGATGCCTGGTGGTTTATCAAGAGGTTGTCTTTTCCTTTTTCTGATTCTTTTTCTTCTCAAAACCATCCTTACTGTCCTCCCTTCAGTTGAAGTGGCTATCCTGGAGGGTATTTAGCCTTGCATGGTGTATCGGCTCCTCCATGTTGACCAGTTTTTCCGACTTTTTACTATAGTCTATGAGTATCATCAATCACTTTGTTTATAATTCTGTACGTATTGTTTTTGTTATAATTCTTGTTAATCTAGTTTTTAAGTGTGATGTCTCTTTTTTATTTCTATTAATTCTTATGCTGTCTGGAGACATTGAGCGAAATCCGGGACCAGTACGTCCGAGATTTCGTCAATGTCGTCTTCTGTATTGCAATATTCGTGGTCTTCATGCAAATATCCAAGACCTTACAGTTGCGTCCAGACAGTATGATATTCTTTTGTGCTCAGAAACTTTGGTTTCTAATATGAGGCACTCATCTGAGCTCCTTATAACTGGTTTTAAGAAGCCAATAATGTTGAAACGTGATGCCATCCCTAGGGCCAGGGGAATGGCGGTGTATATTAGGACAGAGTACCCTGCTTCTCATAAGTCCTGCTATCAATGTGGATGTCATGAGATTCAGGTAATAAAAGTTTGTGGCAGGCATAACAACTTTTATTTATGTTCGATCTACCGGAATCCAGACATGGATGATTCTATCTTCGATTGTCTTCTTACCATTATGGCTAAGTTACAAGAAGATGATAGAAAGGCTTCTTTTGTCTTTGTTGGTGATTTTAATGCTCACCATAGGGAGTGGTTAAGTTCTATCTCTCCTACTGATCGCCATGGCTTACGAGCTTTAGACTTTGCCTCTGAATCAGGCTGTGAGCAAATCATAAATGAAGCTACTCACAGGTCTGGTAATTGCTTGGACCTTGTATACACTGACTCCCCTGGCGTTATAACTGGTAAGGTTGGTTCTCCAGTCGGGACATCTGATCATGCCTTGATTTCATTATTAGTGAAGACTGAGCAGCCTGTCCCTGATATATCATATTCTTGTAAAATTTATATGAAATCCCAAGCAGACTGGAATGGGATTTTACATGATCTTTTGTGCTTGAATTGGTCACAATTATATAATAGTGTAGATCCTGTTGTCCCTTTGAATGAGAATCTAGTCAACATAATTGATAGGCGTATCCCTTCTCGTGTGCTAAGGTACCGAGTGAAGGACAAACCGTGGTTCAATGATGATTGTAGACGTGCTTTTTTGGAGAAGCAGGAGGCCTATCAACTTTGGAAGGGTAACAGATCAGATTTGACCTGGAACAACTATACTCAGCTTCGAGCTTTTGCTCAGAGAGTTTATGCCTCAACTGAAAAGGAGTACAATTTAACCATAAAAGAAACACTTTCTGGTACAACTCAGGAACATAAATGGTGGTCTACCCTTAAATCTGCACTCTTTGGTGTAGATGCAACAGTTCCTCCTTTACTTAAACCAGATGGCTCAGTCACTCACTGTCCAAAGGAAAAGGCAACCCTTTTGGCTGATGTTTTTGACAGTAAACAGAGTAATGAAAAACTTGAACTTCCTCATTCCTGTTTTCCTGAGGCTAAACTAACTAGTTTAGCTTTTCGATCTCGTGAGATTAAAGCTCTGTTGATGGACCTTGATGCTTATGGAGGTGTAGACCCAAATGGTATTTTTCCTTTGTTTTTTATAAAGACAGCAGATTTCTTAGCTCCAAAGTTATCTGTTATTTTGCGGAAGTTAGCAAGAAGAGGAGCTTTTAGCACTAGTTGGAGAATTGGTAATGTTACTCCTCTATGTAAATGTGTTTGTGGTAGCTCAAGTCTCACTGATTACCGCCCAATTTCCATAACTCCCATATTATCTAAAGTTTTTGAACGTCTTAATAGGTTTGCTGAAGGTAATCATCTACTCCCTAGTTTGCAATTTGGTTTTCGTAAAGGCCTTGGAGCATGTGATGCCCTTCTTACAATCTCCAATGCTGTACAGAAATCCCTTGATTGTGGTCGGGAAGTTCGTATGATTGGCCTTGATTTTAGTGCTGCCTTTGACCGTGTTAATCATGAGGCCCTTGTTTTCAAACTGAAACAGTTGGGAGTGGGTGGGTCGTTTCTTAGCATTATTACTGATTTTTTAAGTAATAGATCTCAAAGAGTTGTTGTTGATGGGCACCATAGTGATTATAGGAATGTGATATCCGGTGTTCCACAGGGTAGTGTTCTTGGCCCATTACTTTTCATACTATATACACATGACATGTGGTTTGGCCTAGAAAACAAGCTTGTTGCATATGCAGATGATGCTACTCTCTTTGCATCAATTCCATCCCCTGAATGTAGATCTAGGGTTGGTGAATCCCTTAATAGAGATTTAGCTAGAATTAGTGCATGGTGCAAATTATGGGGTATGAAGTTGAATCCTAACAAAACTCAAAGTATGATTGTAAGTAGGTCAAGGACGGTGGTTCCTCAACATCCGGCTCTCAGTATTGATAATGTTTCTTTAAATATATATGACTCTTTCAAAATTTTAGGTGTGATTCTCGACAGTAAATTTACTTTTGAGAAACATATAAGGTCTGTGTCTTCTTCAATTTCACAAAAAATAGGCTTATTGAGAAAGTCTTTCAAGATTTTCGGTGATCAATCTATTCTGAAGAAGTGTTTTAATTCTTTCATTCTACCTTGTTTTGAGTATTGTTCTCCTGTCTGGTCTTCAGCTGCTGATTCTCATCTTAATTTGTTGGACAGAAACTTACGGTCTATTAAATTTCTTATTCCTGATCTAGATATTAATCTCTGGCACCGTCGTTCAATTAGTTCATTATGTATGTTGCATAAGATTTTTCACAACTCTGACCATCCTTTACATTCAGATCTCCCTGGACAATTCTATCCTGTTCGTAATACTAGGCAGGCAGTTAATTCTAATAGCCAGGCCTTCTCCATCACGAGGCTCAATACTACGCAGTACTCTAGAAGTTTTATTCCAGCTGTTACCAAGTTGTGGAATGATCTTCCTAATCGGGTGGTTGAATCAGTAGAACTTCAAAAGTTCAAAGTTGGAGCAAATGCTTTTTTGTTGACCAGGCGGACATAGTCTTTTTATAGTTTATTTATGACATATTTGTTTTTGATGTTGTTGATAGTTTATTATATGACATGTCTGTTTTGACGTTGTTTCTTATTTTAGAATGATTTATTGTTAATTTGTTCTCTTCATTTATTTATTTCCTTATTTCCTTTCCTCACTGGGCTATTTTTCCCTGTTGGAGCCCCTGGGCTTATAGCATCTTGCTTTTCCAACTAGGGTTGTAGCTTGGATAGTAATAATAATAATAATAATAACCAGGGGGGAGGGGAGAGGCTAATGGCCCCCTGCTATCCCCCAACCATTGTCGCTAACATACAAACCCCACAAACCCAACCTAACCGAACCAAGTAGTTCCCGGACCCCCTTCATAAGTCTCTCTCCTACACAAAAAAAGCTATGGGCAGCACTCTAAATTACTGTATATCTTCACCATATTGTAATATTAAAAAAGTTACTCAGGATTACCTTAATATTTGTAGTTGCTGAAGTCTAAATCCCCGGGTTCTTGTGCCTTCACAGGGACCCCTAAAGTCGCCTAAGAGCTCTTTTCGAAATAAAAAATGAAAAAATTACGGGGTAACTCGAGTAAAGTCCCGTAGGTCTAAAAACCTTATTGTCTTCAAAGCATCAAGCTGATCTATATGAGTAATAAACTCAACACCATCACTCAAAGTGAAACTATACGAAACACATCTGTCCATTACGGCATTTAGCGTTGGAAAGGGTCGACCTCGTGTGTAGGTCAACCTCGGGTCGAGGGGGGGTTTAAAATTTTGAAATCACGCGGCCAGCAAAAGTAGGCCTACAAGCGCGCGGAAACGAAGGGTTAGTTCGGGTGGTTAGTTTGACACTGGCTTCATCTACCGAAATATCTTAACTAGATATTGGGTAACCTGACCTTTGGTTGTATATATAACAAATTAGTATTCGGCAAAATTTCAGGATGTGTCCCAACGAACTAACAATCTTAACAAGAGGTTAAAAATGAAGATTGTTGGGATTAGCGAAAACATAAGTCCGAACATCGATAACTGTTCAAGCTTGCGCCACCAGCTGATAGGCGAACAGAGCGCCGCCAAACGGGTGTTATTATGGTCAGGCAGAAAACAATGCTTGGGGAAAATTTTACGATTGAGTAACTTGGCCGTGGCTTCAGCGGACGATGCATTGTAACGACCTTTCCCTAACCTAACAATTCATGATAATTATCATAGCAGTATCAAATGTCACTATAAATGGTGTGTCCCTAAAAACTACAAACTTAACGAAAGAGGTAAAAATGTAGATTGATGGGACAGTATTAAATTGTAAAAATGAATGATTCTTAGACTGAGATGACACGGGCTTTATCTATCGGGAAAGTTGGAAACTAAGCAGGAGCTACCCGTGACTTGTGTTTGGACGGTGCTGAACTTAGAAAATATGGTTTCATTGTAGTGAATTACATGGCAATGTAACCTAGGAAAAAACTACTGTTTTTAATAGAAAAAATTACGCTCTCTTCGAAAATGACACTCGTTCCCGTCGCAAATTAATAGTTTCAGAAATATATATACATCTATATCCTCCAATAATGGGGGACCCCCAGTGGGAACTCGGGGTTTTGGGTGGGGAAAACATACTGGGGAATCGATATATAAACGTAAAACAAGCCTTTTCTTCTCTATACATTACCTTCTTGAAATTATAATAACCGGAGGAAATTACAAAACAGTATATCTGGATAAACTTTGGAGGCGCCGTTACAAAGATTATCATGAAAAAATACAGTAACCAGTGCTGCCAACGTCCGATGTAGATCAAATGTTATTTGTGACCTGTCATACTACTAGGCTAGGTTAGGTGGGTTTGTTAGGTTCTGTGCCCTTTTTGTACTTTTTATATATTGAGTAAAACTTATATGGAGAAATTATTTTATATCTGGAAATATCTATCATTACTACCTTTAGCAATGTCAACGTGCCGTTGGTAGCGCTGTGTACCATACGTCAACGTTGGTAACACTGCGTATAATTGGTAACGTTGCTAATGTTATCGTTCGTTCGTAAGAGAAGTGACACCGTGCATCTCATAGTTATCCGAATTGGTTGATCTGTTTGTTTCCGATTGAAATGAACATCAAATTCGGTTAATTCACGTTATTTACTATAGGAAAACAATTATATATCGTTTCCCCAGTATGTTTTCCCCACCCAAAACCCCGAGTTCCCACTGGGGGTCCCCCATTATCGTAGGATATAGATGTATATATATTTCTGAAACTATTCATTTGCGACGGAAACGATCGTCATTTTTGAAGAGATCGTAATTTTTTCTATAAGAAACAGTAGTTGTTTTCCTAGGTTACATTGCCATGTAATTCACTACAAAAATACCGAAAATATTGCCATGGTAAAGGTAAATTATGATATTATTCAAAATGATAAAATAACATCATACTATGGTATATTGGATCATAGTAAAGAACATCTTCCCCATAATGAAAAACGATTTGGCGAGTATTAAGATATCGCCCTGTCCCTAAAGACTACATTCACCCCACAAATTTAAATCATCTGTACCGTAAGTTAAAGTTGTTTTTGTGATATGTAATTACCGTAAGTTAAAGTTGTATTTGCTATATTGCCAAAAAATCAGCATATTGTACACTATTAAAAACAATTTATTTCCTAAATACCATAGGCTATAGTTTAATGACCTTTTGGGGGCTATGGACCCAAAAATTATACTTTTGGTTGAAAGCAGAGGACTTTTATAGACTCCTTCGTCAACCTAAGTTTAGTAACTAAAGCTATTAATGATTCCTTATATTTAATAGGATTAACACTTACCGATTCAAATCAATGAATGACTTGAGACAGAATAAACGAGGTGGTGTGATTAAAAAAATTTGAAACTTTAGGACAATGACTAGGTGACTGTTGACAACTTTGTTCAGATCTGTTTCGTCTTCTTTGACTTTTGCGTTTGGAAACTGGAAAGGTAGACCAACTTGCAGTGTTGCCAACTGTGTTGGACATAAAATGAGCTAGTTGAGGTCTAAAATGCGCTAGGAAGAGTTTTCTCCCTGTATGTGAATTTTGGTGATGATATACTTCACATAGAAGATGAACTAACAACAACAAAGTGAAGGCAACAATTTTCAATTATTGCGAATGTTGGATACGGGTTCGTTATACGAATAATACGGCTGACATACAGTGCAATCAGGTACACACTTATTATCTTATAGAATTGTCACGCAGGTTCAAACTTTATTTACTACGGACTTGAGGAATGTAATTTATCTAAATTTGTAATGAAAAATAAATAACAATGATATATTCTGTAAAACTTTTTTAAATATTATAATACTAGTAGCCCCGAAATTACAATGCAGAGTAACAATCATGGTATCAGAAATTTCACGAGAGAGAGAGAGAGAGAGAGAGAGAGAGAGAGAGAGAGAGAGAGAGAGAGAGAGAGAGAGAGAGAGAGAGATTGTGCATAAGTTCATCTTGGGATATTTAACTTCATCTTATTAAGAATTGATTGCACCTTAACCTAGACACACACACACACACACACACACACACACACACATATATATATATATATATATATATATATATATATATATATATATATATATATATATATATATATATATATATATATATTTCAGAAATGCACTAGAAAATGTACCAAACCAATTAAATTTGCGCCCAAAAATGCGCTATGCGCAAAATACAAAATTTATGCGCTGTTTGTGATGCCAATGCACTAGATCTTGCGCATTTCGCGCGAAGTTGGCAACACAGACCATGAATTTGCAAGACAGTATTTTCAATATGTGCATTATAATTTTACATTAATATTAAAAAATTCTCAAGTCTTATTTGAATAATTTTATTTTTTTAATAAGAGTATTAAAAATTTTCCTAAATCTGAAAGAGACTAGTCAGCCTACACCAGTAAAAGCCTATTTCGAATTCATCCTTAATTCATGCAAGAAATATAGATACGTGTAATTTTCTTTATCAATCAATTTGTAATTTGGAAAGAACATTGTGTTCTTCTGTAAATGGTGGAATAGTATAAATGTTGCAATATATATATATATATATATATATATATATATATATATATATATATATATATATATATATATATATATATATATATATATATATATATATATCCTGTCACGCTCAGTGGCACTGCCACACGTACGACAACTTAGCTTCTCCCGTCATCGGATAGAAGGGAGTAGTCATACCCAGGGGAAGGGGAGGTACCCCAAGTTACACTTGGAGATCACTATCTTCCACAAAATTCAAAAAATACCATGTTGTAGTTAGGAAAGGGGGGGGGGGATTGAATCCTTATGCGTGTGCTGATCTAAATATATGGATGTTACTGTATTTATGATGGGTCGTGTACAATACTTAACTTTATAAACCATTATGAAGGAGAATAGCAATAGTCTAAATACTGTAGCCAAGAAAATTATTATGACAATCAGATCTTATAGTATAGAGGACTAGGAAAACAGCCTGTACTCTAAAACAACACTATTTTTTTCTTTACTATTGGACTATTGAAAATACTACAAAGGCATGGAGTAAAGTTCAAGCTATCAGCAAATGATATACTATTTTAGTTTGAGAAATGAAATTACTGTATGTTCTACCTAATTCTTGATAATAGAATACAACTAAAATAAATGAAAAAATTCATGGTGATAGGTTAGAAAAAATAAGAAATAGCGATATTCACATTAATGATCGTATGAGTTCGTGACCTAGTTCTGTTAATAGATGTAAATTTTGTGTTCAAATAAATAATGTAATAAAGATCACTTGATAAGGAAATGTCTGGGTGATTGTTCTTAAAGAAACTTTAATCAGTAGTCTAAGTATTATGTAAGTTGAGATTTGTATGCATGTTCTAAGAAACTTTACTGTACATGTATTATGATACTGAAGTTTTGACAATAGTTCTTCAAATGAAGCTAAGGAGGTACTTGAAATATCAATTGCATCACAAAATTATAGTCTGTGGACTGGAAATTCTTATTCATCTTAGGAAGAGTGCAACTTAAATATACAAATGCAATAAAGACAGGATAGGATTATCCCCATACTGATTGAGCTACACAAAGTGCCTATTAAAGATAGAATAATTTTACAATATGTACAACTCATCAAGTTATCAGAAACCCAGCAAATTATTTCAACAAGACTACACATAGGTGTAGTTTAAAGTTATTGAAGCCAAAACGTTTCCCAACTGTGAGCTCTATATAGCTTAAAATATGAGGCCCAAAGATTTAACAACAATTGTATGTTAACATCAGAAGGGACTGATAATCAAAAATCTTTCAATAATACATTCAACACTTGTTTTCCAGGTGTCATGATAGTATAGGTATTTGACAATTAGAATGGACCACTCCATATGATTCACCATATAATTAAATAATGTAGCATACATGTCAAACAAAACTTGAGGCTCCTGTAGCATGTCGAAGATTTTCAGTGCTCGGCGAGGGTAGCTAAACACTCCAAAGTATATAAAGTAACCTAGCGAGTCCTGCAGTTCGCCAACAATCTTTCATGCAGTGTGTGACAGGTTATGAAGCCTTCTAAACTAACCAGAAAATTTAATATTTGACTTTTTTCTTGTTTGGTGGGTATACCATAGTTTTTGGTATTTGTCGTGTAAAATGAAATTTTTTGTACCAAAATCTTATCCTCATTAATGATGTTCTTTTCCAAAATGCTGACCATTTGACTAAACTTGAATAAAGACCTTTAAATTTTAGGTTTTTCATGTAGGTTGCATATTATTATTAATATTACTGGATACTATTTAACCGGGAAACTAGTAAAAGTAATCATCATGCAATCCATTAAAAAAAAAATTAACATATAATTGGTTAACAAAAGTTGCAAGATAAATGTCGTTACAAATGTTCAATACTTTTAACTAAATAGTCTTTACACTTCTACCCTACCTCTTACAAGTTTTGAATATAGCATACACAGATGGCTTTCAAGTTTTAGCCAGCAACTAAAAGTAAAGCACATCTCTATGCATGTCGACACGAGAGTGGTCGACTTGGGTGTAAAAGTGGGCCCGATTTGCAGTTAAGTTTGCTTCCATGGCTGTTCTACATCTTTAGGAACAGAATAAGGTGACAAGTCAAAGAAAGGACAGGGGCTTTGGTGAAAACCTACCTTAATTTTATTAAAGGATAATTTACTTGTTTCTCTCTTACCTACGGAACCCCAAAAATTTCTAGTTAGCACAAACTTACCACCCATAAGTTATCAACTTATGAATTTACTTCTCGTAGACAAGGACCTACATTTTTGCTGTTAAAGTTAGTTTTTGATTGTACTATATTCCTCTTCTTCATGCAGTTTTTCTTACTGTATGTCTTCTGTATACCTTTGTTGAATTGAACTGAATATAAAATATACGCTTTAAGCCAAGCACTGGGGCATCATAGGCCATTCAGCCTTTTACAATGTAGATTAATCAATCACACCCGTACTCTCACAACATTTGGTACCATTTTAACTTATAAAACCAATCATATAACTTTCATACAATAACATATAAATGCAAAATACGACGGGATTAAAAAATAAATGAATAAAATTAATTAAAGCTTAACATAAACCAATACTCTGAATTAGTTTTTTCAAGTTCAGGCTATTAAAATTTCCCCCCAGTATATCTCTCAAAGGTTTTTCCTGGAGTAAATGTGTCCTTTTCTTTAGATTAAAAACAGGAAAGACTACGAAAATGTGTTTAATTGCTACTGTCACTTGACAGGTATTACAAAGAGGAGGGGCCTGTCTCCCTTCCCTACTCTTCATTAAATAATTGTGGGCTGCACGTATGGCCATTACTTGCAAGTTGGAGTATTAAAAACTCAACTCTACAACTGCTGGATTATAATGTCCAACTAAGATACAGAGTAAATGACTGTACTTTGCTTACATTTTGGTATATGCACAAAGACAATAATAAGAGGTTTGTCTTTGGTACGTGAACAACCAATGTTAGCATTTGTTTCTGCCCAGAGCTAAATTTAAAATCAAGTAATTATAAGAGACAAGACTGAGAACCATATGTTGTGGTAGCCTATAAATCTACATGCTGAGTCATCAGTAGCCACTGCCTGGCCATCTCTATGGCATTGTCCTGTACATTGTCTCTGCCATTCATGAGACCTCTATATTAAACACTCATTGATGAACAGTTTTGTTAAAACTTCAATAAAGAACAAAATCACAAATTTAAGTAATTTGCATTTTTCTTAACTATACAAAACTGAATCCTTCACTATAGGAGAATGGACAACAGCAAAGCTGTAGGTAGCAGGGTGGCAACACTCCCTCTCCCCATTAGCTCACTGACAACTCACTTGGATGGCAGCTGGAACTTATTCGGGGTTTGGTGCTGGCGGGAAAGTTGGAGTAAAAGACTCAGGTTTGTATATTTAGAAAAAACACAAATTACTTAAGAAAAATGTGATTTGTTCCTACTTGAAAACAAACCATTGTCCTTTGCTATAGGAGATTCATCCTTAGGTGGGAGGAAATCCCAGTTCTCATTGGCTGGAACTCGAGACTCGTGCATCAGAGATGCTGTCGAGTTAAGGTTCCTTACACCTCGTGAACCAGGAAAAACTTGTGGGTGTCAGTGAGCAGATTCTGGCAAGGCGCAGGAAACTGTGCAAGAAGAAGAGTGTAAAGAGTGGCCTGGAGCTGTGCAGGTAAGGAGAGCACTTCCTATGCACAGAGCGCGTAGGAGAAGAGCTAGAAGAAGCTTGTCTATTAGATCTAGAGGACCTCGCTGTCCATCTTGGTAGAACTGGAAGGTGAAGGTCTGGGAATGTTACCTGCTTGCTGCGAAGAGGACGACCACCTGCGAAAGGCAGGTCTGCGATCTACCTCCAAAGAGGAGAGATCGCGCTGAGGTTGCAGCACTACCTGGAGAGTATGCTCCTATATCAAATCTTTTATGCTGTAATTCTGTCCATTCTTTGCATTCAGATCTTCCCAGACTACCATCCTGCACATACTATAGTACTACCGTAGGATGCTCAAAGGGAAGAACAGAAGGACACAGATCTGTTGCCCTGGCAAAGACCCCTGGTTAAAGGGCAGCTGGTTTGCAGGTGCCTCTACTTCTTCCTCCGCCGGTGGTGGGACGACTACAGGCTGCTCCTGAGAAGACTTCACAGGGATGATGACCTGCGGAGGGTGTCTGCGCAATGAATTGCTGCAATTCAGCCTCCAAAGGGGAGCTTTGACTGCCACAAGAAGTGTAAAGCATCCACAATCTGAAAGGAAGGAGGCGTAGCCGTTTCACTAGGGGAAACGGCAGAGCCCCCTTATCCCTGATCTTGCTCCAGAGTTAAGATGCCACCACTCTTACTCGAGTGTCCCACGGAGGAAGGCAATTGAGAAGAGTTTGATGAAAGAGTCCTAGGGTAAAAAAGATGTCCAAGCCTTCTTCGACTTCAAGGATGACCCCAAAGGCAAAGAATCCTTCTTGGGCTTCTTCCTCCAACCACAATTCTCTCACTGAGAGGATGGCCACTCCCGACACTGATCACAAGGGGAGGCCTGGATGCACACATGACCTCTACATGACCAGCATAACCAATGAGGATCCACCTCAATATTGCTCATATAAGTAGCCTGGATCTTTGCCGGTACTCTGGGACATACCCGCTTAGTTGGGACATGATGATGAAGCAGCCACACACAACACGCTGGAAAGAGAAAAGAAAAAGAATTAGAAAATTCTGCCAAATATTCCAGTCAGACTTCTCTAACTGCTGAAATTCAAGTGAGTTGTCAGCAAGATAATGGGGGGTGGGGGTGCGCATTGCCTCTCCTATGATGACAGGTAAAACACCTTCTGTTGTCTACACCTCATTATAAGTTTTAACTGCCATGTTCAAGCAGTTATCGATTCTAAAGTAAAGGATGAAGATTTGTATTTATGTAGGAACAAATTATTAAAAAAAATATATATTTCATTTCAACAGTGCAAACAAAACATTCTAAAAAACATTTTTAATTAACTTGAATAAGATAAATGTTATTCTGAAAATAAAGTACAAAATATTTTGCTTGAACATTACAAACAAAATATCAATTTCTAGTACTGTACTACTTATAAATACATATCAAATGAAAGGTAAACACAAACATATGATAGAGCATACAATGCCGTATAAAATTATTTGATTAGTCGATACCCACCAAGTTCAGTGTCCCATTCCTCCCTTCTTACCTCTTCTGTCCCTTGAAGGAGTCATGGCTAACCTGCCTCTATTTCTGCACTGTTGCTTCTACGTCCCTCAAAGCCTTAAGGCCCTTCCACACGAGGGGCAAATGCCTGACGGCCAAACACTGTTACCAGCTTTACTGTATGGTTGACCATCATGAGTGTAGATAACGTCATAGACGAGGAAACAATGTGCAAACCATCGAAGTGACCCGTGGCCGTTGTTGAGGCCCTGGATGGGTGCCTGACTTTTGTCTGACAAAACTCCGACTGCAATCTGCCCGGTGTCTGGCCTAAGACATACGTTTTCCTGCCTACGATTTGAACTGATAACACCGTTTCAAAGCAAAAAAAATTACGGGCAAATCAGTGTCTACTCTGCATTTGGCCACTTGTGTGGAAGGGCCTTAAGGAATGAGAAACAACCTCCTGTACTGAAGTACTGGGGTGTTCCTCAAATGATGAAAAATTAGTATCTTTCATTGACCCTCAGTTATACACAGATGGACTTAAAGGCAGGTATCAATGATTGCAGAAGTGTACTGACCTAAATGGGGAACATTTAAAAAAATAAATATAACTTGAAAGTTGTTTTAAATTATCCCTTTTCCTCTTGTATAACTCAATATATGATTTGGCTAGAAATGATATTTTCATATTAAATAAATTTTTGAATATACTTACCTGCTGGTTATATAATGGCTAAAGTCTCTTGAGGCCGGCAGCAAATTCAAAATCTCGCGGTCTATCACAGATATGCCAGGTGTACAATAGCGCCCTCGCGGTACAACAGGTAGAACTATACCCAACCTATTCAGATTTTCCATGCCCTATGGTCCCTAGAGGGGAGGAGGGTGGGTTTTTAACTTATATAACCAGCGGGTAAGTATATTCAAAAATTTATTTTATTATGAAAATATAATTTTTAGAATATAAAACTTACCCGCTAGTTATATAATGGCTGATTGACACCCATTGGTGGTGGGTCAGAGACAGCTGCATAATTGGAAATTCACTTAAGAGTTACATGAACAACTTGAGAGGTTCTCACCTGTTAAGGACGCTGACAGCAATGATAGTCTGCCTTATTTTGTCTGCTATCCTTAGGAGATCAAGCGGTCCACCCAGGGGGCTGATGATCTCTAGGAGCTGTGAAACGGTGTAATACCCTATAACATGACAGGACCTCAACTAATACCCTTGTTCCGGCCCCACTCTTGGAACAAATTGACCACCTGACCAAACCATAGATTGCGGAAGACTGACGACCAATCTCCACATACAACCAAAATTAAAAAACCAAGTTCCAAGAGAAAGAAAAGGGTATTAGGAAAAGGGAACGTAGTGGTAGATCAATCACCTACTACCGCATTTGCTGCTATGAATGGACCCAATGTATAACAGTCATAGAGAGTCTGAACATGTTTTAAATAATGAGATGCAAATACTGACTTACTCCTCCAAAAGGTTGTATCCATCAAACTTTGCAGAGAACGGTTCTGTTTAAAAGCCACTGAAGTCGCTACCGCTCCGATTTCATGTGTCTTCACTTTGAGAGGCCTCTGATCTGATTCATCACACTGGGCGTGAGCTTCTCTAATTAAGAGCCTAATGAAAAAAAATAAGGCATTTTTTGACATGGGCAATGAGGGTTTTCGAACTGCACACCACAAAGCATCTGAGTCGCCTCTCATACTCTTAGTTCTGTCCAAATAGAGTCGTAATGCTCTTACAGGGCAAAGCACCCTCTCCAACTCGTCTCCCACCACATCATAAAGATTAAGAATCTCAAAGGATTTGGGCCATGGCCGGGAATGATTTTCATTCTTGGCCAAAAACCCCAATTGCAAGGAGCAAATGGCTTTTCCATCTCAGAAACCAATGTTCCTGCTTAAAGCATGGACTTCACTCACCCTTTTAGCAGTGGCTAGACTAACTAGAAACAAAGTTTTCATAGTTAGATCTTTAAATGAAGCTGATTGTAAAGGCTCAAATCTGTCACTCATGAGGAATTTAAGGACTACAGTACATCCAAATTCCAGGCAAGAGATTCTGATTGTTTTCCCTTGGAAGTATCAAAAGACCTAAGTAGGTCATGTAGATCTTTATTATTGGAGAGGTCTAAGTTCCTGTGTCTAAAAACTGTAGCTAACATACTTCTGTAACCTTTGATTGCAGAGGATGAGAAGTTATGTTTATTTCTAAGGTCTAAGAAGAAATCTTCTATTTGAGCTACAGAGGTACTGGAAGTAGAAACCGAGTTAGCTCTACACCATTCTCTGAATAACTCCCACTTAGACTGATACACCTTGATGGTGGAAGGCCTCCTTGCTCTCGCAATAGCTTTGGCTGCCTTCTTCGAAAAGCCTCTAGCTCTAGCGAGTTTTTCGATAGTCTGAAGGCAGTCAGACGTAGAGCTTGGAGGTTTAGGTGGTTTCGACACCAGTGGGGTTGTCTGAGAAGATCTGGTCTTAAAGGAAGGCTTCTCGGGAAATCTATCATCCATTCCAGTACCTCTGGAAACCAGCTCCTTGACGGCCAGAACAGAGCTATTAGAGTCATCCTGGTTTCTTCGTGGGACAAGAACTTCTGCATCACTTTGTAGAGGATCTTGAATAAAGGGAATGCATAAACCTCCATGTGTGACCAATTCATTAGGAAAGCATCTATGTGCATGGCTTTGGGATCCGGTACCGGTGAGCAATAACACTCCAGTCTCTTTGTCTTTGCGGTTGCAAAATGGTCTATGAGAGGCCGTCCCCATAACCGCCACAGACTCTTGCAGACCTCTTGGTGCAAAATCCATTCTGTGGGGAGGACTTGATTCTTCCTGCTGAGTCTGTCCGCACTTACATTGTTGATCCCCTGAATAAACCGAGTTAACAATGTCACTTTCCTTTCCTCTGCCCATATAAGAAGAGGCATCACTATCTCGTACAGAGTCCACGAGTGGGTCCCCCCTTGCTTTGCTATATACGCTAGGGCTGTGGTGCTGTCCGCATTGATTTGGACTACTCTGCCCAGAATATGCTCTTCGAAGCCTTTGAGAGCCAGATGTATTGCCAAAAGTTCTTTTTGGTTTATATGGAGAGTACTCTGGTCTTTCGTCCACTGGCCCGAGATCTCTTTCTTCCTTAATGTTGCTCCCCACCCCGAGTTTGAGGCGTCGGAAAACAACACAAGGTCTGGGCTCTTCTGCTGTAATGACAGACCCTCCTTCAGTCTGTGTTCATTGTTCCACCACTGAAGATGCTCTTTTATGGAGTCTGTTATGGGAATGTTCTCGCTGTCGAGACTGTCCCCTTTCTCCCAATGCCAATTGAGATGAAACTGAAGGGGGCGTAAATGTAACCTCCCCAGAGTCACAAACTTCTCTAATGATGAGAGAGTCCCTAGAAGGCTCATCCATTCTCTTACTGAGGTGCGTTCCTTTTTTAAAAAGTCCTAAAGTTTTAGGAGAGCTGTCTGGATCCTCACAGGCAACGGAAAAGCCTGAAAACTCTGACTGTGAATCTCCATCCCCAAATAAAGAATCTTCTGGGATGGAGTCAGTTGCGATTTTTTCGAACTCACCAGGAGTCCCAGTTCCTTGGTCAATTCCAGTGTCATTCTTAAGTCCTTCAGACAGCCATCGGCTGAGGTGGCTCTTATAAGCCAATCGTCCAGGTACAGAGAGGCCCTGATTCACCTTGAGTGCAGCATGCTTTCTAAATTCAGCATGATCTTGGTAAACAACATAGGAGCAGTGGTGAGACTGAAACATAACGCTCTGAATTGAAGCACCTCGTTCCGGTACATGAATCTTAGATAACGTCTGCAAGAGGGATGTATTGGAGTATGGATGTAGGCATCCTGGAGGTCTAATGATACTATCCAATCGCCCTTCCTTACCGCAGCCAGTACAGTCTTCTGAGTCTCCATGGTAAACATTGTGCTCTGGACGTAAACATTTAGGAGACTTACGTCCAGCACGGGTCTCCATTCCCCTGAACTCTTGGGGACTAGGAACAGCCGGTTGTAAAACCCCGGAGATGTTAACTCTTGCACCCTCTCTATTGCTTGCTTCTCTAGTAACAGAGACACCTGAAGCTGCATGGCCTGCTTCTTTGGTCCCTACCTGTACTTGGGAGAAAGATCCACTGGATCTGTGACTAGTGGAGGTTCTGAAATAAATGGGATCTTGTATCCTTTCTTCAACCCCTTAACAGACCAGGGGTCCGCTCCGTTCTTCTCCCAGGCCTTCCACAAGTAACTCAGCCTGGCCCCCACTGCTGTCTGAAGGATAGGGCAGTCAGACTCTACCTCAGCCAGTCTTGGCTCCTCTCCTCTTAGATTTCCTTCCACTGGGTCTGAAAGAACCCTTTCCGGAGGGTTTGCCACGAAAGGGCTGAGACAGACGTAACCCAGAAGTACTTTCCTTAGGTCTACTGGTCGAAAACGCAGAAGGTAGAGCTTTCCTGGCCGTATTGGTCACTAGGTCATGTGTGGCCTTTTGGGTAAGAGCAGTGACTATCTCTCCTACCAACTCCTGTGGAAAAAGAGTAGACGAGAGCGGGGAGAAAAGTAATTCCGATCTCTGGTAGGGTGAGACTCCCGCTGAGAGAAAGGAACACACAGTAGCCCTCTTCTTAATTACTCCAGCCGTGAACAAGGCAGCCAACTCGTTAGAGCCATCCCTGACACCTTTGTCCATGCAGGACATCAAATGGACAAGACCCGTAGTGTCTGTGGTTTTCATTTCAGAGACTTTCTTGCTTAAGGCTCCCAATGACCAATCTAAATAATTAAACCCTTCAAAGGCTCTAAACAAACCTTTAAGCAAATGGTCAAACTCTGTCATTGACCACCATACCTTTGTTTTTCTCAAGGCAAGCCGACGAGAAGAGTCTGCCAGACTAGAGAAATCTCCCTGGGCAGACGCAGGCATTCCCAAGCCCAGAACTTCCCAAGTCTCGTGCCAAACACTGGATTTGGACGCAAGTCTTCCAGGTGGGAACGCAAAGGCTGTTTTACCAAGAGTCCTCTTTGACTCCATCCAGGAACCCATTAACTTCAAGGCTCGTTTAGACGAGCATAAGAGCACCATCTTAGTGTAAATAGGTATCTTAGTCGCCTTCCCTTAGGTAAATTCCGATGGAGGAGAACGAGGAGCCACAGGGGTAAAGTGGTCAGGAAAAAGGCCAGTGAAAATCAACATCATCATCTTAAGGTCTACCGAATGTTGATAATGTTTTTCCTCTTCCTCTTCTGAAACGGCTTCCAATGTTAGAAATTTCTTCAGGTTCTTCTTCTGGCAGTGCAGCTGTTGCTGCAGCCTGAACCGAAGCGTCAATGTCAGAATGGGAGCGCTTGCCATGCTCAATAATAGTCTCTGATGTGCGATCAACAGTCTTTCGCTTAAGTTCGCCAACAGTCTGGGTAACAGCCTCAAAGTGAAGAGGAGAGGTCGATGTCGACTGATGTGTGACGCCATAAATAGACTGAAGTTCGACGTCAACGGTCAACTGTCGTGTGGCATCGCGTGGACGCTTAGCGTTCGCTTACTGTTGGATGGATTGACGCTCAACATCAGAAGTCAACTGCTGTGGGTCGTCGCGTGGACGCCTAGCATCTGCTTGCTGTTGAATGGACTGACACTCGATATTAGGAGTCAACTGCCGAGTGTTGTCACGCGGACGCCTAGCGTCCGTTTGCTGTTGAATGGACTGACACCCGACGCCAGGAGTCAACTGCCGTGAAACGCGGACGCCTAGCGTCCGCATGTTGTTGACGCTGACGAACTATGCCGGGAGTCAGCTGGCGAGAGCCATCGCGTGGACGCTTGTTGACGTTGCCGCTCAATAGAATCATGAGTCGACTGCCGACAGCCGTCACGATGACGCATTGCGTCCACCCGTCGTCGCTGATCTTCATTGCGTCCTTAAATAGATTTTTGTTTAGAAACAGCTCCCTGACGAGATTCGTCTAAATCAACCTGATGTTGAGCACTGCGAATGGGAGATCGCCTGTGCGATATCACATCAGAATCAGGGACAACAGGCTGCCTGTGCGACAACGGGTCCGAAGACTGATGCCCAATCGCACAGCCAACCACAGGTTGATAAGACCGCATTATCGACGAGAGCTGTTGTTTCATGCCTAAAAGCATCGACCACTTAGGATCGCTAGAATGCGAAATATTCTATTACTTTACTAAGGGGATATTGTCTTCTATTTCGCTAACAACACGTTTCTCACTTTCGAGTGACGAAAGCCAATCCGACAGAAGCGATGGCGCATGAATAGTTACATCGGCAACAGGCAACAGTTCCGCATCTGACTGTAAGTCATCGTCAACTACATCATGGTTATAGCGCTTCGCAGGTGTACAAGTGACAGGAGAAGGGAAACGTTCAGGTGTAACTACAGCCTAGTCGACTCTTAGGCGAATCGTGACGTTGAGCGACCGAGTGTGACTTTCTTTTGAGTGGTCTGGATGCGTGACGCCAGGCTTCGCTGCCCGAACCCTCATCGGAGGACGGCGATAACACACTACCCTCATCTTTCCTATGATGGGAGTGAGTGACCTGTGCTACGGTAGCAGGACCGCTCGAGGGGACGTCTGAACAATTGATGAAGCCTCTCGTTCCCTTTTGCCGTCCGACATTACTTCTCCCATGGGTTCGGGAGCTTGAAAGCAGTCGTAGGCTGGGCGAACGACAAGATCGAACGGACTAACACTCCACAACACTGAACAAATTTGGAACACTTTTCACATTTCCTTCCGATTCACGATTTTTCAGTACATTGATTTTGGATAAAATCTGATTTCTATCCGCTGCTAAGGCTTCCACTTTTTCACCGACAGCCTGGATAGCGGTAAACATATCCTTCATAGAAGGTTCCTTCGGTTTTTTATCTACCACTACGGGAGAAGGAATAGGATTCATTACATTAGCCAAGGTTAAATCAACAGAGCGTGAAGAACTGCGCCTAACCCTGTCCATCTCTAACCTCTTAATATAACGTTCATACGTTACCCATTCATCATCGGTTAAAGAAGCACATTCATTACACCGATCTTCAAAAGAACATAATTTTCCCCTACATTTACTGCAAATATTATGTGGATCTACAGATGCCTTAGGAAGTCGAGAACGACAACCTTTAACACACTTCCGAATAACAGGGGAGGGGTCGGCCATATTGAAAGGTTAAGAGAGAGAAACCGGTAACAAAAACAAAGGTTAAATTATTTAAAATAACCCCAGCACAAAGATTTCAAGAGTTAAATGAAAACTAAATCAATAAAGCGATAGCCCAAACTCAAAAAACGTAGTACAGTACATCACCAAATAACGTCCAAAATTGAGTAATAACCGAGAGAGAATTTCCAATGAACAGCCAGCTATGGCGGCAGGAGAAAATCTGAATAGGTTGTTATAGTTCTACCTGTTGTACCGCGAGGGCGCCAGTGTACACCTGGCATATCTGTGATAGACCGCGAGATTTTGAATTTGCTGCCGGCGTCAAGAGACTTTAGCCATTATATAACCAGCGGGTAAGTTTTATATTTAAAAAACAAGCTTGGTACATATGCAGCAGATGATGCTACTCTCTTTGCATCAATTCCATTTCCTAAATGAGAACCTTAGGTTGCTGAATCCCTTAATAGATATCAGCTAAAATTAGTGCATGGTGCACATTATAGAAGATGAAATCAAAACCTAACAAAATCAAAGTATGAGTGTAAATAGGTCAAAGACATTAGCTCAACATCCAGATCTCATTGACAATGTTTCTACAACTATGTACAATTCATTTAAAATTCTAGGTGTGACTCTTGATTGCAAATTAGCTTTTGAGAAATACATTAGGTGAGCATTTTCTTCAATTGCATAAAAATATAATTTAGCTTATTAATGAGTCTTGCAAGATTTTTGGCGATCAATTTATCCAGAGGAAATGTTTCGATTCTTTCCTTTAACATTGTTTCAAGTACAGTACTGTACTATTCCATCTGATCTTCACTGTTGACTCGCATCTTAATTTGTTGGGACAAAATCTTACAGTCCATTATACTTCTTATTCCTGATCTGGATATTAATCTCTGGCAATGCCATTTAGTTCTTTGTGCATATTGCTCAATATTTCTGGTAATTCTGACCATACTTTGCATTTAGATCATCCCAAACTAAGTACAGTACGGCGTCCCCAGCTTATGTTTTCTTCACGTTACGGTGTGGAATATGATGTTTTTTTGTCCCCTCGTTACATTTTTCCCTACCTTACGGCATCGAATTCCAAAACTCAAACTTGGCGGTTTTTACGCGTACGACTGGGAGTCACTAGCCTACCACCACACTCATACATCACTGCATAGGTCACTAAGAAGCTAGTCTGCTATTGGTCGGCGTCACTAAGATGCCGATACGCTATTGGCCAAAATCCCTCCCACAATGCCTGAGAGAGATGCTGCCTCTCTCTTTGTTATACGCGTGCTCAGTTCAGAATCTCGTGTGCGTTTCGTAGACTTGATCTCGTGCGAGTGCTTGCAATATCGTATTTTTTGTGCATTTTAGTGCCTAACTCTAATTTTAATTTGTTAGCCATGGGTCCCAAGATTGCTAGTGGTGTTAAAGGGAGACGTAAGAAGATGATTATTATGGAAACGAAGCTGGAGATAATAAAGAAATACGAAGAAGGCATGCGCATCGTTACCCTCGCTACTATGTATGGCCGTAACTAGTCTACGATTGGTACAATTATCAAGAACAAGGAAACCATTAAAGCAAGTAAGTCTTCCAAAGGCATGACTGTCCTTGCCAGTGGAAGGACCTCAATCAACGATGAGATGGAGAGACTCCTTCTACTATGGATTAAAGAGAAGGAAATCGCTGGTGATACACTCACGCAATCAGTAATTTCGCACAAGGCGAGCGCCATCTTTGCCGATCTCGTGGAAGCCCAGAGAGACGGCGGAGATGAAGGAACGTTGCAGCAAGCCCCCCAAGAGTTCAAGGCTTCTCATGGGTGGGTTGATCGTTTCAGGAAGAGGACTGGTATTCACTCAGTCGTCAGGCATGGAGAGGCGGCCAGTTCTGACAAGAAAGCAGCAGACGAATTCCTCAAGAAGTTTGAGAAATTAATTTCCAGAGAAGGCTAAATTCCTCAGCAAGTGTTTAACTGTGATGAAACTGGCCTTTTCTGGAAGAAAATACCCCGCCGTACATATATCACAGCTGAAGAAAAGAAACTTCCTGGCCATAAACCGATGAAGGACAGACTTACGCTCGCATTTTGTGCAAATGCCAGTGGGGACTTAAAAATTAAGCCCCTACTGGTATACCACTCAGAGAATCCTCGTGCCTTCAAGGCACAAAATATCACGAAGGAGAGGCTCTTGGTATTTTGGAAGTCTAATGCCAAGGCCTGGGTCACGAGGACCATATTTATTGAATGGATAAACGTCTGCTTCGGTCCTGCTGTCAAGAACTTTTTAGAAGAGAACAATCTTCCTCTCAAATGTTTCCTGGTACTGGACAATGCCCCTGCTCACCCTCCTGGCCTAAAGGACATCATTCATCCTGACTTCTCCTTCATCAAGGTTCTCTATCTGCCACCAAACACCACCCCTCTCCTCCAGCCTATGGATCAGCAAGTGATTGCCAACTTTAAGAAGCTTTACACGAAGCATCTGTTCAAAAGATGCTTCAAAGTGACCGAAAGCACTCAACTCACCCTCCGTGAATTTTGGAAGGGGCATTTTGACATCATTCAATGCCTGAAGATGATCGACAAAGCTTGGAATGAGGTTTCACGGCGCACCTTGAACTCCTTATGGAAGAAACTGTGGCCAGCTGTTGTGGCAGAACGAGACTTCGAAGGTTTCAATCCCTCAACCGAAGACGAGGCCGTTGATGATCCTTGCCTCAACAGCAGGCAAGACCACATCAACAGGCGACATGTCGTCTAGTGTTTCCACAGGGGAAGCAGGCTAGACGGGAAAGATACAGCTGGGAAAGCCTCAGAAGTTCTGGTGGTGTGAACACCTTCAGGAGTTTTCTCACAGATGGAGAACCAGAAATGCCCAAAGGAGGCCACAAATTCCTCAGCCTCTGGTGGTCGTCGGTTGGAACAGCAACAGGCGAGCCTCAAGGAAAAGATCGAGCAATACAAGGTGACACTATCTCTTTCCCAGAGCTAACATCTCCTCACACCCACACAAATTTCTTCACGCGATCCAGACCTAGAGTAATTTGAGGGAGACATAACAGATACAGCAACCCAGGATAGGCTACAGAGCTTCTTCAGCATCAAACTAGGCATGGCTATTGCTAATATCAAAGAATTCCTCTTAGCCTTCTTGGCAAACTAATCCACTGCAGAGGCAGCCAACAACCTGCCCTTGTCACAAAGGAAGAACAGTGAACAAAAATCAAACAGCTTTTGGGGATCACAACCCGGTTCAGACATAAAACCTCCCACACATTTTACCAGGTTTGTTTGGACACAACTGCATGTCAACACACTTCTTTATTTAACTGCAAAGGAAAAAGAAAATATTAAAACAGACAACATTGATGAGGCAGCAAGAGTATGTACCGATTGTGGACGAAGTCAAAATCGAGCATCTAGCTGGATGATGAGTGACCAGGGCTTACTCACAACACGCCAGTAGTTAATCTATTCAAGTTTTTAACAAGTGTCCCAGTTTTGCTGGTCAAATTCCTATTAAAGACCAAGAGTTTGTATTCCTGTAAGAACAAACTTCATTAAACTACACTATAATACAGTACTTAAAACTCAAACAAGTACTGTAGCCTCACAGGAAAGTATAATATATTCTAGGACAGTGGTTCCCAACCTGGGGGAAATTTGAAGCTTCCAGGGGGAAATAATTACACTACCTACTAACAAAAAACAAGCGGAAAATGTCCTCATAGTACGTGCGGCAATTTGTTTTAAGCCATTCAATTGTGATATGATCATATCAGTTCTCAAAGACATAATATTCAAGGGTAGAATTGGAGTGTCATGCCCATTTCTGAGGCGGGCGAGTGGGCATGAGGGCTGGGCGGGGCATGAAGGGGGAAATCTGGACAGTTGAACTGGGTGCAGGGGGGAAATGACAGAAAAAAGGTTGGGAACCACTGTTCTAGGAGAAGGATACTACAAAATCAAACCAATGTTCTCAAGTCTTAGGTAGGGTCATAGCTTCTGTACCTTAGTCTTCCACTGCCTTGGGTTAGAGTTCTCTTACTTAAGGGTACACTATTCTATCTGTTTCTTCTCCTCACTGGGCTATTATCCCTGTTGGAGCCCTTGGGCTTATCGTATCCTGCTTTTCAAACTAGGGTTGTAACTAGGCTAGTAATAATAATAAATAACAATAGTGTATAATCTTACAAACCCTAAGTCCATATCTTCTTATAAGAAAGTGGACACTTTTAAGTATTAGGAAAAGAAAAAACCGTATTAGTGGCATAGGCATTCTTGAATATAATAATCAATCTTACAGTATGGAGAAAGATGATATTTTCTAATTCAAAGATCCCACCAACAGAAACAATGAATTACTCTCAATTAACGTATGCAGTTCCAATTTTGTGCCACTATGCAAAACACCATCCCTTTCCTTTCAGTATTATAGACCCTCTAAATATAAGAATGATTATGACTTACAGTAAAAAATACACATGCATATTGTAATACTTTCATCACTTGGAATAATAAAAACGTGCCTTTTGATACAGAGTAACTACAGTATAGCAATTCAAGTGATATACAATAAAAGAGTTCAGCATTTCTCAAACATGACAATTATTTCTCTCAAAATATATTTTTTTTCATAAGTATACCATCTTTACACAGGTGAAGCTATGAAAGCATTATCTATAATGTTGGAAAGGATAAAAATTGGCAAGCATATGACAAATATATCACATGAGTTCATTCCACTATCATATGCACCTGATGATATATTCATAATAAGGACTACAAAGGTCATTCCTCAGCTTTACTTGAAGGAATGCCTTGACACTACACGAACCACTTTAGCGGGGCACAGAGTATAACATACTTACGTTTGTCGTATTTCTCAAATTCAATTTTGCCCTTACAAGAAATCATTTTATATGTTTGTTGGTGCCATATGTTTTAGCAAATAACGTGCAATTGCAGAGGGGTGAAATTATTTAAGACAAGTATCTCGACGACTGTGTCACTAGCCACTGACTTTTCAAAAAGTCATGCGCTTGGGTCTATAAATACCAGTGAAAGGGATGTCTATAAATGGGTAAGTGGGAATCTTAGTGCAGCATATGCCTATTACAATTAGTAATAAGGAAATTGTTATTAGTAATTACAGCATGAGGATGAATAATGCTAACAAGATAAAAAGTGGCAAATTATTACAAAGGCTCCTTAGGCCAGGCTATGGGACAATTTAAGGATTTTAGAGGTTCACGCACAACGCGAGTTATCCAACAAATATAAAATAATTCAGTTATACGTAAAGGGGACATATGCAATTACCAATTATTTCTTTACTTATTCAAATCATCAAAATGGATCACGTAAAATTCGTACAGGTAGGAAGATGCATATAAACAAAATCCCTCTACACAGAGCTTTCATAGAACACGGCAAATACCCTAGGAACTCTCTGGTACGTTTCCCTTCAATTACAGTAGGCATTTCATCCTCAAAAGACAGTTTAAATTGAAAAATATTTGTTATTCAGCAATATTCCCAGCAGTTCTCTGTATGTTACCGATAGGTGAATATCATTATAAACATGTCCCCTTCTTCTGACACTAAAGTTGAGTGGTATGAAACCATGTTCTACCAAGCAGTTTTTCTAGCAATGTTCAAAATAAATTTAACTAATAAACATTGAAAACAAAGACAGCCAAATTCATTAATTTATAATAAAAAAAAAATCAAGAGGCCTATTAGTGCTTATCCTCTTTGTTTACTGGTAATATTAAAATAAAATATACAACACAATATGAATAACCAATAAGTACTTACAAAGGAATGGCCTCTCAACAATGAACTCTTTATAAATAGAAAATTTATCTAAGAAAAATCCAACAGCTTTAATCAATATCAACCACAAATGCTTGAATAATATATTTCTGAGAGAGGACACCAGGTAACGTAAGAGTTCACTATTGAAGACAACAACAATGGATTAAAAGTGCTCATCTTATCTCATGAATCACCACAAATCAATTATTTTTCAAATATTTGAGGATGCTATTTTACTTCCAAGGCAATGTTAAAGAGCAATATCATGTACAGTATTATGCTCTTCTTGTTGTAAGCACACAACTGCAAAAAAAAAAAGTATCACATTCATTATAAAGTCACCTATGCAGAGGCTTTAATAAATGAAAATAAAAAATCTCACATGGCAGTGATGGTGGGTTTGCCTATTGCTGTACGGTATTTCAAACTGCATACCACGAAACTCAATTTTCCACATTTACACATCACACTTAAAGCTCCCCATTTGGAAAGCAAACACTTTTATTCAAAGTATATATTTCTCCAATGCATGTGCAAACTAAGTAACCGAAACTCAACAGTAAAATAGTACCTCTTGGTTGGATAAAGCCTACCACAAATTCAATAAAGAGCCACAGTGGAAAAGGGCAAAATATTTAGTTGGGATTCATTCAGCTATATGTTACTCCAAACTGAAGTCGAAGGATAGCAGATCAACAAAACCAACCCAGAAGCAAATGCTATTCACTGTGAAATTGACAGGTATTTTCATTATTTCATGCAGTCCTGAAGTCTGGCTATACAGTACACGCTCGGGGAGTTTGACTACGACTTGTTTGAAACGAGAACCCCCTGCATATTCGGCGCTGAATTAGTCTGTTGTGGCTGCACTTCTTTCAGGTCGTCTTGGCCCCTGATTCGAATGCCATGTTTTTCTTTGTATTCGTTCACCTCCTTCCCCTTGTTTACTAATTTCTCATTCAGGCTGTCAATCACCTTGGTTAACTGTAGGAGATTAAATGTAATAAATTTACACACTCAAATATTTAACTGTTAAAATTATTCCTAAGTTGTAACCAGATCAAACCTCTTTTCTAGACTTCAGATAATATGACTTATGTGGTACCATAGGTTAAAACCCTGTATGTTTCATTTCTGAAACAATTTAAAAAAAAATTAAGTACAGATATTGATAAATACATAGTTGGAAAAGGAAAATTACTATTAATACCTTAGACAGAACAGTGTAAGAATTTATCTTTACAAATATAGATAGCACAAAAACAATATGACAAGTTTGGAAATAATTTGTATTTTTCCTAGTTATACAAACCTGAGTCTTACAGAGAATGAATAACAGCAAAGCTGGAATACGGCAATTAAAAATTATAATGAGGTGTCACCAACTGTTCTCAACATCCGGACCTCAGTATTGATAATGTTTCTTTAAATTTGTATGACACTTTTAAAATTTTAGGTGTGATTCTCAACAGCAAATTTACTTTTGAGAAACACATTAGGTCTGTGTCTTCTTCAATTGCACAAAAAATTGGCTTATTGAGAGTCTTTTAAGATTTTCGGTGATCAATCTATTCTGAAGAAGTGTTTTAATTCTTTCATTCTACCTTGTTTTGAGTATTGTTCTCCTGTCTGGTCTTCAGCTGCTGATTCTCATCTTAATTTGTTGGACAGAAACTTACGGTCTATTAAATTTCTTATTCCTGATCTAGATATCAATCTTTGACACCGTCGTTCAATTAGTTCATTATGCATGTTGCATAAGGTTTTTCATAACTCTGACCATCCTTTACATTCAGATCTCCCTGGACAATTCTATCCTGTTCGTAATACTAGGCAGGCAGTTAATTCTAATAGCCAGGTCTTCTCCATCGTGAGGCTCAATACTGCACAGTATTCTAGAAGTTTTATTCCAGCTGTTACCAAGTTGTGGAATGATCTTCCAAATCGGGTAGTTGAATCAGTAGAACTTCAAAAGTTCAAAGTTGGAGCAAATATTTTTATCTTGACCAGGCTGACATGAGTCTTTTTATAGTTTATATATGACATATCTGTTTTTGACGTTAATAGTTTATATAGGACATATCTACTTTGACGTTGTTACTGTTTTAGAATGATTTATTGCTAACTTGGTTCTCATCATTTGTTTATTTCCTTAATTCCTTTCCTCACTGGGCTATTCTTCCCTATTGGAGCCCTTGGGGTTATAGCATCTTGGTTTTCCAACTAGGGTTGTAGCTTGGCTAGTAATAATAATAATAATAATAGTAGGAAAGCAACCCAACACCCTGGTTCACTAACAAACCACTTTGATAGCAGCTGGAACTTTCTAGGGGATTGGTGATGGGGGAAAGTATGAGCAAAGGTTTGTATAGTTAGGAAAATAACAAAAAGGACGCCCAAATTTGTACCCACAGATACAAGTCCTTGTCCTTTACATAGAAAACTCATCAATAGGTGGGAGGCAGTCCCCATTCCAACTGGCTGGAATCTCATCCAAGGACTCCTTACCTCGAGGCTTGTCAAGTTTAGAGGGTAATCCCCCTCGCCGAATGGCCTCCAGAAGGGCAGACGGGAGAAGGGAAGCAATCTCAAGGATGACCAAGGCAAAGAAATACTGTACTGAAAACTGATCTCCCTTGAAAGATGACCCATAGTCAGCAGGGATGCATCCCAAGGGATCCTACAACACACATTCATCCCAAGAAGCCCTTGGCTGTGTTGAATCCTCTGCAGGGAAGCTTAGGAGGCAAGGATCACTTTTCCCAACTGAGAAGGCACAGAACCTCCACAGAAAACCCTTTGAAAAAAAATCATAAACCCTGGAAAAGAAAATAAACTAAAAAAACTTTTGCTTAAACTACAGCCAGCGAGGAAATGTTCTTGACTATGGCTATCTAAAATCATAAACTGGAAAAGAAAATAAACTAAAAAAAGTTATCTAAGTGGTTTGTCAGTGAACCAGGGGGGAGGCAGTGAATTTGCCTCCCCGCTACTACCTGTCGGTTGTTGACACCTCGTTCTAATCTTTAATTGCAATATTCCAGTTTTGTTGTTGATATTCTCCTATGTAAAGGATGATGGTTTGTATCTGTGTAGGACCACACTGATATTAAGGACAGGGAAAGATCCAGCTGGAATAACCCTGATACCAAGGTAATTTAAAACAACAAATCAAATATTTGTAAATGTGACTATTTAACAATATGAAAAGCAAAAAGAATAAAAACTATTGACACGTACGGAAAAAATCACAACAAAAATATTGAGGATCACATGGTGGGGTCTAGACAATACGCTCATACAGTATATCCTGGGTTTGCAACGTGATGCATGAAATCCCAGGAAAAGTGTACATATTTGATTTTTTCATTAAATTGAAAGCTGTGACCTGAAGGTAAGATTCATCAAAATAACATTAGCAGTATTCTCACCTGATCCCTATTGTTCGTGAGTGCTGGCAAAACCTCATTGACCGTTCTCTCCACAAGAACTCCTCCTACCATTCGGAAACACTTCCTATCTGGTGAAACATCTTGTAGAGTTTCAATTACTATCCTGAAAAAGAGAGGAATCTTATCAATGAAAATAAGACAGATTTTTAGTTATTTGTATTTTTCCTAGCCATACAACCGGAGTCTCTTAATTAAGGATATAATTTGTACGCACTGGTATTGGTCGTTAAAGTTGGATACTGAGCGGTTATCAAACTGGACATTATGTAGGATGCAGAGCCCTGCCCACCTTCCAGTTGCATGGTCTTCACTTTTGTTTTGATCTTTCACTCAGGACTTAAGTATGTATGGCTAGGAAAAATACAAATTACCCCTACTTACAATATTTGTGATTTGTTCCTACACGTTAAAAACCCACGTCCTTTAATAGACTCACTGCTTGGTGGGTTGGAAGTCCCTTTGAACCAAACTGAAAGGTTAATTTTCTTCCCTGAAAGTGATAAACGCTCGAGCTGTATGGGTTCATAACAAGGACCCTTGTCACCCCCTAGCTGTCTGTCATAAAGAGAAAAGAACGATAGGTCTTGGGTTGTACGTGAAACTTATAAGGTACTTGATCGACGTTGGGAACTACTTTTCCCACGAAGAGGATGTCAGAGTCAGATACAAAGTACAGTATATGATTGACGAGTTGGTATAAGACCCACAATTCTCCAACTCATTATAGGATGATGAAGAGAAATACAGTGGAACCTCACAGCCACGGACACTGTTACTACGGACTTCAGATATAACGGACTAATTTCAAATAACTAAGCAGTCTACGGTTAGCAAAGGTCACCTTAAGAAGTACAGTAACTTGTTCTGAGTTATTTACAGTGATTTACTTTATGCAGTATTTATCTATATAAAGGTAATAAAACCATTTTCACCTTATTCATTATTGGCATATCTTCATAATAAATAGCCTACTCAAGGAATAATTCTATATCAATAAAATAAACTATGCAAGCCCATCTGAGAACATGTAAACTAACTCAGCTGAGCTTGTCATCCGATGATTTCAAGTAACCATTCTCCAGGATATGTGCGCATATCAATATCAAGTAGAGCCCCGCGAGGCAAGAAGCTTTTCCACTACCAAAGAATGTACAGATCTGGCAACTGTCTCTCTGCTAGTACATTCCACTTGTCTGGAATGTATCTTACTGACAACTCAACGGCGTGAAACTCCGCCCAGATGTGCATCTGCTTCGTCTGCTCACAAATGGGGTAAAAGAACATGCCTCTTTGCTGGTTGACATAGGCTAATAAGGTAGTAGCGTTGTCACACATTAACATTACTGCGTGCCTCTTCAAGCGTTCTTGGAATGCTTGCATCTTGGGGATGTTCATGCCCAGATGCCTTTTCTCTTCGGTCCACACCCGAGACAACCGAGAAGAAAAGCATGTTTTGAAGTAGCGAGTCAAGTGGGACTCCCTTGGTGAGGTTTTCCTCATCAAGCTACAAGATAAGATCATCTCGAGCTTCTTGGTGGAGCGGAACAGGAAGGAATAAGGGGATCCCTGACAACTGACCAGCGATCCTTCAAGCACCACTGAAGGGATCTCTGGTGGACACGCAACTGAGGAACGAGCTTCTCCTATGAGGAGAGATTACTTAGAAGACATTGCCAGTGCCGATAAGAGATTTCTGTCTTGGACAGAAAGGGCCGTGCAATCTCCCCAAGCTTGATGATGTGATCATCTTTAGGGAAGACTCTTGCTGCTGCCATGTCTATCAGCAGTTCTTCAGCCTCTGGTTGAGTATGAGATTTGATTTCTCCCAGTTTACCACATTCCTCAGATCATGGCAAAATGTGAGAATGCAATCTCAATCCTGAAGCTGCTGCCTCTCCGAAGAGGCCAGGATCAACCAATTGTTTAAATACATCAGAACACATATTACTCGCAAGTGGGGCAAAGCAGCCACCAAGATGAACACCAGAGGAGCTGTACGCAGTCCGAAGCACAAAGTCTTGAAGTGGCACACCGTACTGTAGAGGGAGAAGCAGAGGTACGTTTGAGAGGTTGGATGAACAGGCAATTATCTAACTTAGAGATGGCAAAGACTGTTCGTAACACTAGATACAGTAATCAGTAATGGTAATTCTAACAGTTATGCCTTCTCCATCATAAGACTCAATACTACACAGTATTCTAGTGGAATGATCTTCCTAATCAGGCAATTGAATCAGTGGGACCTTGAAAGTTCAAACTTGCAGCAAATGTTTTTATGTTGAACAGGCTGATATAAGACTTTTCATAGCTTATACTGTATGTGAAAGATCTGTTTTAATATTGTTACTGTTCTTAAAATATTTTATTTTAATTTTTCATTCCCCCTCTCGCAGTTTATTTATTGCCTTTCCTCATGGGTCTTTTCTTTTCTGTTGGAGCCCTTGGGCTTATAGCATCCTGCTTTTCCAACTAGGGTTGTAGCTTAGGTAGTAGTAATAGTAATAATAAATGATAATAATACTGTAGTTTCCATCCTGAATTTCATTTGACGAAAAAACTTGTTCAGTGGAGAGATGCCAATGATCGGCCTCCGGCCTCCAGTCGACTTTTCCATGGAAAAACCGACTGTAGAAGCCCTGAGATCCGTCTCTAAAGACTTCGAGCGCGTTCTTCTCCAACATCCCTTCCAATTGGACCACGATCCTTTACACCTAGCTTGCTTCCCGATGTTTCCCTCTTCACACAGCACGACACCTAATCTCTTGCTCACTCAGCTTCAGTCTTGCAACATTTCGCCTCGTGTGTGTACAGTACAGTATCTCCCACTTCAGACTTTGCTGTGCAGAATCATGTGAGGTAAAAAAAAAAAAAAAAAAAAAACCTGTACATATCCAGTGTGCTTATAGTGATTTTAGTATAAAAATTTATACACACTTTACGCTACCAGATGCGTCAAACAGTCAACGGCTCAAAGAGTTGCATCATGCTTCAGTCTTACCTTGTAGAACTTCATACGTAAACGGTGAGTGATGGTGTACCGATACAGATTTCTTTTAATTTTTTTTGTATTAGTGTATTTATTGTGTAATACTGTAATGTTATTGTTATATTAACTACAGTACAGAACTGTACTATATACAAAATACCGTACTTTACAGTACTGTAATACAGTAATGCAGATATAAGCTACGCGTACGATGAGTTTCAATGGCGTGACAACCTGGTAAAAACAGCAAACACTTATGGGTGTTATCTTGGCTAATTTAGCAGTACTGTACATATATTACAGTAATATACACTACAGTATCAGTGTTGTTAGATAGGAAGAAGTTTATTTTGTTGTTACTATAAGTATAGTGTAGCAATGAATTGTGTTGTGTACCTATCTTACCGTGTGCATAGTAGGCTACATGTGTTTATATGTACCGTACACTTACTGAAATATTCATTCGTTAACACAATACTGTACTTATACTGTGATAGAAACCAAGTAAAAAAACACTATTATTGAGTACTTTGCGAGTTAGTCGACCAAATATAAGCAATGGGCAGTGAGCTGATAGGAGTTAACACACCGTACGGCAGCAAATATTCGTGGATTCTCGCACCTGTCTGTTACCTAATCCCTGTGAATAAGGAGGGCTTACTAACACATTGCCCAATTGCCTGATGGGCATCGCCCAACTACCAGCAACTGGAGGAGAAATTTGCCGATCTCAGCTACCTCTGCCTCCTTACTTGGCACAACTACAGTAGGTTGGGGTCAAAAGGGGGGAGCATGACCCCTAACATTTACAGAGGTAAAAGGACCTGGAGCCGCAGATCTCAATCTTCTTCGGGATTGACTTACTGGGTTGAGACAAAATAACTCTTGGCACAGTTGATCTTGAGGGGCCAAGGTCTTTAAGGTTTAGATCACTGTTCTGTGGACAAGGGAATCGTCACTCTCCTTTCTTTACTTCTTAATCTCTTCTGTCAGAAAGAGAACTGAGATATCCAGGATCAGTGCACTTTTCTTAGGGAGAGTGCCGCTTCATATCGCACCTGGCAGGAGAAATGTGAAGGTACTGCACCTTTCCTATTCAGAATCCTGTTTGCCCACACGGTGGCCGACTGATGAGCAAAGCAATGCCGTTGTCTTTGCCCATGAGAGCATGAGGTCAGATAGTTTCTTAACCATCTCAAGGAAGAAGTGAAATATGTCAAGGCTCCCAATGGCCAATCCAACTGGTGGCTTCCAGACTCAACATTGCCGATATTTCCACAGCTGTGGATTCGGTAGCTGGGAAAGAAGTATCCTCGTACTTCAACCTATCCACTGTCATGCCAATCGTCATAGTTGTTCCTGTTGGATTTATTGGAAGACATTCACAATGGCCTCCACCTGAATGTAGAACCTCTGCTGTTAAGAAAAGGCTGGAGGCAGGAGCTTGGTTGACCTCCTCAACAGATGCCAATTCTTAGGTCTGACGACCGGTGAATTCACTCGAAAGAGTGCATCCCGCGCAACCACCAGCCAATGAAGCTCAAGGGTGGTTCTGGAGGTTTGAGGAGCGCCGAAATATCAATCAATACCTGTCATCCTGCCCATGATAGGTTCTGTGGCTGCTGCTCTGAGTTCATTCAACTTCCTAATGAGTAAACGAATTCTGAATCCAGGGTCTCCGTCTGTGTAGGGAGGGGAAGGAAACCTTCCCTTGCTCAAAATTCCTCTCCTCTCCCTCTATTTGCAGAATCAAGCGGAATATGAAATGATTCCTCCCTCTCTTTGGAGTGAGAACTTTCCAAACTGAGGACTGAGCCTAGTCTGTTCCTTAAGGGAAGAAGTCTTTGACTTCTGAGAAATCTCCATATCCTTATTGCCATTCTCTTTCTTGGCCCCCTGAGGTCGATCAGACACTAGGTTTCCGGATCTCAGGGGGGCGAGAGGGGGAGCGAGACAATGAGAGATCAGATAGCCCAGAGTACCTCCTCTTGGAAGGGCTCCGATGTAAACTTCCTCTTCATGTCTCAAGGCGCCGCACGAGACTAACCAATCCCGTACCTGAAAAAATACTGTGACCAAGATCGGTCTCGAGCCGACGGGTGTACCTTAGTACTGGGTTTTCGGCACACATGGGAAACAGGTGACGTGGATGCAGAGTTCTCAGAGTGCATTGGACATCTCGGTTGATCTTACTCTTCTTTCAGATGGCAACTTCCCCTCAGGGTATCACTCAAGTAAGAGGAAAGGTTTGACCTGCGGTGTTTCAGCTTAGAGGGTGGAGAACGGGCTGCTTTAGTCTTTGTAGATTGATGTTCCAAGGGTTTTGTGCCCCTATGCTCATGGGACGATCAACAAAAATGTTTTAACCGTTTGTCAGTTTTCACCTTAAAAGTTGTATGCACAAGACAAAGCGTACCAAGTATCATGATCGGGAAGTTGATAGCTTCCTACCCAGAGAATCATAGCCTTGCTTGTGCCTAGAGTGAGAGATTGAATGACATTTACATGTCCCGGAGATTGTTCTCGCTTCTTAGGATAAGGTGATCATACACTTGAAAAGCCAAAAGACTTTGCTCATGGTGACCTAGCTAATGGAGATCATGCGTGTCTCTTCATTAGTGTAGAAAGCTTCACCTTTTTCGAACCTATCTTAGCCTTATGAATTGTTGGAGACTACTCAGAAAAACCCTCATGAAGATGAGGGCATGCGGGAAGCTCGTGTCCTGGGTGACAAACCAGGAGTCCCTGTGCATGGGGCCTCAATGATCTGATCCCTTCAAAGGCTTAGGAAGGGATCGTGGAGCAGCTCGTGAGTGTCCAGATTGTAGAATCTTCAGAATCACCTGACGCTTTGGTGATCGTGCTCTCTTATGCTCCTTCTCTGCTCCGAGACAATGAGCGTATGTGATAAAGTCTCCTTTGAGTGTACGAGTGGGAAAGATGTTCGTTGTTTGCCCAAGGCACGATCAACATCAAAGGCCTTAGAAGTGGCAGTTTTCTTTGTCTATCTGGATGTTCCAATGGGTGGAGATACCTAAGCCTTCCTAGACCTTGAATCGTACTTTGACACTTCCCCTAGGTGAAGGTTTGGATACAATGGTACTCATCCCGCAAGGCCATACAGTCTGGAGATTTCTTCAGATTGGTTGTTCTGTATTTCAGTGAACTCTTCTTCCTGACAGCAGCTCCTCAACAGGGAAACAAGAAGGCGCAGGAACAAACGGAGCAAGTGACGGGAGCGACGACACTTCATATCGATCCTAAACAACCAGCAACAACTTGTCTTTAATCACAACAATGGACACATCCAGGGGCATCACTCCACCACTCTTCTGCAGGCAGGAAGGGAAGACTTTAGAGACCAAAGGGCAGCTAAAATCTCCAGAAGTTTCTCCACCAAAGGGGTGCCATCGTAAAATGAGAGGGCCACAGCACACCAAGATCCAGGTCCTTGCGGGGAAAACTTTCGGCGAGAGTCAGGGGGTTATTACCTTCGCTAGAGTTAAGTAATACTCCTGTCACCAGGGGTTTCGGTCTTCTCTCCTCCAAAGGACAACGCCTACGGGAGAGTAAAAAGACAGCGCAGCAGCCTTAGAACCAGAAGGGAGAAAAGCGCCCGAGAGCTTCTTGGGCATACCCAAAAGCTACTCTCAAGAATCTTTCTTCTACTTCTAGGCAAATTCAGTCCATTGCAACAGAAGCCAAGGGGATTCTTGCGAATAGGAATGCACAGGCAACAGCTACAAAATTAAAGGGGTCGTCTTCAGGCTTGCTCATATATCGGCCAGAACCCTTGCCTGGATTACCCTGATACAGCCAGGTCTAATCAGGGAGCCGACACAAACAGCAATCCAATCACGAAACTTGAAAGAAAAAGAAGACTGATTAGATATTTCTAGAGCGACGAAAAATACATCTGTACTCTACAGCAGCTCAAGTTCAAGTGAAGGGAAGCATTTCCTGTCGCCACCTGACAGACGGCTGTGCTTACCTTGTTAAAAGGTTAACGGACAGTTTCCAGCTTCAGTGAAGTCATACTCCTATTTACGATCGAAGGTTTATATTAAGAATAGGAACAAATACAGATTCACCAAAATATTCCCATAAGAATTGTTCAAAGTATCTAGGAGCCTTTGTATATCAGCGGCCAGTTCCTCGCGCGTTCATTAAAAATGGACATCAACCAACCTAACCTTTCCCCCCCATATCCTAACCTACAAGCCATGTCCCTACCTACTTACCTAACGGGGGGAGGGGGGGGGGTTAACGGCCCCCTGCGACCCCCATTACATTGCCGTATTCTAAGTTAGACATAATAATACATACAGGTGGCCGCTATCATACATACACCCGATAAATAATTAAAATTGGCAGAGATTTTAGTATAATTAATACCGAACTGAAAATATAGAAACAGACGAGCCTATAAATTTGGGTTCTGAAAAATACCATTTAAGGATCCTCAAGGTTATGTGCCTTGACGGTAAATGTCCAGAAACCGGGTTCAGGAACTTTGAAAAATTACGCCACATGTATTACTTATTAATTGATAAGTTTTCGATATAATTTTACCCGAAAATGTTTTGTCAAAAAGCGGCATGACTCACGCGAAGGGGTAACCCACCCACCCAACGAAATCTTAACAGCGTAATAACTTACTTGTGTTCGTTCAAATCTTGTTCCAATTCACTAATTTTACCCATAAGGGATCTCTGTTCATTTCTCAAATTCTGAAATTTCTGAACAATTTCTTCTCCCTCGCTTTTGGTGAGAGTTTTCGTGGTGCTTTGCTGTTTGCCTGCCATGATGATTGTTTTGGTCTCAGAGATGGAGTAATACTCTACCAGATTGCATTAGAAATGTCTCCTAGTTTTTTTGTAGTAGCTCTCAAATGTACAATTATGTTAACATTATAACTTTAAAAATAAAAAATAATAATTTAAAATAAGTTAATAAATTCATTATATGTCATAAAAATCTCAATATCATTTTCATTTCCACTTTAGAATGAAAAATAAATGACAGTAATGAGAGACATATTACAATTTTCTGAAGTATAGCCAATCCTAAATTCAGCATGGGACCTAAACTTAACGTTGGTTCTTTCCCGAAATAGCACAAAGAAACCTTTACGGAATACAGAAAATCTCTCGCAGACCTTAATATTTTACTGATGAAAATAATTGGTATAAATAAAGACAATTTTCAAGCAACAGAGAAAAGCGATGGTCTATGGCTATTTATTGCCACCCTCTCTGATAGTACAGCATTACCGTGATCATGAGAGTGCTGATTCGCAAGATCTATGGCATACTGATTCTCAATAAATTTCATTTAAAATTCCTGGTGAAATCATACGACGAATTGCAACACCTCTAGAGTCAAATAACCATTTTCACATATACATTTATTACAATTAAATAAAAATTTAACAACTAAAAGGATTAATATAAAAATTATGTCTTCTTCTAACATGTGCAATAATGTTAGGATATAATTTTGAACTGCCGAGAATTAGGGATTTTATTTCGATAAAAAATTCCTATATATTTTTTTTCCAAACTGTCAGGGAGTGAGTTTTCTTTACCATACAATTATGCTTTAAGTGTATTCAGTTTTCCATGGCTACAGTACACATTTACCAATCACGTATATATTTTGAAGTTTTGTTTCTATTAAGCCAGAACTCTAATTGATATACAAATAAATTAAGTGAGAATGTAGATAACGTGAGGTTGGAGAAGGGGTGATTAATTACTTAATACAAAATTGGAAAGAACCACAGTAATTTTATATTTGCGATCACCATAGCATTTAAACCAAACAACTCTGACACAGGCCATAAGTAATATATACACATACGGCAAGTAACCAATCACCGATGTTGGGAGGAGGTTATATTTCCACCCCTGTTTGTACGTTTGTTTGTGAACAACTTCCTGGCCACAATCTTACTCATAGAGTAGTGAATCTTTCAGGGATTAATTGTTATGTTGAGAGGTGGAAGTGATTCAATTTTGAAAGTCCTAGGTCAAAGGTCAAGGATGAGCAAAAGGCCATCCGAATTAACCCTAACCTTAACCCCAAATTCGCACATGGTTGTCACCGACTTCAAATACGCCTACAGTCTAAATTGATTCTGGGAAAGGCAAGTTGGTTTCAAGAAATAAGCTGTGGAGGTCTGCACTCTCAGAGTGCTTTTATATTTACAGCTGGTTTCAAATTATTGAAGCCAAGATGTATGGTTCTAGAGCTTTCAAATATGAGGCTCCAAGACTATACAATATAAGCTCCTACTCGACATCCGAAAGACAGAAGATATTAAGGGTTTCAAGAAGAAACTGAAAACTTTCTTGTTTTTTAAGTACTTCGATAATGTAGATTTGATGATAAACGTGCAATATGCGATGTGAAACGCTAAGGACGTAAGAATGCATATGATAAACTGAACACCAAGGTCCTGTAAAGAGTAGGGTTCCCCTGCCGTAGAGGACCAGAAAAACAGCCCTTAAAGTTAAGTAAAGTACAACCATCCATGCTCATTTAATTAAAGTTGGTTCACCACCAAAGACTTGGACAAAAAGGTTCCTTAAACACCAGGCTAACTAAGACTCATAGAGGGTTTTGCTGATTCAACTGTAGTCCTTCGGTTCACCTGAGATTTTTTATTTTCTTTTAACGTTAATCAACAGAAGTCATCTCTATGCAAGACTTGGCAAATTCTTGTAAATTTGGGAATAAAGCCCTCAGGAGAATTTTGGAAGCGAAATATTAAGGCAAGATTAGAAATGAAACTGTAAGAGAGATTACACGAGTGCCATATGTGGATGAGATCATGTTGAGGGGTAGATGGAGATGGTATGGGCATGCTCTTCGCACTCCCCAAGAGAGATTAAGTTCACCAAACTTTCAGCTGGGCTCCACAAGGCACTAGAAGAGTTGGAAGACCCAGGCCTACATGACTGAGGACTATGAAGCGTGAAGTAGGAGATGATGAATGGAGAAGTATAGATTGAAAAGCTCAGGATAGTGACGACTGGCGAAATCTAACCGAGGCCCTTTGCGTCAATAGGAGTAGGAGGAGATGATGATGATGATGATGAGAACAAAGGAAAAAAAAGTGGAGTTTGAAGTAACCCCAAAAGTGAAATCATTTTAAAGGGGCTCAGCCACCTCCAGGGTTCCATTTTACTAACTAATTAACAAATTTATGATCTACTTACCTCGTATGATCTTGAATGAAGCCAAACCCATCTTACCCTTGGATTAAAAAAAAAAAAAAAAAAACTGATTTTCTTCTTTTATACTTTAGATTTCTTTACTAATTTTTCCAAAATGATAGATTTCAAGATTAAAAATGTGACGGTGCTTAATAATAATTTTCCTTTATGCGTCACACACGCGCGCACACACACACACACACACATATATATACATATATATATACATATATATATCTATCTATCTATATATATATATATATATATATATATGTATATATATCTATATATATATATATATATATATATATATATATATATATATATATATATATGATAAATTTTGCACATTTAGACATGTTCTTCATATTAATATAAGCCATGCATTACACTCCTCCTAATATCTGGATTCTGTCTACCTCGGGATCAGAGACCCAAGGGGAAATCAACTCAAAGATAATAGCTTCTGGTCGGCCAGGGAATCGAACCCGGGCCCAAGAAACTGAGGTTCCATTGACTTTGCAACTCAGCCACAAAGAGTTGCTAAGTCAATGGAACCTCAGTTTCTTGGGCCCGGGTTCGATTCCCCGGCTGACCAGAATCTATTATCTTAGAGTTGATTCCCTCCTTGGGTCTCTGATCCCGAGGTAGACAGAATACAGATACAAGGAGGAGTATAATATATGGCTTATATGAAAATGAAAATCAAGTCTAAATGTGCAAAATTTATCATACACACACACACACACACACACATATATATATATATATATATATATATATATATATATATATATATATATATATATATATACATATATATATATATACATATACTGTATATATATATATATATATATATATATATATATATATATATATATATATATATATATATATATATATATATATATATATATATCTTTATTTATATAAAGAAATGTCTAATTTAATTTTATATTTTTTATTTACATGCAAAGATGCATTATTATTATTATTATTATTATTATTATTATTATTATTATTATTATTATTATTATTATTACTAGCTATGCTACAACGCTAGTTGGAAAAGCAAGGATCCTATAACCACAATGGCGCCAACAAGGAGAAATAGCTCAGCGAGGAAAGCATAGGCCTACATATTCTCCTATTCTATATAAACGCTGGTAATTTAGTAATCACAATATAGTCAATTCTTTTAAATGAGGCAGAATTGCACCAACTCGCAGGCGTGTCCTTTTAGCTCGGAAAAGCTTCCTAATAGCTGATTGGTCGGACAAAAATACTTTCCACCAATCAGCTGTAAGGAAACTTATCCGAGCTAAAAGGGGCCCCCTGCGAGTCAGTAAAAGTCTGCATCACTAAAAAGAATTGACTGTATTGCATTAACCCCCAATCGTCCATAACTTAAATACCATGAGAAAGTATATATAAACTGCCTTTTTCCACCAATATCGATCAATATATTAGCCCAGAGCAGCGTCCATTATTTACTCTCGTAATGCTGTGGTTGGATTAGCGGGCCCTAGGCTGATTACTCTTTTTGTGAACTTTTGAAGTTCGAGTCGGTAATCTAGGTGTAGGCAGCTAAGCTCCGGGTACCTTTTCGAAATTTCATTGGATGGTATAATCTGTACCTATCTAGTTTTTACAGGATTTTTTTTTTGAATGAGATAGATAGATAGATAGATGGATAGGCAGATAAATAAACCCATACACACTTATATGGTGATTTTTGCACATTTAGACGAGTACAAATGCCAAGTACAAACATACCAATTAGCTACGATGATGAAGATGGGTTGATTTCAATTCTAAGCACAAAAAGCTTGAATTCGACAGGGATAAGTACAGGAGAATTGTCATCGACTTTTATCTTTCTTCGTGGCTAAGTGGTAAGTCACCGTTGTTACAAGTTTTCTGGACCAGGGTTCGATTCCCGGTCGGTCAAAGGCTATTGTCTTTGAGTGGTTCCGTCTGGGGCTCTGATCCCGGGGTTGGTAAGAGAATCCAGACATTAATGTATCAAAACACACACACACACATATATAAATTTATATATATATATATATATATATATATATATATATATATATATATATATATATGTGTGTGTGTGTGTGTGTGTGTAAATAAATATATATAACACACATATATACATATTATTATTATCATTATTATTATTATTAATTGCTAAGCTACAACCCTTGTTGGAAAAGGACAATGCTATGAGCCCAGGGGTTCCATCAGGGAAAATAGCTCAGTGAGGAAAGGAAAAAAAGGAAAATTAAACTTTTAAGAAAAGTAATATTGAAATAAATATCTCCTATATAAACTATAATAACTTTAACAAAACAAGAGGAAGAGAAATAAGATAGAATAGTGTGCCCGAGTGTACCCTCAAGCAAGAGAACTCTAACCCAAGGCAGTGGAAGACCATGGTAGAGGGGTTATGGCACTACCCAAGACTAGATAACAATGGTTTGATTTTGGAGTGTCCTTCTCCTAGAAGAGCTGCTTACCATAGCTAAATAGTCTCTTCTACCCCTACCAAGAGGAAAGTTGCTTCTGAAAAATTACAGAGCAGTAAACCCTTGTCAGGTGTATGAGGACAGCAGAGAATATGTAAAAAATATGTCAGACTATTCGGTGTGTGTAGGCAAAAGGGAAAATGAACCGTAACCAGAGAGAAGGACCCAATGTAGTACTGTCTGGCCAGTCAATAGACCCCATAAGTCTCTAGCGGTAGTATCTCAACGGGCGGCTGGTGCCCTGGCCAACGTCCTACCTATAACACATTATATATATATATATATATATATATATATATATATATATATATATATATATATATATATATATATATATATATATATATATAAGATGTGACGTAATTGTGCAGATTACGATCTTTAAAGAAAGTATCAATCGGACTCTTCACATGACACAGTGACTTCGTGTCAATCCAGAGCGACTAATTGACACTCAAAATTCTTTTATATGACTGAACCTGTTAATATTATTAACGGTTCAAAAACACCCGAGCTCATTTATTTATTTTGGAGCTGCACCTCGTTGGAATAGTTTTAATTCGTGTAGGAACAATTTGGTTTTAACCTTAGTCTAACTCACGGACAAAAGAAACTCTGTTGTAATAATCGAAAATACAATAGTTTAATTTAAGTCAAACAAAAAAAAAATAAAATGATCGTAAACTCTTAAGGAGATAACTTACAATTGACAAATAAAGCAAAATGTGTTTTCGAGTTTATGGTTAATAAATCGAGAAATGATTACAGTAAAAAAAACGAAAAGACAAAACTAAGCTTAATTCTCTCTAGCAATCCAAATACATTCAGATGCACAAATAACAATAAAAGAAAGAAGGTATCACTTAATTTCTATTTTCCGAAATCACTCAGTAAAATAAACTGCAGAACATAAATGTCAAATGAATAATTATGGTAAGAAAAGTGCACGGGTGATCCCGTAAACAAATGAAAATAATGTTGGCAATCTGTCTATGTACCCCCGACAACAAAAGAAAAAACCCTCACTTCGCACTTCAATTTTTATACAACAAAAAAAAAGAAACTGTTATTACTTGACATAAGAAAACTTGTAACATAAAACAAGAAAAAACAAAATGATGTTGGTTGCGAATAGGGTGTCACATTATTACGAGAAACTAATCCCCACAATTATCCCTCAGCTTCACTCCCTTGGAATTCCCATCCATGCAACTTGACACCTTAGGCACTTTTCTTTTTTTTTTGTTTAATTCTCTCCCTCGCACAGGGGTCAGTACTTAGCTTCCAAAAACTTCGGCACATCAGGTGTTCTTTGGGACGTCAACGCAGATGGTTCCTTTCTTCGTCCTGAGTGTGTTCTTTGACTCAGACGGAGTTCGAGCCTCTTGGAGGTTTCAGGGGGGAGAGCCTGTCCTGGGGGACGCAGGCACTGGCTGGCTCCTGGGAAGAGTTGTTTCTTGTATGGCCTCCGGACTGGAACTGGTTTCTTCTACCCTCACAGCCTTAGGCTCCGCAGTGAAGATTTTTTTGGGCCATCCCCTTTTTCTCTTGATTGGGTAATCTTGACTTCCAAGGGCGGTCTTCATCTTTTGAGGGCCAATGGCATCTTGTGACCCCTCCTTATTTTTCCGCGTGTTGGCCAATCATGACCAGGGGTCTTCTTCTTTGTGGACTTCGATGCCCCGGTCTATGAGAACCTTTATTCTCACATCTGGCGTATCTCTGTGGCTGACCTGGGAAGAGGTGAGAATTAAGCGCCTGACAAGTTAATGGCCAAGGAGGTCTATGTAACGCAATCCAGACCTCCTTTGTTAGTTGAGGCTTGTTCTTAAGTTACATAGACGAGGAAATCCATGAGAGCAAGCTTTTTACCAAGAAAAACAAACTAAAAGAATTATGACTGTTAAGTTGTCCTTTGGAGGGTAGAACTCCCTCGCACAGGACTTCACACTTCCCCCCTTAAAAAAAAGATTTCCTGCTCAATGAAAAGGAAATCGTCTCCCATCTAATCTGTAACTGAACTCACAGCTTGGCTCTCACGAAAAAAGGTGAAATTACAACTAACAAACAAAAAAAAACTGGAAGCAAAAAAAAATAATCAAATGACAGTTATAACTATTCCCAAATTACTTTCATACGCCCCAACTCTAATTCATCCTTGAAAGACAGTCTGCTAGAATGTTCTGAGTCCCTGGAATATGCAAAATGTTCAAATTTACTTCTTGTAGCCGTAGACTCCATTTGAGTAGTCTGCGGTTCTTGTTTTTCATTGCATGCAAGAATGTTAAGGGATTGTGATCTGTAAAGATGTTAGTGGGCAATGAATTAGATTGAAGGTAAATAGAGAAATGTTCTACGGCAAGTACTAAAGCCAATAGCTCCTTTTCTACAGTGGCATAGTTCTTTTCATGCCGGTTAAATTTCTTAGAGAAGTATGCCGCAGGGTGTTTCATGTTTTGATCATCTTCCTGCAATAAGACTGCACCAGCCCCATGATCACTGGCATCTACTGCTACTTCAAATTCTCTGTCAAAATCTGGTGCTTTCAGCACCGGTGATAGACTTAGCAACCTCTTCAGGGAGTCAAATGCGTCTTGACAATGGTTAGACCAAACATACTTGTTATTCTTCTTGAGAAGATTAGTGAGAGGCAAAGCAATGGTAGAGTAATTCTCACAGAACTTTCTGTAATAGCCGGTCATTCCCAAGAACCGACGCAATGCTCGGCGGCTTTGCGGGACTGGAAATTGTTGAATGCTCTCAACCTTTGCCTGTACTGGGCGAACAGATCCTCGACCTACTATATGACCCAAGTAGGTGACTGTCGCCTGTCCAAAGTCACACTTGGAGAGGTTGATTGTCAAGTTGGCCTCTGCTAAACTCTGGAAAAGGGCTTTTAGTCTCTTCAGGTGTTCTTTCCAAGAGTCACTGTAGATAACAATGTCATCCATATATGCGACAACACCTTCTATGTCCTGTACCAGACTGTTGATCATCCGCTGGAATGTCGCAGGAGCATTTCTCATCCCAAAGGGCATCACATTATATTCAAATAATCCTTGAGGTGTTACAAAAGCTGAAACCCTTTTGGCTCTCTCAGTGAGCGGAACACACCAATATCCCTTCAACAAATCACACTTGGTGATATATCTAGCATTCCCGATGGTATCCACGCAGTCATCAATACGTGGCAAGGGAAAAGAATCTGGCTTTGTGACGTTGTTCACCTTCCTATAGTCAGTACAGAATCTGACTCCACCATCAGGCTTTTCCACTAACACACACGGTGAACTCCACTGTGAGGAACTCTTCCTAATAATCCCATGCTCGAGCATGTAATCAATTTCTTTCCCAAGCAGTTCTCTCTTCTTTGGTGATACTCTGTACGCGTGTTGACGGACTGGGCGTGCATCTCCCACGTCCACATCATGCTCCATTACATTTGTCCGGCTGGGAACATCAGGAAACAGCACTGCGTACTCTTCCACTAAAGCTTGGACATCCTCTTGCTGCTGGGGAGCTAGGTGAGAGACCTTGGTCTTGAAGTCTCTGAGAACCTCCGAATTCTTAAGTCGGGCTTCGAGTGGCATGCCCTTGAAACTGGTTTTTTCCTCTTCTTCCCCAGAAGTATCCTGTTCTTCCTCCTCTTCTTCACCTTGAGGGTTCTGGTCTTCCTCCTCTTCTGTTTGCTGTACCTGTCTCCTTATTACTGATACATGAACAGGCACAGTGACTGGTGATGGGTTTTGGGCAGTGGCATTACCACTGGTATTCCGAACAACATATGGTTTCATCATGTTGACGTGACACACCTGGTGTTCCTTTCTTTGGTCCGGTGTCCCTACCACATAATCCAATTCGCTGAGCTTCTTCACGACCTTATATGGCCCCTGGTACTTGGCCGCTAAGGGACTACCAGGCACAGGTAGAAAGATGAGCACATCATCTCCCACTTGGAATTGTCGTGCTTCTGTCCTGTTTGCTTGGTCATACCAGGCTTTCATTTTTTCTTGAGACTTCTTCATTTCTTCATGAGCCAATTGGCAGACCTCGTGCAAGCGTTGTCGGAACTTCACCACATAGTCTAGCACATTAGTACTTTGTTCCTCATGGGTCCATATCTCCCTCAAAAGTTTGAGAGGTCCACGCACTTGATGTCCAAAGACCAGCTGGAAGGGGGAAAACCCCAGAGATTCTTGCCATGAATCTCGGATAGCAAACAACAAGAACGGCACGCCTGTGTCCCAATCTCGTGTTTTCTGGTCTTCACAGTATGCACGTAATGCATTTTTGAGCGTGCCATGAAACCTTTCCAAAGCACCTTGAGACTGTGGGTGATAAGCAGAGGACATTATGTGCTGCACTCCTAACTCCTTAAGGGTGCCTTCAAAGATTTTCGACATGAAGACACTACCTCTGTCAGTTTGAATAACCTTTGGTAACCCGAATGTGGTCACGAACTGTACCAGAGCCCGCGACACATTGGGACTCGTCGCTGTCCGCAACGGGTACGCTTCAGGGAAGCGCGTCGACGCACACATTAGCGTCAACAAATGGGTGTTTCCCTTCTTTGTCTTTGGCAGAGGTCCGACAATATCCATGATGATCTTGGAGAAGGGTTCTTCCACCACTGGGATGGGTTGCAATGGTGCCTTTCGATGATTTGGATCCTTTTTACCTATCACTTGGCACGAGTGACAACTACGGCAATATTCTGCAACTCCTCTGTTCAAATTTGGCCAATAAAATTCCCGGGAAATTTTCTCACGCGTTTTGCGTACTCCTAAATGTCCTCCCATTGGTTGTTCATGAGCCAACCTTAAAATCTCCTCTCGATACTGTGGTGGCACTACCACCTGATATAGAATGGTCCATTCAGCATCAGCAGGCACTTTCTTAGGCCGCCATTTGTGCATTAGGACATCATCCTTTAAATAGTAACCAGAGGGTTCAGCCTCGAGTTCGCTCAGGGATCCAGCTTCATCCCTTATCATTGCAAGTTCTGAGTCTTGTTTCTGAGCCTCAATGAGCGACTCCCTCGAGTATTCTGAACATAATAAACCAGGCTGCACCACTCCCCTGAGCATTTGGGGAAAAGTACCCACAAGCGCTCCGGTAGGAACATTATCTCTGTCCTTTTTCTGTTGAGTGGTACTAGCACGGGTAATAGCACATGCTGGATATTCATTTTGTTCAATCTTCACCTCCCCTTCATTCTTGTCAGCATGAATTTGACATGATGCTGTGCAACATCGTTGTCCAGCTATGTCATTTCCTAACAATAACTGTACCCCTTGCATGGGTTCCTCATCCACCAAAGCAACTGGAAATGTACCGGAAATAAAAGAAGAGCTTAAAGTCACTGCATATAAGGGCAATTCCTCTCTTCCCTTAATGTAGCGAACCATGACAGTTTCTCCCAAGGTGGACGATTCATCGAAGGGTAAGACTGCTCTGTGCAAGACAGTCTGCTCAGCTCCAGTATCACGCATAATCCTTATCTGTACAGGCTTGGTACCTTGGTCCTGCAGAGACACAGATCCTGCATGAAGGAAGGCTTCCTGTCCTTGCCGTATGGCCATGTCCCTCTTCTTCATCATCCCTTGGCATGATGTCTGTCCTCTCATAACCTCATTAACATTAAGTGCTTGGTCGTCCCTCTTGTGATTTTGATTAGAGAACTTCTTTCCCCCTGGTCCATAATTTCCTTTGAGCCAGCAGCAGCTAACGTCATGTCCGAGTTTGTGACAATAGGAACACTGTCTTACTTGGGGAGCCGAAGGGTAGGCTCCATTGTTTTTACTTCCAGTGTTTTTAGCACTGCCATGTGTAGGGTTTCCGCCTACTCCTTTCTCTGATGGAGGATACGATGGTGCCGGCCCCCTGGGGCTCCAATTACCCCGAAATGGCCTGGAAGGCTGGTTTGGCTGAAATGAAGGAGGGCACCATCTTGAGCCAGAAGAGCCCCTGATCTTTTCCCTCAGTGTATACTCATCTGCCAGTATAGAAGCCTCATCAGGGTCAGTGATATGTCGATCTTCGATATATTGCCGAGTGGCTGGTGGCAACATTAGCAGAAACTGTTCTAATCCCATGAGCTCCATTATCCTGTCGAAAGTCTTGTTATTTCCAAGAGAGGCCTCCACCCACCTGTCACGGCTAATCTTCATTTGTCTCCAATATTCTGCATAGTTTTCTGATCCTTTCCTCAAGTTCCTGAACTTCTGGCGATAAGCCTCAGGCACAAGTTCGAAAATTTTCAAGATCCAGGCCTTTACCCGGCGATAATCGTGTGCAACAGGGTCGGATACCGCATTGTACGCATCCACTGCTTTCCCGGTTAACTTTATGGGCAACAGGCGAGCCCAGGCGTCCTCTGGGATCTGGTGACTTTTCAGTACTCTCTCAAACGACAGGAAGAAGCCTTCAGGATTCTTTTCATCATAGGATGGAAGGAGTCCTGCCATATCTTTTTCTGAAAATCCTCCCATGGGTTGTGCCCTTGGGGGTCTTGAATCCTGACCTTGTCTCCTCAACTGAGCTCGCAGTGAGTCAATTTCGAGCTCAGCTGCTCTAAATTTCATTCTCGTACTCAACGACTCTTCTGACCTCTGAACTACTTCATGAGATTCAACTTCAGCTGGACTTGAAGTTCGGTAGGCAGTCTGGCTTGATGACATGGCTGATGGTAACATTGGCACTGCTGCTGCTCCTCCCATAACAGAGTGTTCTCGGGTTATGGAGTGATCTTCGTCCCTATCTTCAATTGCTATCTCCAACTCACGCTCTTCCTGACGCCTATTAAATTCTCTCTCTAAGGCCTCTAGAATCTGTTGTTTTCTATCTGCATTTTGGATATAATCTGCACGTGAGCTCACTTCAATTAGCTCTGCTGGGAAGAGTTGCCTTAACAAAAAGTCATTCGGTTCCTCTAGGAACCTAGAAACTCTATCTGAATTTTCGTCTCCCATGACTGAAACGATAGAACCTTGAACCTTGAATGTACTTACTGCTGCTTGATAAAAAAAGAAAGAGAGAAAGAAGAGAAAAAAAAAATCAAGACTTCTGGTCAGCCAATTTTACACTATGAAATCAACAGAACACAACAAATCAGGTTGCATAACAACCGAGATCAAAGATCACCACACTGATTTCGAAATCAAATTTCCGACCAACCGAAGAAACTCCGAAACAAAAACTGTTTCCGGAGCAATTAGCAAAAGCTAAAACAAACTATATTCCAACATAAAAGAAAATGAACAAAAGTTACGTAAAAAAAAAATATCCCGGACACAGGCCCCCACTTTAAAGATGTGACGTAATTGTGCAGATTACGATCTTTAAAGAAAGTATCAATCGGACTCTTCACATGACACAGTGACTTCGTGTCAATCCAGAGCGACTAATTGACACTCAAAATTCTTTTATATGACTGAACCTGTTAATATTATTAACGGTTCAAAAACACCCGAGCTCATTTATTTATTTTGGAGCTGCACCTCGTTGGAATAGTTTTAATTCGTGTAGGAACAATTTGGTTTCAACCTTAGTCTAACTCACGGACAAAAGAAACTCTGTTGTAATAATCGAAAATACAATAGTTTAATTTAAGTCAAACAAAAAAAAAATAAAATGATCGTAAACTCTTAAGGAGATAACTTACAATTGACAAATAAAGCAAAATGTGTTTTCGAGTTTATGGTTAATAAATCGAGAAATGATTACAGTAAAAAAAACGAAAAGACAAAACTAAGCTTAATTCTCTCTAGCAATCCAAATACATTCAGATGCACAAATAACAATAAAAGAAAGAAGGTATCACTTAATTTCTATTTTCCGAAATCACTCAGTAAAATAAACTGCAGAACATAAATGTCAAATGAATAATTATGGTAAGAAAAGTGCACGGGTGATCCCGTAAACAAATGAAAATAATGTTGGCAATCTGTCTATGTACCCCCGACAACAAAAGAAAAAACCCTCACTTCGCACTTCAATTTTTATACAACAAAAAAAAAGAAACTGTTATTACTTGACATAAGAAAACTTGTAACATAAAACAAGAAAAAACAAAATGATGTTGGTTGCGAATAGGGTGTCACATTATTACGAGAAACTAATCCCCACAATTATCCCTCAGCTTCACTCCCTTGGAATTCCCATCCATGCAACTTGACACCTTAGGCACTTTTCTTTTTTTTTTGTTTAATTCTCTCCCTCGCACAGGGGTCAGTACTTAACTTCCAAAAACTTCGGCACATCAGTTGTTCTTTGGGACGTCAACGCAGATGGTTCCTTTCTTCGTCCTGAGTGTGTTCTTTGACTCAGACGGAGTTCGAGCCTCTTGGAGGTTTCAGGGGGGAGAGCCTGTCCTGGGGGACGCAGGCACTGGCTGGCTCCTGGGAAGAGTTGTTTCTTGTATGGCCTCCGGACTGGAACTGGTTTCTTCTACCCTCACAGCCTTAGGCTCCGCAGTGAAGATTTTTTTGGGCCATCCCCTTTTTCTCTTGATTGGGTAATCTTGACTTCCAAGGGCGGTCTTCATCTTTTGAGGGCCAATGGCATCTTGTGACCCCTCCTTATTTTTCCGCGTGTTGGCCAATCATGACCAGGGGTCTTCTTCTTTGTGGACTTCGATGCCCCGGTCTATGAGAACCTTTATTCTCACATCTGGCGTATCTCTGTGGCTGACCTGGGAAGAGGTGAGAATTAAGCGCCTGACAAGTTAATGGCCAAGGAGGTCTATGTAACGCAATCCAGACCTCCTTTGTTAGTTGAGGCTTGTTCTTAAGTTACATAGACGAGGAAATCCATGAGAGCAAGCTTTTTACCAAGAAAAACAAACTAAAAGAATTATGACTGTTAAGTTGTCCTTTGGAGGGTAGAACTCCCTCGCACAGGACTTCACAATATATATATGTATATATATATTGTGTGTGTTATATGTATATATTTACACACACATATATGAATATACATATATATATATATATATATATACACACATATATATATACATATATATACAGTGTGTATATATATATATATATATATATATATATATATATATATATATATATATATATACACACATATATATACATATATATATATGTATATATATATATATATATATATATATATATATATATATATATATATATGTGTGTGTGTGTGTGTGTGTGTGTGTGTTTTAGTACAATAATGTCTCGATTCTCTTATCGACCTCGGGATCAGAGCCCCAGGTGGAACCGCTCACAGACAATAGCTTCTGACCGGGTGGGAATCGAACCCTGGTCCAGGAAACTTGAAACAACAGTGTCTTACAAATAGCCACGAAGAAATATACAAGTTAATGACAATTTTTCTGTACGTATCCCTGTCTAATTTATGTTTTTTGTACTTAGAATTTAAATCAACCCATCTCCACCATCGTAGCTAATTAGTATGTTTGTACTTGGCATTTGTACTCGTCTAAATGTGCAAAACTTATCATTTATATGTGTGTGTATGAGTGTATCTATATGCCTATCCACCTATCCATCTATCTATCAATCTCATGAAAAAAAAAAATCTGTAAAAACGAGATAGGCACAGCTAATTCCATCCAATTGAATTTCGAAAATGTACTCGGGGCCTAGCTGCCTACACCTAGATTACCGACACGAACTTCAAAAGTACACAAAAAGAGCAATCAGATTTGGGCCTGCTAATCCACCCACGGTATTATGAGAGTAGGAGATCAATGGACGCCGCCCTGGGCTAATATATTGATCGATGTTGGTGGCAAAGGCAGTTTATATACTTTCTCCTAGGATTTAAGTTATGGGCGATTGGGGGTTAATGCCCTAGTGTGATTATTAAATCACACTTTTTTCACGCATTTTAATAGTGATTTTAAAAGTAACCAGTATTATAGATTAAAATTGCATTGAAAATAATTCAAGGTGAAATTTGTTTTAACGTTGACTCTATCCTTTGCTGTTATTCAATATAAATGAATTAGATCTATACTCTTTGAACAATTACTCGAAACACACACACACACACACACACACACACACCCACACACACACACACACATATATACACACACACACACACACATATATATATATATATATATATATATATATATATATATATATATACATATGGCAGCAGTCCGGGAGGAAAAAGGAAACGAGGTGTAATAATAACACGAAAGCGCTTGGTCAAATCTGCGTTTCCTTTTTAATCCCGGACTTCTGTCATATATATATATATATATATATATATATATATATATATATATATATATATATATATATATATACATATATATATACATATATATATATAATATATACACATATATAAATTCCTTTTCAAGTGAGGATACCTTAACATGGTGAAAGGGTTTGTGTATCGCCATGATGAGCAAAGCTGTACTAGTCGGGGCCACCCATACCAGGTTGGTTTGCTGTGAGCGATCAGACAAAAGTCTCCCACCATCACCATTCCGCAATGGCTACCGTGGTGGTGAAATGGCCAAATCCCAGGCATGAATAAGGACACGTCTGAGGCCTTTGTCCTCCATCGGACTAAAAACGGCTGCATTTGTTGTTGTTTTTTGTATAGATATATCAATTATATTGTAAATTAATATGTAAATTTGAAGTTATAATCGTTAGTACTTCACTTTGGTTGTCATAATGCTTACCACTGATACCTTACAAGAGAGAGAGGAGAGAGAGAGAGAGAGAGAGAGAGAGAGAGAGAGAGAACCACTGTCACATTAACTATTGGTATATATACTGTATATATATATATACATATATATATATTTATATATATATATATATATATATATATATATATATATATATATATATATAGAGAGAGAGAGAGAGAGAGAGAGAGAGAGAGAGAGAGAGAGAGAGAGAGAGAGAGAGAGAACTACTGTCACATTATGTATTGGTAGAGAGAGAGAGAGAGAGAGAGAGAGAACTACTGTCACATTATGTATTGGTAGAGAGAGAGAGAGAGAGAGAGAGAGAGAGAGAGAGAGAGAGAGAGAGAGAGAGAGAGAGAGAGAGAGCACTGTCACATCTATTGGTAAAGAGAGAGAGAGAGAGAGAGAGAGAGAGAGAGAGAGAGAGAGAGAGAGAGAGAGAGAGACCCACTGTCATAACATTATCTATTAGTAGAGAGAGAGAGAGAGAGAGAGAGAGAGAGAGAGAGAGAGAGAGAGAACAACACTGTCAAAACATAATCTATTAGTAGAGAGAGAGAGAGAGAGAGAGAGAGAGAGAGAGAGAGAGAGAGAGAGAGAGAGCACTGTCACATCTATTGGTAAAGAGAGAGAGAGAGAGAGAGAGAGAGAGAGAGAGAGAGAGAGAGAGACCCACTGTCATAACATTATCTATTAGTAGAGAGAGAGAGAGAGAGAGA